>NC_073384.1:73469040-73827729 GCF_028641065.1 Leucoraja erinaceus | reverse complement strand
CATGTGTGGAAAGAGAAACCGACTTAATGCTTTAGGTTGAGCTGGGATAGAGAAAAAATGATTTTCCAAAATTAAAGGGTTTCTGTTTGTTGTTTCCATATAGGCATACATGTAAAAGGTAGATTATTTTTACATTTTATCCCTTTTACTATCAAAAGAATAAAACAAAGCATCAAACAGGACTATTCAGCACATCAATCTCACCTGTCTGATATTCTCTTCACCCTAGTGTACAGGGTATGTTAATAATATTTTTTTTCAAAGGTGTGCTTTGAAGAAATATTTTTTTAAATTGCATCAACATGTGGACATTGATGATGGGGCTGCTCTAAGCTTCCTGGGAATTTGAGTGTGAGCTGAGGTTGTGAACAGCCTTATGTGACGCAGGTATCCCCAAAGCCATTCTAGTTGGTGAGGGGTTCCTCGATTTTGACCTAGTTATCAGTTAGCATAATAGTTGAGCACATATTAAAAATTGTAAGTGATGGATGATGCCCAGAGGGGATGAACATTCAGGGTGGAGTGTACATTTGAAGAAATTTTAATAACTTATCTGGGACATTGTGGTCTAAAAATATTCCCTGTCATTGGCGGCTCTGGGCTTAGATGCAGAGAATGGCTTATTTTAGAGTTATAAATTCATAGTCATACAGCGTGTTAACAGGCCATTCGGCCCAACATGCCCATTGCCCGTCCCAGCTACACTAGTCCCACCTGCCCGTGTTTGTCCTCTATCCCTCCAAACCTGTCCTATCCATGTATCTGTCTAACTGCTTCTTAAACGTTGGGATAGTCCCTGCCTCAACTACCCCCTCCTCGTACCAACTCGTTCCATACACCCACCACCCTTTTGTGAGATAATTGAGGGTTGGTACTGTCCAAAGTGGAATTATGGAATAGAAACACGGAGATTGGTTTAATTTAGTTTAGAGATACAGCGCGGAAACAGGCCCTTCGGCCCACCGGGTCCGCGCCGACCAGCGATCCCCGCACATTAACACTACACTACTCCCACTAGTGACATTTTTTTTTACATTTACCAAGCCAATTAACCTACAAACCTGTACGTCTTTGCAGTGCGAGAGGAAACCGAAGGTGTCAGAGAAAACCCACGCAGGTCACGAGGAGAACGTACAAACTCCACACAGACAGCACCCGTAGTCGGGATCGAACCCGGGTCTCCACCGCTCCACCCGCTGTAAGGCAGCAACTTACCACTGCGCCACCGTGATCGTGACTGCTGTGCCACCATGACCAGATTATGTGTCTCTATATTGGTGCTTTTGTTCTCCTGAAGAATATTCAGTAGAGATGGGGAGGGAAAAGCAGGTTTCCCACGTGTGTACCTCCAGCACGCTCTGACGGTGCTCGGAGATGAAAGAGATGGCTGGGGGGGCAAGGAGGGGGATTGAAAATTAAAATCTCTCACCTGCACAATAAACATTAATCATCGTAACATCTTGATCAGGGAAACCACATCTAAGAAGAGGAAAATCATCAAACATTTAATATATCTTCCAAAGACAGCAGATGAAAGGATGATTTAATGAAGGCTAGAAATCCCCACACAGCAAGAATGAGCGTGCTTCAACAAGATGCTCTCTCTTAGAGGCCTCACACAATCTGTAGGGGGCCACTTACATCTCCTCACTTTAAGCAATGCTAGTAAATTGACATTGATGCCATGTTAACGTCAAGCGATTTGCACTGCTCACTTGTATAAAGCAAGCAGGGCTTGGCGATTTTATTTTCCGTGAAACTTCACAAATTCACAAGTTGTAGGTCAAATTCGGCCATTCGGCCCGTCGAGCCCACTCCGCCATTCAATCGTGACTGATTTCTGCCTCCTAATACCATTTTCCTGCCTTCTCCCCAAAACCCTTGACACCCATATAACCATATAACCATATAACAATTACAGCACGGAAACAGGCCATCTCGGCCCTTCTAGTCCGTGCCGAACACTTATTCTCCCCTAGTCCCATCTACCTGCACTCAGACCATAACCCTCCATTCCTTTCCCGTCCATATAACTATCCAATTTATTTTTAAATGATAAAATCGAACCTGCCTCCACCACCTCCACTGGAAGCTCATTCCACACAGCTACCACTCTCTGAGTAAAGAAGTTCCCCCTCATGTTACCCCTAAACTTCTGTCCATTAATTCTCAAGTCATGTCCTTTTGTTTGAATTTTCCCTACTCTCAGTGGGAAAAGCTGATCTCCGTTCTAATCAAGAATTTGTCTATCTCTGCCTTTTTTATAAATATCCAGTGACTTGGTCAAGTCCTCTCCAAATATCCAGAGGACTTGACCAGGCCTCTGTGGCAATGAGTTCCACAGATTAACTACCAACTGGCTGAAGAAGTTGCTCCTCACCTTCTTTCTAAAAGAGCATCCTTTAATTCTGAGGCTATGACCTCTGGCCCTAGACTCTCCCACCAGTGGAAACATCCTTTCCACATCCATTCTATCTATGCCTTTCATTATTCTATAAGTTTCAATGAGGTCCCCCCTCAACCGTCTAAACTCCAGCGAGTACAGGCCCAGTGTTGTCAAGCGCTCATTATACGCTAAAATTATGCTTTAAAATTGCTTTAAAACGTGTGTTTCATGGTTCTGTATACTGTAGTTCCCTGACCATTTCTATTGTGGCGGTTCTGGAGGGGAAGATAAAGGGAGGGCTGGTTGTTCAAGAAGGAACTGCAGATGCTGGAAGATCGAAGGTACACAAAATTGCTGGAGAAACTCAGCGGATTAGTTAGAACATAAAGAGAGGGCTGGTTGTCTCTCAATTGCTGGCATCCACATTGTTTCATTGCATATATTAAGGCTTTTAAAGATAACTGCATCCACAAAACTGTTTTAGGATGACCCGTTAGTTCAGTTAAGTTCAGTGATACCTTGTGGAAACAGGCCCTTCAGCCCACCAGGTCCGCGCCGACCAGAGACCCCCGCATATTAATACTATCCTACATCCAATAGGGACAATTTACACTTACACCAAGCAATTTTACCTACACCATTCCCAATCTGGCTTGGGCCTCCTCCATTGTCAGAGTGAGGCCCAGTGCAAATTGGAGGAACAGCATCTAATTTTTCACTTGGGTAGTTTCCACCCCAGCGGTGTGAACATTGACTTCTCTAATCTCAGATTCTCTCCCCTTCCCCTTCCCAGTTCTTCCACCAGTCTTACTGTCCCCGCCTACATTCTATCTCCATCTCGCTCACTCCCCAGACATCAGACTGGACCGAAACGTCGCCCATTCCTTCTGTCCAAAGATACTCCCTCACCCGTTGAGTTACTCCAGCATTTTGTGTCAACCTACAAACCTGTACATCTTTGGAGTGTGGGAGGAAACCGAAGATCTCGGAGAAAACCCAAGCAGGTCACGGGGAGAACGTACAAACTCCGTACAGACAGCACCCGTAGTCAGGATCGAACCCTGGTCTCTGGCGCTGCATTCGCTCCAAAATCTACCGCTGCGCCACCATGCTGCCCTTAGTGTTTCATGAAGATAATGATGGTGTTATTTAGGCATTTCACAACCCATCTCACACAGAGGATTGTGTAGGAAGGAACTGCAGATGCTGGTTTAAACCAAAGATAGACACAAAAGGCTGGAGTAACTCAGCGGGACAGGCAGCATCTCTGGAGTGAAGGAATGGGTGACGTTTCGGGTCGAGACCCTTCTTCAGCCTAGTCTGAACGCTGAGTTACCCCAGCATTATGTCCATCTTCACAGCGAGGATTAACACTGTCCCATTTCCACCGATGGAGATTAAGGAATATTTCATTAGTCCTGATGGAAAGTCATTTGGCTTGAAATTTAAACTTTTTTCCACCTTATATTTTCATCATATTTTCATTTTCTTTAAATCCCATTTCGATCCTGAACCATGTAGGGAGCTTTAAATGTGTAGAAAGGAACTGTAGATGGTGATTTACATAATGCTGGAGTAACTCAGCAGGACAGGCAGTATCTCCGGAGAGAAAGCATGGGTGACGTTTCGGGTCGAGTCCCTTCTTCAGACTGAGAATCAGGGGAGAGGGAGACACAGAGATAAGGATGGGTTTATATAAGGATAAGAGATTTAAGAGATCTAAATATTCTCAAGGGATTCTATGAACTCCTCTGGTCTTTCAGTTCACCTCCATAAATATGAAACCCAAAGTTTATAAAAAACATATTTTTCAAGTATTCAGGTGCCAAATATATATTGTTACATTTTATATAACAGCTTCATTTTTTTTTTAAATTAAAGAAAGGGAGAAAGAGAGACAAGATAATAGAAAATAGAAAAACATGTGATGTATAGTGTGTGAAAAAGAAAAAGGAAGAAAGAGAGAAAGTGAGGAAAAGAAGTAAAAAGAAAAGAGAGAGAAGATGATGTGGACTTTAGGAGGGCACATCATCCGAGGACGTACACACCATTGAAGATAAATGGGATAGTGTGGATAGGGTGAGCTGCTTTAAATACCTGGGAGTCCACCTCAGAGGATCTGTCATGGACATCACACGCTGCAGCACTGGTGAGTAAGGCAAGGCAGCTCCTTTACCACCTCAGGAACTGAGGAAATTCAGAGTGTCTCTGAGGATCCTCCAGTGCTTCTACTGAGCGGCGGTGGAAAGCATCTTGTCCGGAAATATCACAATCTGGTTTGGGAATTGCTCTGCCCAGGACAAGAAGGCTCTGCAGAGAGTAGTGCGTCCGGCCGAACGCACTATGGGAACTTCACTCACCCCCCTGCAGGAACGATACAACAGGAGATGCAGATCCAGAGCCAACAAGATCATGGGGGACCCCTACCACCCCTGCAACAGACTGTTCCAGCTGCTACGTTCAGGCAAGTGCCTCCGTTGCCATGCTGTGAGAACGGAGAGGTTGAGAAGGAGTTTCTTCCTAGAGGCCATTAGGACTGTAAACTCCTATCTCACCAGGGACTAACTTTACTGTACCAATTTACTGTTGTGTGGTGTCTTTTTAAAATTGTTTTTTTTCTTCTTTTTTTTCCCTCCCACAAATATGTAATATGTGAATATGCGATTCTGTCCCATTCTGTTTTGTAGGGTTTTTTGCACAATCCGCGAGCATTGCCACTTTTCATTTCACTGCACATCTCGTATGTGTATGTGACGAATAAACTCGACTTGACTTGACTAGTAGAGAGATAGAGCACAAATGAATTAAAGAGGTTGGACACAAAATGCTGGATTAACTCAGCGAACTGCACTTCAAAAACCCAAACAAAATTATGTAGGAAGGAACTGCAGATGCTGGTTTAAACCAACATAGACACAAAAAGCTGGAGTAACTCAGCGGGGTCAGAGCATCTCTAGAGAAAAGAAAGGTGACGTTTCGGTTCAAAATCCTCCTTCAGATGCGAGTCAGGGGAAAAGGGAAAGGCGAGATATTGACATAGATATAGAGAGATATAGAACAAATGAGTGAAAGGTATGCAAAATAGTGTATTTGGCATATTTAGCGACATCATATTAAGAGACGTCTATACAGCACCAGTGTGAAACGGCCGTTAGTGTCAGTGGACAGGAATTGTACGTGACTTTTTTTTGCATTGCCAATAAACTTGAGGAAAAACTTCAGTTATTTTTTGCTTAAACCAGTTATCAGAAAAATATATTATGTTTGCCTTGTGAACTTTATGAAAGAGAAAGAAGGAGATTATAATAAAGATATATAATAATTTTTACGTAGCAGTTCCCTGAGACATGAAAATTATTTCAAGGGTTCCGCAAGGGTAAAAGGTTGCGAAACGCAGTTCTACATCATCGTCTATATCTCTCGTTTCCCTTTTCCCTAACTAGTCCGAAGAAGGGTTTCGACCCGAAATGTCACCCTCCAGAAGTGCTGCCTGTCCCGCAGAGTTACTCCAGCATTGTTGTGTCCATTGATGTGTTTTAGTTGGTGCCTCTGCATTTAACTGGGACTGGATCCTCGTCTTCTTTGCAATGCATTCATCAAGGGAAGTCACATCATGAAGAAGACAAATGCACCATGTGCTTGCTTGACCCCTGCTTGAAACGAGGGCACTGCAAAGAGCCGGTCTAATTTTATTCTTGCCAGTAATGCCTGTTATATAGTGAGCAGGAAGCAGATGCAAGCATAGAAAAGACACTTGTGATGTTAGGCTGCCACCGTACACTTTCTTGCCTGCATCCTGACTTGTGTTGCCTCTATAATTTGAAGGGATGCTCCTCATGCCACTTATGAGTTGGAAGGTTGACAAGCTCGCTGCCAAATCCCATTAGGTTTCTGTGGATACACACAGACGTTTCCTTAAAAGCAGATAAAACATAGCTTCAGCAATTGGAAAGATGCAGAACAGTGCTTGTAGGCACAACATAAATCAGCCTTGCCCGAACACACGTCGAAACGGAAAACCTAATAGATTTACAGGGCAGGCACAGGGGGACTGCAGATGTTGGAGTCTCGAGTGAGAAACAAACTGCTGGAGAAACACAGCGGGTCAGGCAGCGTGTGAGAGAAATTGACTGATGATGTTTTGGGTCGGGACCCTTCTTCAAATCTAAGAAGCATCTAAATTTGACAGGACAGCACGCCTTTCACAACATTCAGAATATTTTTATTTGTCAACTACAAAGTTTAAAAATGACATAAAAAGACAAATATGAAATACAAAAGAGATTTTGCCTCTTGCCTTTATGCTGAGTCAATGATACAGGGTATACTGCTTGTGCATTTAGTTTAGTTTTGTTTAGAGATACAGTGTGGAAACAGGCTCTTCGGCCCACCGAGTCCGCACCGACCAGCGATCCCCGCACACTAACACACTATCCTACTCTAGGGATACATTTTACATTTATACCAAGCTAATTAACCTACAAACCTGTACGTCTTTGGAGTGTGGGAGGAAACCGAAGATCTCGGAGAAAACCCACGAGACCCACAGGGAGAACGTGCAAACTCCGTACAGGCAGCATCCGTAGCCAGGATCGATCCCTGATCTCTGGCACTGTAAACTCTGTAAGGCAGCAACTCTACCACTGCGCCATCGATGGGTAATCTTGAAATGGCATCTTCTGCAGGCGTAAGAAGTATCTACTTCAATGAACAGTGGATATGAGTAGCTGTATTAATTCTAACATATGTTCAAGGCGCAGACATAAGCATGTTGAAACAAAGCAGTAAACCTTACAGAGCTAAGGCCACCATTGCCCGCTTTCATCCATTGTACCCAGTATTTGTGCCTAGTGTTCAGAGAATACATTTAATTACTAGACAAAGTGGGACCCGTTGGGTCCCAGCATCACACGGGAGGGCTGGTCACCAACGCAATATTCCACCCCTCCACCAATTTCAATATTGCTTGCCAGTGGGGGGGAGGGGGGGCTTTCAGTTGCGCTAGTATTGGTGTTGCGGGCCGAAGGTACTGGTTTCCAGAGGGCTAGTATAGACAGTGGGCTGAATGGATTCTTGGGCTGGCATCCAACTGTTGCAACGATTTTAAAAGCCAAGCCAAGGCAAACAATTAGGCTGCAGCCACCCGACAACCAAAATTCATTTTGTAATCACAAACCTGTTAAAAAGGCGAGGCAAGCAATTGGGCTGCAGCCACTCGACAACCAAAATTAATTTTGTGAACACAAAGATTTAAAAAAGGTGAGGCAATCAATTGGGCTGCAGCCACTTTAGAGCCGCATCGAGGGGACTCACCCAGGAGCAGACGTGCGTTCAGTGAGCCGCGACCCTTTCACTTCCTGGGTCTGGCAGTGAGTGAGTGAGGCACTGCACTTCCGGGTTTTATAGTCACTCCCCCTGCCGCCAGCGGGGGCAGCACAGAGAATGGGGATTTTTTTAGAAACATTAATATCTCTCTGATTTTTCATCGATGGGAAAAATTCTCTGGTCCCGGAAAGCGGAGGAGGGGCTCTGAGTGAGGCGGCCAAAAATGACGGCCGTAGGTGGTGCGTTCTGTCGGAAATCGCAGCACAGTGGACCAAAAGCGGTCAAGATCAGAGTTTTAGTAATATAGATGAGAGACTTTCTTGAACCCATGTAGTCCAGCTCACCTCTCTAATATATTAGAGCTTAATTCCAAGTACAAGGAATACCCCTAGAGCTATGCCAGCGAGAGATTCGTCTCCTGTTAGGGTCTCCCATGCTGGACAGGTCGAAGGGTAGAGGCGAGACGAAGAGCGATCCACTGGTCCTCCAGGTTGGGGGTTGAGCACAGGGCTAACAACCCTGTCTCGTAAAACAAATAGGTTACGGAAACAGCAACTGAAGGAATCAACACTACTGGGCGTGATGGACTCCAGGGTTATCGACAGATGCTAGGATGAATGTCAATGGTGAAAGCCAACAGGAAGCCACTGGAAGAGAACCTGACAGCATCCCAAGAATAACCCTTCACTGGACACCCGAAGGGAAAAGGAAAAGAGGGAGACCCAAAACCCCACCTGCCGTCGAACTGTAGAGGAGGAAATGAAAAGAATGAACCTGACCTGGTGTAGTGTCCAGAAGCTAGCCCAGAACAAACAGGAGTGGAGGACCTTCGTTGCTGCCCTACATGCCAGGAGGCATAATAGGCAGTAAGTATGTAAAGAGCCTGCCCCACTTTCCCGAGTTACTCACAAGTTCTCCCGAGTTTTCCCCTTGATTCAAACTCGGAGAATGTCCATAGGGGTCCGTAGATATATCGTAGCGGCTCGTTATGCCAGCCGTAGGTACTCGGGGCATCAGGTAAGTCGGGACGTCTTTTCCAGCATGACAAAAAAGTCAAGGATTGAAAAGATAGTCGGGAGGAAGAGTTCGTAGATCACAAAAATCTTGATTTTTTTTTTTAAGGTCCTTTCAACTCGGCTGAGGACTCGGGAACGTGGGACAGGCTCTTAAGTACGTCTAATTCCAGATGCACCTTTGCCTGCATGAATTGGCTCTGGAAGCCCTCTTTAACTATGAGCCACCACTAATCTTTCTGGTTCAACATGAGTTTGCAGTTACAGACTTTTATATATAAGCACATTTGTGCAATTCCACTAACGCACGTCAAAATCGTTGCCAATTATAGGGTTCTGATCTATTAAAACACAAAAAGAAATTGAGAATCTAAGGAAGAAATTGAAACATTTTTCACCACCATTCCTGTGGCCATGATTAATAAAGAGACAGGTATAGTGACCTAACCTCGAGTCTCGACCCGAACCATGATTCTCTCCACATCATCGTCTATATCTCTCGTTTCCCTTTTCCCTAAATACTCCGAAGAAAGGTCTCGACCCGAAACGTCACCAATTCTTTCTCTCCAGAGATGCTGTCTGGCCCGCTGAGTTACTCCAGCTTTTGGTGTCTGTCTTCGGCATAGTGACCTTAGTCCTTTCATTGGTCTTAAAGAGTCAGGGGATATGGGGAGAAGGCAGGAACAGGATACTGATTGTGGACGATCAGCCATGATCACTTTGAATGGCGGTGCTGGCTTGAAGGGCTGAATGGCCTATTCCTGCACCTATTGCCTATTGTCTCAGTGTTTCCACACCTCAAAAAAAATTCCTGAAGTATAATCCCAAATTTCCTGGAATTTGATGGCATTTCCTGAAATTTTCAAAAATGCTTTCTGCGGGCTATTTGTTGTTGGTTTATTTCGCGGGCACATGTTAACAACACAAAGACGAACAAGGCAAAACAGATCGATGTGACTACACCGTGTCTGCCTGCTTCTGTTACTCACTTGTACAGTGTTATGCAAGGCAGCTTTCGTTGTCTTTGTGTTTTCAACCTGCTCTCATGTGCCTCAGTCTCTTCCTCCCACTCTACCTCCCTCTCTCTCTCTCCCTTTCCCTCCCTCCCACTTCGTCCCTCCCTTCCACTCTCTCCCTCTCTCTCCCTCCTTCCTTCCCTCCCCCTTCATTCCCCTTCTCTCCCTCCCTCCCTTTCTCTCCCTCCCTCCCTCCCCTTTTTCCTACCTCCCTCCCCCTCTCTTTCTCTCCCCCTTCCTTTTTTCTCTCCCTCCCTCCCTCTCTTATTCCCTACCACCATCTCCCTTTCTCCACCCTTCCCTCTCTCCCTCTCTCCACCCCTCCCTCTCTCCCTCTCAGCCCCTTGAGCCCACCCACCGTTCTGTAAAATAAAGGCCACTTCCAATGTAACTGCAATCCCACCGCCCACTGGTAACCTTACACCACTGCCTGAAATATATTCAAAGGCTCAACTTCCACTGAGAAAGTGAACGCCAAAGACTCATTGTTATACGAGAATTATCCCTAACAGTCTGTGACCCATAGCGCTGTGGCCATAGCACTATGTTTAAAGCCCATAGCGCTGCAGGCGGTAGCGCTATATTTAGAACCCATAGCGCTGCAGCCGACAGCTCTGTGTTTAAATTCCCACTTATTAAACTGACAGCGCTCTGCTTAAACATTTGAGCGCCAAACCGGCAATGCTGTGTGTATCACCTTTATACCCCTTCACGGACCGGATGCGGAAATTTCCCGAAACTATTCCATTTCCCTAAAATTACCCAAAGATAACCAGAATTTCCCGAATTTCAGGTAATTCCCTTCAAAGTAGAAACACTGTCTTGTCTACGCTTCAATTTGTATCAGTTCTTACCAGAGGATGAATTCAATTGGAAGCAGGCTTTCCTTAAAGTAATGGCCAGCATTTCTAATTTAGCCCTCAACTCCTGAAAGAGGTGAAGAACAAACGGTCTACTTTTCTAAAACCTTTACTTTCCATGATGTATGTAATTGACAATAAACTTTTCCCAACATTTTAATGGTAAATTTGAACAATATTGCAATGAAAGTGGCAGGGTGGCACAGTGGTAGAGTTGCTGCCTTACAGCGCCATAGACCCGGGTTCGATCCTGACAACGGGTGCTGTCTATACGGAGTTTGTATGCTCTCCCCATGACCTCTTGGGTTTTCTCCGAGATCTTTGGGTTCCTCCCACGCTTCAAAGACGTACAGGTTAGAAGGTTAATTGGCTTGGTTTAAATGTAAATTGCCCCAAGTGTATGTCATGTTATTACTTGTGGGTGGAGCACCAAGGCAAATTCAGTGTATGTGAATACTTGGCCAATAAACTTACTTACTTATTTACTTACTTAGCGTGTGTAGGATAGTGCTAGTGTGCACGGATCACTGGTCGATGCAGACTTAGTGGGCGGTGGGGCCTGTTTCTGCGCTGTATCTCTCAGCTAAACTAAATCATCTTCTGTGTGGAAAATGTTGCCTCTTGGCTTCCTTTTAAATGTCTTCCCTCCCATCTAATACCTTTACACTTTAGTTTTAGAGTCCTGTTCAGTGAGGAAAAGATGGCCATTCATTTTATCTATGCCCTTCGCCCCGTGATCGCGTGGGTTTTTTCCAAGATCTTCGGTTTTCTCCCACACTCCAAAGACGTACAGGTTTGTAGGCTAATTGGCTTGGTATAAATGTAAATTGTCCCTTGTGTGTGTAGGATAGTATTAAGTTACTGTCCCACTTTCACGACCTAATTGGCGACCTCTGCCGAGTTTGCCCTTGACTCATACTCGCAGCATGGTCACCACGATGTCGTAGTAGGTCGTAGGAGGTCTTCGTAACTCTTCCGCATGCTCGTGAGTGGTCTCCGCATACTCGTGGCCTCAAGTAAGTCGTGGCATTTTTTCCGGCCTGATAAAAAAATGTCCACGAGTAAAAATAGGCCGTCATGGAAATAATGGATACTTTTTACTCATAGGTAAGTCGTAGGTCGGTAACTGGCCCGAGAAAAAAATGCAAACATGACATCATTTTATCATGTGATCATTTTCCACTCGTAGCTAGTCATAGTTGGTCTTAGGTGTGGAAGACTGAGGTCGAGGGGGTCGTAGGAGGTCAGAGACATAGTCGTAGGAGGTCGGAGCAGGTCTTTTATTTTGGCGAGTCAACACGACCTTGACATTTTTTTCTACTCGTCTAGAGTCTTCTAAACTCGTGGATTAGTCGTCCAAGTGGGACAGGCCCTTTAATGTGCGGGGATCGCTGGTTGGCGCGGAGTCGTTGGGCCTAAGGGTCTGTTTCCGTGCTGTATCTCAAAACTAAACTAAAATAAACTAAACTAAATTAAAAGGCACAGTGTATAGTGAAAGGGTCATTCTGAAATTAAACTGGTACATTCCACTTAGTCTGGAGCCACTTTACTGGTCTTTTAGACATCTTTTAGTGTAAATGAATTGAAGATAATTAAGAAATGGCAAATAAATATTTCAGTGTATGAAAGATATCATCATATTTCACACTACTTATTACCAATCAGATTAGACATTGTTACTTAAGATATTGTTTAATAAGGAAAGTGTTTCAGACCAAAAATAACTTTGTGGAGAATATTGAAATTGTTGATTGCCTGGGGCAATTAGATATTGAATTTAAAAAGATCTCAGCCTCTACTTTTACTGCCTGATAAGACATGCAAAGGTCACACAATTTACACAATATGACCCAGCTTCACCAGCATATTGGATAGCAGATTGCATGTTCTAATATACTTCACGGAGAACGAGGTTTGTTATTGTTTCAGAGGAAGAAACTCCAAAGGCAACTCAAGGTTACTTACATCAAGGTATTGTATTTATAATCGATGCAATGACCTTTCAAAGCTGGACTGTTTAAATGGCATGGTTTTCTTTTTGGAATTGTGTAATATGATCAAAATGATAATTGTAAAGCATAGTTAATAATGCCGCAATGGCTAAAGGGCCTGTCCCACTTAGACTGCTTTTTAGGCAACTACAGGCGATTAGGCTGTTGCCACATGGTCGCTGGGGTGTCGCCACACGGTCGTGAGTCGTCTCATCAGTTGCCCAAAGATTCATAGCGTCTTTCTGGTCACCGCTGGATTTTCACCATGTTCAAAAATCTACAGCGACAGTCGGCGACAGTGGGTTGACGCCTATGAGCTTAGCTTGACTTCTCCTGACATAGGTGCTGTCGTAGGTTGTCGCCAGGTGATGTGGGTCGTAGGTTGTCGCCTATGTGGATGTAGGCTGCCGTAGGTGTGGTCGTAGGTGGACGTCCTAATGGGTCGCCGGCTGTCGGTAGCTTGCCGTAGCTTGACTATGACAGTCGCCCAAAAAAATTGCCTAATTGAGACAGGCCCTTAACACTCCATATTAGGCCAAATCTGTTTTTGAAGAGTGAGTTAGATTTACCTCTTTGGGCTAAAGGAATCAAGGAATATGGGGAAAAAGCAGGAACGGGGGTCCTGATTTTAGATGATCACCCATGATTATATTGAATGGTGGTGCTGGCTCGAAGGGCCGAATGACCTAATCCTGCACCTATTTTTTCTATGTTTCTATGTTTCTATTAAGCAATTTCAATATTTTGCTTTTTTCTTTAGATAGTGCACACTGTTTCATGAGATGGGAGAGGGGGAGGAAAGCAGAAAATAGATATGGGGATCGTGAGGAGTGACTGATATATGTCTTACTTGGTTTAGGTAGTGGCCAGAATTCCAGCAAATCGCCAGTGGTAAATGCACCATTATTTGCAACCCATTTTAGCAAGGAGACAGGGGTGGAAGATTGCAACCTTCATGTGGTCGACGAATGCAATCAACCTGGCGTGCACAATCAAATAAGATCAAATAGAACAAGTTGTCCATACGCAAGAAGAAGAGAGACAGACACAGAAGGCTGGAGTAACTCAGCGGGCCAGGCAACATCGCTGGAGAGAAGGAATAGGTGACGTCTCGGGTCCAGCCCTTTTAGTCAGGGGAAAGGGAAACAAGAGTATAGAAGTTGGGATGTAATGTTAAAATTGTACAAGGCATTGGTGAGGCCAATTCTGGAGTATGGTGTACAATTTTGGTCGCCCAATTATAGGAAGGATGTCAACAAAATAGAGAGAGTACAGAGGAGATTTACTAGAATGTTGCCTGGGTTTCAGCAACTAAGTTACAGAGAAAGGTTGAATAAGTTAGGGCTTTATTCTTTGGAGTGCAGAAGGTTAAGGGTGGACTTGATAGAGGACTTTAAAATGATGAGAGGGATAGACAGAGTTGACGTGGATAAGCTTTTCCCACTGAGAGTAGGGAAGATTCAAACAAGGGGACATGACGAGAATTAAGGGACTGAAGTTTAGGGGTAACATGAGGGGGAACTTCTTTACTCAGAGAGTGGTAGCTGTGTGGAATGAGCTTCCAGTGAGGGTGGTGGAGGCAGGTTCGTTTTTATCATTTAAAAATAAATTGGATAGTTATATGGACGGGAAGGGAATGGAGGGTTATGGTCTGAGCACAGGTATATGGGACTAGGGGAGATTATGTGTTCGGCACGGACTCGAAGGGTCGAGATGGCCTGTTTCCGTGCTGTAATTGTTATATGGTTATATGGTTATAAGAGATATAGACGGCACTTAGGAGAAGTGAATGGTAAATAGGCAAAAAACACGGATAATCAAGGAAATGCAGGCCATTGTTGGCTGTGGGATAGGTGACAACGACTAAACAGACAGAGGAACTCAGCAGGATGACAAATAGTACAACAACTAGGGTGGGGAACGATGGGTAGAGAGGATGCAAGGGTTAATTGAAGTTAGAGAAACCAATCTTCATACTGTTGGAGTGTAAGTTGCCCAAGCAAAATATGAGATGCTGTTCCTCCAATTTACATTTGGCCTCACTCTGACAATGGAGGAGGCCCAGGACAGAAAGGTCAGAGTGGGGACAGTGGGGGGGAGGGTAAAGTGTTGAGCAACCGGGAGATCAGGTACGTTTAGGCGGACTGTGCGGAGATGTTCAGCGAAACGATCGCCGAGCCTGCGCTTGGTCTCACCGATATATAGGAGTCCACACCTGGAACAACGGAGACAGTAGATAAGGTTGGAGGAGGTGCAAGTAAATCTCTGCCTCACCTGAAAGGACTGTCGGGGTCCATGGACAGAGCTGAGGGAGGAGGTATAGGGACAGGTGTTGCATCTCCTGGGTTGCAGGGGAAAGTACCTGGGGAGGGGGTGGTTTGGGTGGGAAGGGAGGAGTTGGCCAAGGAGTTGCGGAGGGATCGGTCTCTGCGGAAAGCAGAAAGGGGTGGAGATGGGAAGATGTGGCTGGTGGTGGAGCCCAGATTCACAAGTAGCTCACACCAACTGAAACCCTCTTACTGCTGCCTGGCCCGGCCCACTGAGTTACTCCAGCACTCCGTGTCCTCTTTGAAAACCAGCATCTGCATATCCTTGTATCTCAATAGAAAGTGAACAGATCACCCTTGCTTATTTGTGTAGGAAAGAACGGCAGAAGGTCGACACAAAGTAGCTCGGTGGGACCGGCAGCATCTCTGGAGAGAAGGAATGGGTGACGCTGTTCCAGGTGTCAACTTCTGATCATCGGCGAGACCAAGCGCAGGCTCGGCGATCGTTTCACTAGAACACTTCCACTCAGTCCGTCTAAACTTACCTGATCTCTCGTTTGCTCAGCACTTTAACTCCCCCTCCCATTCCCAATCTGACCTTTCTGTCCTGGGCCTCCTCCACTGTCAGAGTGAGGCCAAGGTCAAATTGGAGGAACAGCACCTCATATTTTGCTTGGGCAGCTTACACCCAACATTGACTTCTCTAACTTCAAATAGCCCTTGCTTTCCCTCTCTCTGCATTCCCTTTCCCTTCCCAGTTCTCCCACCGGTCTTACTGTCTCCGACTACATTCTATCTCTGTCCCGCCCACTCCCCTGATATCAGTCTGAAGAAGGGTCTTGACCCGAAACGTCGCCCATTCCTTCTCTCCACAGATGCTGCCTGTCCCACTGAGTTACTCCAGCATTTTGTGTCTACCCTTGTTTATTTCATCCATTACACGTGCTTCTCTCATACAGGGGTGGAAATCGCTATCAAAACATGGGGGGGACACACAATTTTTTTAGTGCCGCGCGTGCATGCGCACCCACACACACACACACATGCGCACGCGAGGCTTTGGAGGCTTCAGCCATGGGTCCTGTGGACAGTAACATTGGCAGCTGATTGTCCCCCACCCCCCCCCCCCCCCCCCCCCCCCTCCCGGTTGGTGACCAACTACGAACTCCAGCAACAGCAGCTTCGTCCACCCCGAATCGTGGGGCTTGAATCAGCCCGTTCGCGGGGCCTTTCATCGCCCGGCGGTGGCTTCAACATCGGGAGCCACGATCATCTCGATGCAGCAATTTGACTGCGTGGTGGTGGAAGATCCTGAGGTCGATTTTAAGCTGCACCGGGCCGGGCGATGAAAAGCCCCGCGAACGGGCCGATTTAAGCTCCACTCTATGATCTTTGCTCCACCAGGACCTCTTCCTCCTCCAATCACTGCGTTCTATCCTCAGTCCCACACCCCCCTACTTCCGCCTCTGACCGACACCTCCCTCCTCCAATTATTGTGCTGAATCATCATGGTCCCCCCATTGCCTGCTGACCAACATCTCTCTCGTCCAATCGGTGCCCTAGATCATCAGTCCCACCCCCACGGTCATGCGGAAAGTGGAGATTTTTAACAGATTTTTTTCACGAAGGTTTAAAATCCGGATTACAAAACATGGGGGTGGGGGGGGGGGGGTTAGTCCTCCACCTCTCAAAACATGGGAGGGGGGGGGGGGGACGACGACGACGTGTGCCCCCTGTTGCCCCGGGATTTTCACCCATGCTCTCATTGAGTAGATATTATAAGATAAACTGCTGTTTTGCAAAAAGCATGGGCAGTAAATTTATGAAAACATTATTCCCATCAAGTATATTCGCAAGGGTAGCAGTGGAGCAAATGCCTTACAGCGCCAGAGACCCCGGATCGATCCTGACTACAGGCGCTGTCTGTATGGAGTTTGTACGTTCTCCCCGTGACCTGCGTGCGTTTTCTGCGAGATTTTCGGTTTCCTCCCACACTCCAAAGACATACAGGTTTGTAGGTTAATTGGGTTGGTATAAATGTAAATTGTCCCTAATGTGTGTAGGATTGTGTGAGTGTGCGGGGATCGCTGGTCGGTGTGAACTCTGGGCCCTGTTTTTCTGCGCTGTATCTCTAAACACTAAACTCTAAAAATACTGAACATAGCAGCTTGACGTAGACATATATCTTTATCCTTTTATTGTTGCTGAGGGAGATTCTTCTGCCAAGCAAGCATTGAGTTATAGAGTCATACAGCACGGAAACAGGGACTTCAGCACATTTGTCCATGTCATCTAAGATGCCCCATCTACGCTAGTTCCATTTGCCTGCGTTTCAATGATACTATGATTCAACCACCCATATCTCTCTAAACCTTTCCTATCCATGTACCTGTCCGAATGTCTTATAAATATTGATATTGTCCCTGAAGGCCTGGCAACATCTCGTAAATCTTCTCTGCACTCTTTACAGCTTAATGCCGTGGTAGGGTTATCCTACATCCTTGGAAGATTGAGGAGAGTTGGCATGTCGGCGAATGATCTCTTGAATGTCCACAGGTGTACGGTCGAGAGCATAGTGGCAGGTTGCATCTCGGCCTGGTTCATGTCCAGGTATGGAGGCGATTACAAAAAGTGGTGAACACAGCCTGGTTCACCATGGGTACTCACCTCTCCACCATCCAAGGGATGTACAGGAGGCACTGCCACAAAAGGACAGGCAGTATTATTAAGGACCCTCATCATTATTAAGGCCACGCTCTCGTTTCACTCCTGCCATCAGGAAGAAGGTTTACGAGTCTGAAAACCGTGACCTCCAAGTTCAAGTTCTTCCAAAATTCATCAGGCTATTGAACGCCAACTAAACTTCAAATTACGAACTGTCTTGGCTGCACTAGGGACTTTGGCCTGTTGTTTTGCTTTGTACTAATATGTTTTTTTTAATTCAACTTTTTTTTTGTTTTTCTGGTGCAGCGGTAGAGTTGCTGCTGTACAGCGCCAGAGACCCAGGTTCGATCGTGACTTCCGGTGCTTGTCTGTACAGAGTTTGTACGTTCTCACCGTGACCTGCGTGGGTTTTCTCCAAGATCTTCGGTTTCCTCCCACACTCCAAAGACGTACAGGTTTGGAGGTTAATTGGCTTGGTGTTAATGTAAAATTGTTCCTAGTGGGTGTAGGATAGTGTTAATGTGCGGGGATTGCTGGTCAGTGCGGACTCGGTGGGCCGAAGGGCCTGTTTCCGCGCTGTATCTCTGAACTAAACTAAACGTGTTGAGAATTGAATTGCTCCGTTTCAGCACACATGACAATGAAACACTCATGACTTCCGACGAAACTGAACAAAATTCACCAAATGTGACCTCATCTGGGCCTGAACCCCTCTGTCAGTGGATCACCAACTGTAACATAACCTCCCAAATTTTATACTCAGTACCCTGACTGATGAAGGCCAATGTACCAATAGCCTTCTTTGCAAACCATATCAACCGATGATAGACAAAAATGCTGGAGAAACTCAGCGGGACAGGCAGCATTTATGGAGCGAAGGAATGGGTGATGTTTCAGGTCGAGATCCTTCTTCAGACTGTCTTGACCCAAAACGTCACCCATTCCTTCGCTCCATAGACGCTGCCTCGCCTGCTGAGTTTCTCCAGCATTTTTGTCCGCTTTTGAAAGTTCCAGCATCTGCTGTTCCTTCTTAAACATATCAACCGATGACGTCACTTTCGGGCACCGGTTCACCTGTAGTATAGACCTGCATTCAACAAACTTATCAAATTCCTTCCATTCACTATGAAGGTCCTAGCCTGGTTACATCTGCAAAAAAACTCGATCAAATTTGTGATTCCCACATAGAAAATCATGTTGACTCTCCTTAAACAGCCCCTCTCTGTACTGATTGGGGATGATCAGCCATTATCACATTGAATGGCGGTGCTGGCTCAAAGGGCCGAATGGCCTACATCTGCACCTATTGTCTGTCTATTGTCTATTGTCAAATGCATATATATCTTATCCCTCAGAATGCTCTCCAGTATATTTGTTACCCATCACATCAGTCTGAAGAAGGGTCTCAACCTGAAACGTCACCCATTCCTTCTCTCCATAGACGCTGCCTCACCCGCTGAGTTCCTCCAGCATTTTGTGTCTACCTTCGATTTTATCCAGTATCTGCAGTTATTTCTCACACAGTTCCAGGGATTTTCCTTGCTGCTCTTCTTGAATGAAGGCACAACGTTAGCCAATTGTCCACTCATCCGGCACCTCACCTGTGTGTAGCGAGGATTGAAATATCTTAGCCAGGGCTCCTGCAAATTATTCTCTAGCTTCCGACAGTGTCCTTGGATATATCTGATCAAGCCCAGGAGATTTAGCTACCTTTATGTGCCTTAGGACATCCAGCATCTCCTCAACACTAAAATAGACTGTCCTCAAGACATCTCCATTAACAGTCCCAAGTTCCCCTGTCTTTATAGCTTTCTCCTTGGTGAAAACAGAGGAGAAATATTAATTGAGGACTTAGCTGGGATCAAGTGTATCCCTGGAGGAGTTTCGGGAACTAAGGAACATACTTAAGAATGAAGTAAGGAGATAGCTTTGGGAAATCATATTAAGAAAAATCCTAAAAGAGTCTAGGAGTACTTTAAGGGGAAATGGTAAATAGAGAGGATTGGGCCCCTCAGAAACCAAAGCAATCATCTATGTGTGGAGCTGCAGGAGATGGGCAGTCCTCAGCATAAAGTCCTCTGTATAATTTGACCGTGTAGTCTAGAAAAGCTAGAATAAGTATCAATTTATCATTTGTATACAGAAGTACAGTATGAAGTCACTGTTAACTTTGTGATAATTAACACGATATAATTACTTTTGTTGAAAAAAGCTGTTTGTTGGAGTGACACAGTGGGACACGGTGAGATGCGGTGACGCAGTGGGACACGGTGAGATGCGGTGACGCAGTGGGACACGGTGAGCAGCCAACCATGTCATCTCTGGTTGCCCGCTCTACCACCCACCAGATGGAGCTCAGGGCCCGGCAGACATTGACGCAGAGACACCAACCAGGCTGCTCAACACACGGCTTGAGATCTAACTATTCCTTTGGGTTGACGTTTCATTCGCAAGAAGAAGAAGAAGAAGAAGCAGAAGACAGGGATGACATGGTGGCGCAGCGAGTTGCTGCCTTGCAGTGCCAGAGACAACGGGTGTTGCCTGTACGGAGCTTGCACATTCTCTCCTGACCTGCGTGGCTTTTCTCCGCTTTCCTCCCACGCTCCAAGGACCTATAGGTTTGCACGTTAATTGGCTTCAGGGTAAAATTGTAAATTGTCCGTGATGTGTGTAGGATAGTATTCGCGTGTGGGGATCGCTAGTCGGCGCAGGCTCATTGGGCCGAAGGGTCTGTTTCCGCACTATATCTCTAACACTAAAAACTAAAAAAACCTCAATGTGAATGTGCTATTTATGTGCTTACAAACATTTACCACAAGGCCACTGTCTACATCAGTGAATGGGTAGGGCGGCTCCCCTAAATGCCCAGTGCATCTTTAGTTTACATTAGAGATTCAGAGTGGAAACAGGCCCTTCGGCCCAGCGAGTTCACACCGACCAGCGATCCCCGCATATTAACAATATCCTACACACACACAAGGAACAATTTACACATACACCAAACCAATTCACCTACATACCTGTACTTCTTTGGAATATATGTGGAAGCCGAAGATCTTGGAGGAAACCCATGGTGGTAACGGGGAGAAGGTACAAAGTCTGTACAGGCAGCAACCGTAGTCAGGATCGAACCTGGATCTCTGGCGCTGCAAGCACTGGAATGCCCCTGTCCCACTTAAGAAACCTGAACGGAAACCTCTGGAGACTTTGCGCCCCACCCAAGGTTTGAGTGCGGTTCCCGGAGGTTGCAGGTGGTTGCCGGAGGTTGCAGGTAGTGGAAGCAGGTAGGGAGACTGACAAAAACCTCCGGGAACCTCTGGGAACCGCACGGATACCTTGAGGTGGGGCGCAAAGTCTCCAGAGGTTTCCGTTCAGGTTTCCTAAGTGGGACAGGGGCATAAGGCAGCAACTCTACAGCTGCGCCACTGTGACCACCCTTCATATTTCTTATTTAAAACACTGAACTTTGAATGTTACTGTTCTATCTTTCAGACTCTTCTATCTTGTGGACTAGATAACATGATTGAGAACAACCATGGCAGTGGGGAGAGCTATTAGGCCAAGTCTAGCAGCAACAATAAATGATGTGAAAAATATTACAGGGTCTGAAAATGCATTTCTAGCTGAAACGGTTATCTGTGTCCCATAGATACAGGCCAACAATTGCTTGCTACTCTTGCGATGTTAGGTAAATTGCAAAATGTCATCTGTTTTTCCTCTGCTAATTGGATTCCTTTCCCACTGCCTTTATCAGGTCATTATCTGGTGCTTGTTTTCCTGCCTCACTGTGTTTAGCAGGTGCCCAACTTCAGCAGTTAGTAATGAGCTTTACCAATGCATTTCAAATGCGTGTTCCTTCATTCTATCCTTTGTAGGACAGGTCTACCAGAAGCAGGTGTAGCAGGGAGATCATGGCTGATCACTGCCTAGTAAATTATTGCTGTTGCTGAAGTCAAGGGATATGGGGAGAAGGCAGGAACGGGGTATTGATTGTGGATGATCAGCCATGATCACATTGAATGGCGGTGGTGGCTCGAAGGGCTGAATGACCTCCTCCTGCACCTATTGTCTATTGGAACTGGTGAAATCCTCTGTGGTTTGGAGCAGCGGTAGAGTTGCTGCCTGACAGCGCTAGCAGCGCCGGAGACCCAGGTTCGACCCCGACCACAGGTGCTGTCTGCACGGATTTTGTACCTTCTCCCCGTGACCTGTGTGGGCTTACCCGAGATCTTTGGTTTCCTCCCACACTACAAAGACGTACAGGTGTGTCGCTAAATTGGCTTGGCATATGTGTAAATGGTCCCTAGTGTGTGCAGGGTAGTGTTAATGTGCGGAGTGACTACTGGTTGACACGGACATGGTGGGCCAAAGGGCCTGTTTCTGTACTGTATCTCTAAACTAAACTAAAACGATGACATCGTTCCCTTTGTTTAACTTTCGTGGAGCTGCTGATGGATTTTGAAGCCAGTGGTAATTTTCAAATCAAGCAGTAATTTCAGCTGTTCGACCATGCCATTTAAGATTGAAAATTACTTGTTTAAGTATGAATAAATATGACTCGTTTAAGTATGAATAACCTCGCACTGCCATTTTGGAGATCCATTCTTTAGCTGACACCTCGTTATTAATCAACAGGAACGTCTTCTGACAAATCGCCCACAAATCAAAAGAGGTATTAAAGAAATAAAAGGTGGAGGAGTATGTGCAGTCATATTGTATATGGCACAGAAATAGTGCCTTTGTTCCAACTCCTCCATGGTAAGCAAGATGTCTTCCTGCGCTGGAGATAAACACAAAATGCTGGAATAACCCAGCGGGTCAGGCAGCATCTGTGGAGAGAAGGAATGGGTGACATTTCAGATCGATTTCAAATGAATGAAAGATATGCAAAAAAAACCAACGATGATAAAGGAAACAGGTCATTGCTAGCTGGTTGCTAGGTGAGAACGAGAAGCTGGTGCTACTCGGGTGGGGGAGGGATGGAGAGAGAGAGGGAGTTCAGAGGTTACTTGAAGTCAGATAAATCAATGTTCATACCAAAGATACTAGAGCGGAGCAAGATGGTTCACTCCGCGAAAAAGCCGTAGTAGGTGACGGGTAATCTTCAGCGCCATTTCCGTAACCGGCTTCCATCATGGCGTCAAGCTAATTCAGGGAGATTCTGCTATATCAGGCTGAGAGATTAAAGGATAGACAAAAAATGCAGCGGGTCGGGCAGCAATTCTGAACAAAAGGAATAGGTGACATTTCAGGTCAAGACCCATCTTCAGACTGAGTCAGGGGAAACAGGAACTCAAACCATCCCCCCCCCCCCGACACGGAGCAATCACCGGCCCCCCTTTTTTTTGTTAAACATCTATTTCCTTCGGGTTTTTTTTTTTTTCATTTCCTACTTATCATTTCCGTACTTTTTTGATAGCTGACATGACACGTTTGATGTCATCCTTCGCCCTACTCCTGGTCTCGGCCCACACCGATCTGCCGGACATGCTGTGTGTGTGTGTGTGTGTGTGTGTGTGTGTGTGTGTGTGTGTGTGTGTGTGTGTGTGTGTGTGTGTGTGTGTGTGTGTGTGTGTGTGTGTGTGTGTGTGTGTGTGTGTGTGTGTGTGTGTGTGTGTGTGTGTGTGTGTGTGTGTGTGTGTGTGTGTGTGTGTGTGTGTGGAGGAGTCTGAGGGGAGAAGCGCCGGCAAGAAGAGCGAGCAAATGCGCGGATCTTTGCTTTCGTCTGTCTGTCCGCGTGTTCGCTCACTCTTGTGTGCCGGCGCTTCTCTCCTCAGACTCCGCTAAACACACGCACACACACACACACACACACACACACACACACACACACACACACACACACACACACACACACACACACACACACACACACACACACACACACACACACACACACACACACACACACACACACACACACACACACACAGCATGTCTGGCATATTGGTGCGGGCCGAGACCAGGAGCAGGGCAAAGGATGACATCAAACGGGTCATGGCAGTTATCGAAAAAGTCAACCCGAATTATCACCTATTCCTTTTCTCCAGAGATGCTGCCTGACCCGCTGATTTACTCCAGCCTTTTGTGTCTGTCTTCGGTTTAAACCAGCATCTGCAGTTCCTGCACAAGGTATGTGCCGTTTTTGTGTGTATTAGCGTGTGTCCAGTCAGATTTGGCTTCCAGTCAGATTAACAGTCACGCAGGTGTCCACACACACACTTACGTCAGCAAATATCGACCAAGGCAGTGCTGACAGTGATGGGAGAATTTAATGAGGGAGTTAAAATGAGACTGCATTTTAAAAAGAAAATTTAAAAAAACATTTAAAACCTTTAAAAACACACAATCCGTTCCCCCACAATGCTGATTACACTGCGAGAGGCATAACTGAAGTTGGGTTGGGTTTACTGAAATGGCGGAAGTTACGTTCCGTTGCGTACTATACGTCAGTCCATTGGATTTTGCAGGAGTAGTTTATCTTGCTCCACTCTAGTATTTTTGATTCATGCCACTGGGCTGTAAGCTGCCCAAGCAAAACATGAGGTGCTTTTCCTCCAATTTGCATTTGTCCTCACTCTGACAATGGAGGGGGCCAGAGACAGAAAGGTCAATGTGGGAATGGAATGGGGAATTAAAGTGTTTAGCAACCGGGAGATCAGGTAGGTCCAGGCAGACTGAGCGAAGGTATTCAGCAAAATGATCACCTAGTCTACGTTTGGTCTCACCGATGTATAAGAGTCCACATCTTGAAGTAAACGGGTCCTTTTCACAATGGCAGGCAGTGACTAGTGGGGTACCGCAAGGCTCAGTGCTGGGACCCCAGCTATTTACAATATATATGAATGATCTGGATGAGGGAATTGAATGCAACATCTCCAAGTTTGTGGATGACACAAAGCTGGGGGGCAGTGTTAGCTGTGAGGAAGATGCTAGGAGGCTGCAAGGTGACTTGGATAGGTTTGCGTGAGTGGGCAAATGCATGGCAGATGCAGTATAATGTGGATAAATGTGAGATTATCCACTTTGGTGGCAAAAACAGGAAAGTAGACAATTATCTGAATGGTGGCCGATTAGGAAAAGGGGAGATGCAACAAGACCTGGGTGTCATGGTGTACCAGTCATTGCAAGTGGGCATGCAGGTGCAGTAGGCAGTGAAGAAAGTGAATGCCATGTTAGCATTCATAGCAAAAGGATTTGAGTATAAGTGCAGGGAGGTTCTACTGCAGTTGTACTGGATCTTGGTGAGACCACAACTGGAGTATTGCGTACAGTTTTCGTCTCCTAATCTGAGGAAAGACATTCTTGCCATAGAGGGAGTGCAGAGAAGGTTCACCAGACTGATTCCTGGGATGGCAGGACTTTTTATATGAAGAAAACTGGATTGTACACGCTAGAATTTAGAAGATTGAGAAGGGGATCTAATAGAAACTTGCAAAATTCTTAAGGGGTTGGACAGGCTAGATGCAGGAAGATTATTCCCGATGTTGGGGAAGCCCAGAACAAGGGGTCACAGTTTAAGGATAAGAGGGAAGTAATTTAGGACTGAGATGAGAAAATCATTTTTTACACAGAGAGTGGTGAATCTGTGGAATTCTCTGCCACAGAAGGTAGTTGAGGCCAGTCCATTGGCTATATTTAAGAGGGAGTTAGATGTGGCCCTTGTGGCTAAAAGGATCAGGGGTTATGGAGAGAAGGCAGGTACAGGAGTTGGATGATCAACCATGATCATATTGAATGGTGGTGCAGGCTCGAACGGTCGAATGGCCTACTCCTGCACCTATTTTCTATGTTTCTATGAGATCCCCTCTCACCCTTCTAAGTTCCAGTGAATATAAGACCAGTCGATCCATTCTTTGTTCATATGTCATTCCCACTGAAAGAGCTAATAGTCAACTCTAATAGACAACTCTAAAATGCAGTCGTTCTTCTACAAAAGCATGGACTAGTAGAACAAAAGAATAGCTTGGTGCCAAGTCTGAATGACTTTGTAAATTATATGAAAGACAATATGGAGGACAGGTTGTCTTTTCAATAAAGACATTAAGATGGCATACTCCAGTAATCCACGGAGAATTAACATAGCGGGTACGTCGGATTAAATTTGTGTATTTTGCCTGTTTTTGTACTCGTTTTCTTTCAATGTTGGAATGGAGGTATTTGTTCCAAACCCAATAGCTATTTCAAAAGTATTTTAAAATGTTCTTTCAAGTTGTTACTCATTCAAGTTCTGGCCCATCAGATCTTCATGTTCGTTCGATTTGTCACTCATCCAAGTTCTGTCTCTTATCTGACTAGTGAAGCTCAGTGTTCTTTTCAGGGCTTTGCTACCAAGATACTGGCAGCTTCATTTTCCTGTGTTCAGAATTTTGCTATGTCTTTTTAATTTCTCCCAATGCATAATCGGGATACTTGACATCAAGTAACAGGCTATATTTATATATTTATATATATATACCCCTTTTGATGAAATGGTCCATGTCAGATGAAATAGGATGTCATTGAATGAGCTTGCAATCTATGGAAATTAATTGTTTATTCTTTGTTTTCTCTTAACTTTAAGTTCCCCCCCCCTATTTTTTACCTTTTGAATTGAGTTCAAACAGATCTGAATTCCACGATGGCCATGTGACATCCAAGTAGATGTGTTGGATGAGATTGGAGATGTCTTTCTCTCAGAACAAAATCTGTTAAATTTGAAATTGTAACTTTGGGGAGATAGATTGGAACAATTGGGAATATTGTTTTTTTTTATATAATGATCTGTTTTTAAAAGGTCTGCCTGATAGGTAGTTAAAGAGTGATCTCACATCCACCACCACCAGTAGAATTCGGGATTAGTGGAGGGAATGTATAGGACACTAAAGAGTGTGGAAGTTAGTTATGACCTACAGGTCTACAGCAATGAATTAATTAAATTAAGCACAACCTAGCCAGTCTTGCATTCAGAGGGGTTGAAAACGCAGAAGCCACTGCCAGTTGAACATAGACACAGTCCATACTACTGGGATCGGACAAAATTGGGACTATGTTGGAGGGGACTGTACCAGGTGCTACTATGACACCAACCGCCGTGAAGAATGAAGATTACTCCCGTTGGAGACATCTGATACTGCAAATGGAGGAGAACCAAGAAAGGACAACGGGGCTATTGACCCTACTTTTTATCCTGAGGTTGGCCAAGATGGGCTGGACTTGGGCAAACACCCCAGCACCAAGACGTCCTGAATAAGGTTGACAACTGTCCTTACGTTTATAACACTGACCAAGATGGATCCATTACCACAGGTTCGAGCAGTAACCAGAAAAAGGTGGCAGCTTATCCCGGAGCTAAAGACTGAGCTGTAACAGATGAGAAGTGTGCTCACCAATGCCCAGTCTGAAAATGACCATCTCGCTTCCATCACACTGCAGCTGAAGGAGAGCAATCAGGTTGTGGAGTTGAAAAGCCTTGATTTTGGAGGTCAATTTGCTTGTGACCAATGTGAGTAGCGGTTCGAGAAGGCTCACAATTTGAAGGTTCAGATGTCCATGGTTCATCCCTTGACCCAGAATACAGATAAAAACAAACCCATTGAAATTGAATCAAGTCAGCTAAGAATAGGAACAGTAATTAAGCAGGAACCCAGTTAATAGTTATTTAACAGCTAAATGATGAGTCTAAAGAATCTTGCACCCTTTTTCAATGTCAGCAAGACACAACGGATTAACATGAATAAATGTCATCAAGCCAGGCTCACCTAAAATAGGTAGAGCAAAGGAAAGGTTATTGTGGAGAATATAGTTCTGAGCATTATAGCACACCAGTTCCAGAGACAATGTTCAATGTCTGCAATGGGGTAGAGGTGAATCAGGCAGAATACTAGCAATTGGAAGCACCGTTCAGAACTCTGGTAACAGAGGGTCACATCCTGGACATGCATTCAAGTTGCAGCGTTGTTTTGAATGAGGGACAGTGCCCATCCAGTAGAAATAAGGACTCAATGGAGGAGGTTCTGGATGGTTTCACCTCGGAATGGAACAGTGACTGAAAATGGCGAGGGTGATAATGTTACGAAGCATCTACCTGTCCCAGTGTTAGCAGCCTTTCAGCCTTGTACGTACAGTGGAGCCACTTTGCGGTCAGTGGATGTGGACAACTCTGAATCCCCATTGAAGAATGATATGTTCTTGCGCACAGATCCTGAATATACAGAGTGCTCTTGGGGAAAAAGTTCAGGTACAAGATGCAACTCAACCATTAAATGTGGAAAAAAAAACACAGTTAACTGCAATGAAGCATCGTGTTCTATAAGAAATGATGTTGTGGGTGGATTGGAGTCCAGTCATCTTTCTGAAAGGTATTTATCAAGTGAAGATGACAGAGAAACAAAAGTTAAGAAAGGCTCTTCAGATGAGTCTGTTCAACCATATTGGAAGAAGAAGAGTAAGTTACCAGTTGAGAAGTGCAATATTAAAGATTTGAAGAAACAATTTGAACAAAAGCGTGGCCAGAAACCAAAGTCAAACTTGGAAAGGGAAGATTTCCCCACCATGTATCGATGTCAGTATAAGGGTTGCTGTGCTGTTTACAGAGGAGTTGCCGGTCTTAAGAAACACTTAAAAGAGCAGCATGAAGAGGTGCATGAAAGACCTTGCCCCCACCCAGGAGGTAACAAGATCGTTTCACCGAACACCTCTGCTCAGTCCGTCTTAACCTACATGATCTCCTGGTTGCCCAGCACTTTAACTCCCCCTCCCAATCCCAATCTGGCCTTTCTGTCCTGGGCCTCCTCCATTGTCAGAGTGAGGCTCATCGCAAATTGGAGGAGCAGCACCTCATATTTCGCTTTGGCAGCTTGCACCCCAGCGGTATGAACATCGACTTCTCTAACTACAAGTAGCCCTTGCTTTCCCTCTCTCTCTATCCCCTCCCCCTTCCCAGTTCTCCCAGCAGTCTTAATGTCTCCGACTACTTTCGATCCCTGTCCCACCCACTCCCCTGACATCAGTCTGAAGAAGGGTCGCCACCCGAAACGTCGCCCAGTCCTTGTCTCCATAGATGCTGCCTGTCCCGCTGAGTTACTCCAGCATTTTGAGTCTAATTTTGTTGAAAGAATGGGTCAACTGGGGTTGTTTTCCCTGGAATGAGTAGGGATCTTATAGAAACATATAACATTCTTAAAGACTAGATGCAGGAACAATGTTCCCGATGTTTGAGGGAGTCCAGAACCAGGGGTCACAGTTTAATAATAATGGTTATGCCATTTAGGAATGAGATGAGGAAAAACGTTTTAACCCAGAGAGTTGTGAATCTGTGGAATTCTCTGCCACAGAAGGCAGTGGAGGCCAATTCACTGGATGAGAGAGTTAATTATAACTCTTGGGGCTATCGGAATCAAGTGATATAGGGTAAAGGCAGGAACGGGGTACTGGCTTTCGATGATCAGCCACGATGCTGGCTTGAAGGGCCGAATTACCTACTCCGGCACCTATTTTTCTATGTTTCTATAATTTGTTGATGGTGGGGCCATGGACAATTCCAAAATAAATCATGAGATGTTTCTGTCGTCAAACTGGTCAGAAGGTTAACATACCAAATTTTAGTCAGCCACTCTTCTAATTATCTGAAGTAATAACTTCAGTGTAAAAAAAACATTTGCATTTGTTAACACTGAGCTCAGCGTGTGCTAGTTTCACCTTCAGGATATTCAACTGCATACCAGCAGATAATCTCGTGTCTAATTCTGGGTGAAATTTGTCCCAAGTAATTTCTGAACAATTTTGTTTTCCCATTTAAATATATCCCTATGAGTAAGAAGAGCAAAAACAAAATAATACTAAAAAAGGATAAATGTATTTTAAATGACGCAGAAATGAATATCATAATTTCCATTAGAATAAAAATCGGGCAGGGGTCATACTGCAATTTTGGCATTTAATTCAATGCGGAGAATTAAACGTCAGGTAGACTGATCTCCAACAGGTGAATCAGTGGTACACAAAATTGCTGGAGAAACTCAGCGGGTGCAGCAGCATCTATGGAGCGAAGGAAATAGGCGACGTTTCGGGCCAAAACCCTTCTTCAGACTGATGGGGGGTGGGGGGGGGGGGGGAGAAGGAAGGAAAAGGGGAGGAGGAGGAGCCCGAGGCGCATGCTGGTGGGACAAGCCCTTTAGTCCAACTTTTTGTGTCTATCTTCGGTTTCAAACCAGCATCTGCGGTTCCTTCCTACACCTCACCAGGTCCTGTGAGATCCACCTTGAACCTATGTCCTTTGTATGTTCTCGTTATAAAATCGCAAATACCAAAGGATTCAAAAGGAAGTCCATGAAGTCCCCCATTCAATCATTACATTATAGAGGAATTATTCATTATAAATCAGACATAATACTGCAAAATAGATTTGAAGGTTGAGGGACAAAGAATAATGGTTGGTGGTGATTTTAGTGACTAGAGGATGTACCTGTATACCATTGGCTTTCACAACGATGTTACTGATATAAATGATTTGGATTGAAATGTAGAGGGTCATAAAGAAACAGTATGTGATGTCTGGTAGCTTGGACAATAGGAAGAAGGTCATGTCCTGGGCGATTTCAACAGGTTAGGGATAAGGGATTTCAATAGATAGGGATAAAGATGACAAATCGAATTCAGGCCAGAATAAAAGATGTGGTATTGCATTTGAGGTGGGCAATAAAGCAGGGAATAAGCGCTGAATGGTGGGGTGCCGAGAGGTGTAAAGGAACAGAGGGATACACAGATACATTGACAATAGATGCAGGAGTAGGCCATTCGGCCCTTCGAACCAGCACCGCCATTCAATGTGATCATGGCTGATCATCCACAATCAGTACCCTATTCCTGCCTTCTCCCCATATCCTCAAGACATCTCCATTAACTTTCCCAAGTCCCACGGTAAAACCTCTCTAAATTTCTTTGACTTTTTAGGTCATAAGGTCATTTGATAGGAGCAGAATTAGGCTATTCGGCCCATGAAGTCCCCCATTCATTCATGGCTGATCTATCTCTCCCTCCTAACCCATTTCTCTTGCCTTCTCCCCATAACCCCTGACACCCGTACTAATCAAGAATCTATCTATCTCTGCCTTAAAAATATCCATTGACTTGGCCTCCACAGCCTTCTGTGGCAAAGAATTCCATGGGTTCACCACCCTCTGACTGAAATTCCTCCTCATCCTTCCCAAAGAAACATCCTTTAATTCTGAGGCTATGACCTCTGGTCTCTACACTCTCCCACTAGTGGAAACATCCTCTCAACATCCACTTTATCCAAGCCTTTCACTATTTGGTAAGTTTCAATTAGGTCGCCCCTCATTCTTCAGCGAGAACAGACCCAGAGCCGTCAAACCCGTTATGTTTCTAAGAAAGTAGAAGGCACGGGCAAACCTCCTTCATGACTCCATCAGCACGCTGGGCGCAGGATAGGTCTACCGAGAGGTTAATGTCTAGGTAATTGCAAGCTGCGAGCTCTCTCTGCCACCACCAATGGAGATTAGCACGTGTCTCCCTACTTCTTGGCTGTAGTTTTGTAAGGTCTATAATCTCGGCCAAATGCAATGTGGAGAGAGAATGCTGCTCTATCTGAGGTCTATCCTTCATGTGAGACATCTAAACGAGGCTCTATTTTCTCATTCCCATGGCATTTTCCAAGAGTGGATGGAGGATGAAGCTCTAACAGATGTCAATATCTATCCATGAAACAATGACAGTTGGCAGTGTAGCCTGTTATTCTTCTGTACAACTGAACTGTAAAAAATTATATTTCATATCATGACCACCCACACTATTCCGATATCCAGTGTGTTTTTTCCGGGTTTGGAGGAAGATGCAGGAAATTCACAATCAACATGATCTGCCACATACAGTTGCAGAGTCCTTCTTTTTTTTATTTATTTTTTTTTATTTTATTAGAAGTAAGTACAGTCATATGGCACCAAAGTGCCTAATATATATTTTCATAACACATTTTATGTACAACTTCTTTTTTTTTTGTTACATTGAAAAAAGATTAGAATAAGAAAAAGAGTTTAGATAGTAGAGGATAGAAGATGTGAAATATATAGTGTGATAAATTCAGAATAAGTTGAGAATGGAAAATAGATCAGCCATGTTTGAATAGCAGAGTGGATTTAATGGGCCAAATGGCAAAATCCTGCTCCTCCATCTAATGGGGTGGCACTAATTTACCTATCACAAATTCCTATTTTGTTTTCAGAATTTATCCATTTGAATAAATATTTATATATAGTCCTACTTTAAAATTTCAGAATATTCTATTCTAGTTCATGCCTTCCTTAGACATCGTGTCCATACTGGATTTTCTTGCCCCTTTGCATTCTTCAGTTCTGCTGCACACTACAGACATTCAGAATTGTCGTTTTTGCAATCTGCTCATCTATTGAGGACATAATCTGGGTTAAAATCCTCCTGCAACACTGAGCAATGCTTTGCTGTCCACTCAGATGATGTTGCATTGTTGCAGTATTGATTGAAAGAAAAGAAAATTTTCATCTGCTCAGAAAAATTAGTGAATTCATAAGTTCATAAGGTCATAGCGATAGGAGCAGAATTAGCCCATATGGCCTATCAAGTCTACTCTGCCATTCAATCATGGCTGATCTATCTCTCTCTCCTAACCCTACCTTCCTGCCTTCTCCCCATAACCCCTGACACCCGTACTAATCAAGAATCTATCTATCTCTGCCTTCTGTGGCAATTAATTCCTTAGATTCACCAGCCTCTGACTAAAGAAATTCCTCCTCATCTCCTTCCTAAACGAACGACCTTTAATTTTGAGGCTATGACCTCTGGTCCTAGACTCTCCCACTAGTGGAAACATCCACTCCACATCCACTCTATTCAAGCCTTTCACTAGTCAGTATGTTTCAATGAGACCCCCCCCCCCCCTCACCCTTCTAAACTGCTACGAGTACAGGCCCAGTGCCGTCAAACGCTCATCACATGTTAACCCACTGATTCCTGGGATCATTCTCAGGTCCCACTAGTGAATCGCACTATTTGAAGAAAACAGGAGGGTCTTCTAATGTCCAACCAATATCAGTAAAATAAATTGACATCAAATTTCCACAGTAACCTCGGGGAATGTGCTGAGTTCTTCAATAATGGAGGGTTTTGGTCAGCAATTTTAAAGGTCGATTCAATCTGCAGACCAAATTTAACATGAGGCCCGCCTTGAGTAAGAGAATTCTGGACTGTATTCTGGACAGACTGGAAAGGCCCTGGACGTGTCCCTCTTCTCCCATTTCCTTGTGAGATGTGGTTTAGGACTGGATATTGGTCACCATGTTGGTTTCACGGGAGACATAAATGGCAGCACAATGTGTTAGAAAGAACTGCAGATGTTGGTTTAAATCGAAGGTGGACACAAAATGCTGGAGTAACTCAGCGGGACAGGCAGCATCTCTGGAGAGAAGGAATGGGTGATGTTTTGGGTTGAGACCCTTCTTCAGACTGATGTCAGGGGACAAAGATAGAATGTAGACGGAGACAGTAAGACTGGTGGGAGAACTGGGGAGGGGATGGGATGGAGAGAGAATATAACTTCAGATTGCCATTGCTTTCCCTCTCTCTCCATCCCCTCCCCCTTCACAGTTCTCACACTGGTTTTAATGTTTCACCCTATATTCCATCTTCATCCCTCCCCCTCCCCTGACATCCGTCTGAAGAAGGGTCTCGACCTGAAACGTCACCCATTCCTTCTCTCCAGAGATGCTTCCTGGCCTGCTGGGTTACTGCAGCATTCTGTGACAGCACAATGTTCCAGAATTTCAATGTTTCAGACATGATAGAGGGATGGAAAAAAGGTTTAGAAACACAGCACGGAAACGGGTCATTCAGCCCACCAAGTCCACACCGACCAACGGTCCCCACACATTAACACTACCCTACATACACTAGAGACACACAGTAGCAAGGAGGAGATAGACGAACAGATAGAATTCCTCCTCATAAGCTCCAAAGCCACACTCAACAAAATCAATAACCCCACTCTCACCATCGACGGCACCACTGTCTCCCCATCTCCCCAGGCCCGCAACCTTGGCGTGATCTTTGATTCCACCCTCTCCCTTGAGCCTCACATCCGCCATGTCATTAAAACCTCCTTCTTTCATCTCCGCAACATCGCCAAACTCAGACCCTCTCTCACACCTCCCGCTGCTGAAAGACTCATCCATGCCTTCATCTCCTCCCGACTGGACTATTGCAACTCACTTCTCCTTGGCATCAGCTCCACCTACATCAACTGACTCCAACTGGTCCAGACCGCAGCCGCCCGACTCATCACCCACACCAAATCCTGGCATCACATCACTCCAGTCCTCAAACAACTTCACTGGCTTCCCATCTCCCACCGGATCACCTACAAAATCCTGATCCTCATCTACAAAGCCCTCCACCATTTGGCCCCCCCATGTCTCACTGACCTCCTCTCCCCCTACCAACCCTCACGGTCCCTCAGATCCACATCAGCCAGTCTCCTCTCCATCCACAAGTCCAACCTCCGCAGTTTTGGGGACAGAGCCTTCTCCAGGGCAGCTCCCAGGCTCTGGAACTCCCTCCCCCAACTGATCCGCAATTCCGTGTCCCTCACCATCTTCCAGTCCCGCCTCAAGACCCATCTCTTCACCTCTGCCTATCCTTAGCCCCACGTGCCGTCCCTTTTCATCTGTGCATTAATTGCCTCATACTGTGTTTTGTATTGAATTCTGTATTTACTTTGTGTACTAGTCATGTCTCTACTATTTATTTCATTCCCCTTACATGTTTTTCCTCTACCTGCTAAATTTTTGTAAGGTGTCCTTGAGACTCTTGAAAGGCGCCCGTAAATAAAATGTATTATTATTATTATTATTATTATTATTATTATTATTATTATTATATGTAGACTACTGAAAGATGCCAAAGCACTAGGGTTGACTCAGAGGGTGACTATAACTTCCCCAATATCAAATGGGATTTTCCCAGTGCCAAGGCTTAACGTGGCAGAGTTTATGAGGTGCATCGAAGCGGATTTCTTGGAACAGAATGTGGATAGTCCACCCCAAGAATAGAACATACTGGACCATATGTTAGGAAACGATGTGGCCAGTCTTATAGTGGAAGAGCATTTTGGTTATAGTGATCACAACTCCATAAGTTTTAAAAGGGCCATTGTTAGCTGTTTGTTGGGTGAAAATGAGAAGCTAGTGCTTGGGTGGGGGAGGGATAGAGAGAGAGGGAATGCCGGGGTTACTTGCAGTTAGAGAAACCAATATCCATACCACTGGGCTGTAAGCTGCACAAGCAAAATATGACATGCTGTTCTCCAATTTGTGTTTCCAGCCCAGTGATATAATCATTGCTTTTTTGCATTTCTTTCATTCATTGTTCTTTATCTCTCAACATCATCATCTGTACCTCTCGTTTCCCTTATCCCTAACTAGTCTGAAGAAGGGTCTCAACCCGAAACGTCACCCATTACTTCTCTCCAGAGATGCTGCCCGTCCTGCTGAGTAATTCCAGCTTTTTGTATCTATCTTCGGTTTAAACCAGCATCTGCAGTTCCTTCCTACACCTATCCATAAGTTTAAGATTGTTTTGAATACTGAGAAGGCTGGACCTTGCTCGAAGGTACTAAATTGGAGTAAGGCAAATTACAACGTTATTAGACAGGAACTCGGGAGGGTGAAGCTGCGGTCTCCGGTAAGAAGCGGCCGACACGGGAACTCTATGCCGCAGAGTGTGCTGATGTCGGAGATTCGATCATCCCGACGAGAGGGCCTGAACATTGGACCGTCTGTAACTGTGAACTGTGGAGGGTTCAAAGGCACTGACCACGGGTGAACAAAGGAGGAAGATGACTGAACTTTATTGCCTTCCATCACAGTGAGGAATAGAATAGAATAGTTTCTTTATTGTCATTGTAACATGAACCATGTACAACAAAATTTAAAATGTCAGCCAGTCAGTGAAGCATTTAAACATTTCTAAAAGCTAACGATACATACAAGGTAAAATATTAAAGATAAACAACTAAATAAATATCACGGACAAAGCACGCATACACACCCAACCCTCCATCCTTCTGTCGATTCCACAGTTACCACAGTCCCTTAGTCTGTATCGCCCCTGCGTTCCTTGGCGGCTACATTTAGTGCTTTTATAGCAGTGGGGTAAAAACTGTTTTTTAGTCTATTTGTCCTTGTCCTTGTAGATCTGTACCGTCTTCCTGACGGCAACAGTTCAAACAGGGAGTGTCCGGGGTGGGAACTGTCCTTTATGATATTCTGGGATTTTTTGGTGCAGCGGGAACTGTGTAAGTCCTCCAAGGTAAGGAGAGGGCAGCCGACAATCCTCTGGGCGTTGTCAATGGCCCTCTGTGATGTGATCTCAATGTGATTCCACTGTGGTCGATGTTTATGTTACATTTTATTTTATGCATGTATTGTGTTCTTTTAACTTAGTATGGCTGTATGGTAACTCCAATTTCACTGTACCTTAATTGGTTAAATGATAATAAATGCGAACTCGAACTTGAACTTGTACTCTGGGAGCAATTGTTATTGGGTAAGTCTACATCTGACTCATTTGGGAGTTGTTTAAAGATCTGTTGGTCAAAGTTCAAGAGTTTGGATATTCAAAGACTTTAGTCATAAAGAAATTTGGTCATAAAGAAAAAGCAAACGCAGGCAAGGTTTAAGAGGATGGAATCAGCCATGGCCTTTAGGGAAGATAATGAAAGGAGAAAATAATTCAAGCAGATGATTAGAATGGCTTTGGCAAGCTGGATTAAAGAATATCCTAAATCTTTTTATACCTACATTAAAAACAAAGGGGTAACCAGGGAGAAGGTAGGACTGCTAACCTAAATAACCTAAACACAATGTTAGCAGTTAATTAAAACAGAGGAATTTGATTAAAACTGAGGGTTTTTTTTAGAATAAAATCAATATCAATGAAAATCGCGATTTAAAAAAATAAATAAATTCGGCATCCGTCGAACGCGGCTGACAGGCAGGGTAAGTGGAAAAGTGTTTTTTGTAAAGTTTAATATGTTAATAAATTGTAAACTATAACATCAATCTAAATAAAACTTGCTACTACACATCACATGGTGAGTAAGGTGGGCCACAAATTGTAGCGCTATAGTAATATATACTAGACCAAGTGGAACCAGTTGGGCCCTGTACCCCCAACGCAATATTCCACCACTCACCCATAGCCCCGATGGGAAGCCTGATCCCCCAACGCAACCTGTACCCCAACCTAAAATTCCACCACTCCCCTGCCTCCCCCAGCACTTCCAATTCCAATTCCACTTCTCCTGGCCTCTCCTACTCCTTTTCAATCACTTGCTGCCAGGACCACGACTAAGTGTTCTATGATGGCAACAAATGTTGGGTGGAGGACTGTGAGATCCCATTGTGAGGTCATAGCTGCAACTGCCAGCACTGAAGTGTTGAAGTGACTATCAAAGTGGATTTAATAAACTTAAAAATGTGATAACTTGTGTAATATAACATCAATCTGAACGAAACTTGATACAAACAACCACATGTCAATGGTCAGTAAGTGGTCAGTGGTGCAAAAATGTTTACGCTATTGTGTACCATTTTGGCATAGTTCCTTGAGATCGCATGCACGCAGACAGACATTGAAAAAAGACGAGATTTTTAGTAATATATTGATAGATGGGGAGAAAGCAGGAAAAGGATACTGATTTTGGATGATTACCCAAGATCATATTGAATGGCGGTGCTGGCTCGAAGGAATGAATACCCTACTTCTGCACCTATTTTCTATGTTTCTATGTAAACACATTAGTGCTATTGCAATCTACCACAGCAAAGGAGCTGCCGACTGTAAGGGAATTCCCGATGGCAGGAGAATAGCCAACCTCGTGGGGCTGGAGACTCCACATTTCCACATGGATGGCACTAAATGTTTCTGTCGCTTGGTACGGGTGGGGAGGACAAAAATATTACTGGCTCCATGGAAATTGAGCTCAATCACATAATGATAGTATCAAGATACAGATTGTGCTAGAATACAAGGAGTAATGCCTTCTTTTCTCTGTCACAAACCATCTCTTTAAGCCTAAGACAGATACAAATGCTGGAGTTACTCAGCGGAACAGGCAGCATCTCTGGAGAGAAGGAATGGTTGACATTTCGGTTTGAGACCCATCTTCAGACAAGGGTCTCACCCTTTCCTTCTCTCCGGAGATGCTGCCTATCCCGCTGTGTAACTCCTGCATTTGTATTTGTCTTCAGTTTAAACCAGTATCTGCAGTCCCTTCCTACATATCTCTTTAAGCCTTCCACTTCTTGTCCCGGCTGCAGTTGTAAATACGCTCTTCTAAAGCTTACCCCCCTAGTCTAGTTCAGTAAAAATCACTGACTCAAGCACTGGAACAACTAAACTTTATTTTTAGATTGAACAACAAATTCCCCTATACAATACCTAAACCACTGTGGGTTCGATCCTTGTCTCTGCCTGGCCAAGCCCAGCCTCGTGCAAGCAGACACACTCCAAAAAGTCATGCAGTCCCAAGCGTTCCTCCAGAAGATCGACATCAATCTCAGATGAAGCCACCTTTTATAGGACCACGAACCTTGAGGGGCCGAACTTCATAGGGGTGGTCCCTTTACAGTCCAATCAAACATATTAATTACATCAATATATTATTGACAGTTCCCCAAACCAATTACAGAGTCTCCCATACATTGTTTCTTGGAGAAGTTTCTGGATGGAAGCTAACTAACTGAATATTGCAACATTTACCCTGGAACTCAAAACAATCCTGCCAGGGCCTAACACTTTGGCCAATCAACAAAGAGCAGGGTAACTGTCGCTACATTATTTACAATTCTTTTGCAGCAATCCAATCAAATCAATGCATTTAAGTTTATTTACAGAGATTTAATCAATATTATCAAGTCAGGGGAAATGAGGAGAGCACCTGGACCTTTCACAATCCTGCATATCAATCTGATGCTCAGACTGGTCGTTTTATGGTGTCTTTAATTTGGTCAATATTAGCACAGTTATTAAGATCCGCCAGCGTCCTCTCTTTCAATTGCTGTAGACTGTCCATGAATATTCCGAGCAGCAGCTTCTTGCTCCTCGCTTATCCTCCTGGCTTCTGGCAAGATGGTTGACATGCTGTAAACAAAGGGCTCATAAAGGAGTTTACATGCCTTGTCCATTTTCAGAATATTTTTCCTCCCCCTTCAGACATCAGGACGGCTGTCAAAATATATAGCATCAGTTACAGGAATGGCCAGGGAAATGGCAGTTGGAGAATATTCCGAGCAAGTGTGATGTGCTGCTCTTCGGGAGGTCGAATGCAAAGGGAAAATATTCAATTAATGACATGAACCTTAACAGCATTGAAGTACTGGGGGATCTTGGGGTCCATGTCCATAACTCCGTGAAAGTGGCAACTCAAGTAGATGGAGTGGTAAAGGAGGCATATGGTGTGCTTGCCTTCATTGGTCAGAGCATTGAGAGTTAAGAGTTAGGAAGAAATGATGCAGATTTATAGGAATTTAGCGAGGCCACAGTTTATAGTATTAGAAAAATAGAAAATAGGTGCAGGAGTAGGCCATTCGGGCCTTTGAACCAGCACCCCCATTCAATATGATCATGGCTGATCATCTAAATAAGTACCTCGTTCCTGCTACCTCCCCATATCCCGTACAGTATTGTCTACAGTATTGTCTACAGTTGCACATTAGGGGTGGATGTGGAGGCTTTGGATAGGATGTGGAGGAGTTTGCCAAAATGATGCTGTGTTTATTGGAAGCAGATATGATGGTAATGTTTCAGAATTTGTCCTCCCTCTTCAAATTTCAGGACCAACATATTGTCTATGGTCATATTAACATTGTCAATGCCCTCTTATGCTGCACCTATTGCTGGTACTCACCATAAACAGCGGGACCGTTTCCAGCATAAGACTGGGATGCGATTCCTGACACTTCCACAGCAAATGTCGGCGTTTTAAAGTATTTCCTTTTGCTAAAACTACCTTTCGCCAGATACTAGGTTGCCTCGTCTTCTCTGGATATTCCTGTGGCATTCCTCGTCAAGCTATAAAGCAGGGTGGCACGTTGGCGCAGCAGTAGAGTTGCTGCCTTACAGTACCACGGACCCGGGTTTGATCCTGACTACGGAGGCTGTCAGTACATTCTCTCTGTGACCGCGTGGGATTCCCCCGGGTATTCTGGTTTCCTCCCACATCTCCAAGATGTTTGTACGTTAATTTAGCTTAGTTTAGTTTAGAAATACAGCACGGAAACAGGCCCTTTGGCCCACTGGGTCCGCGCCAAACAGCGATCCCCGCACACTAACACTCTCCCACACACACTAGGGACAATTTAAATTTATACCAAGCCAATTAACCTACAAACCTGTACGTCTTTGGCGTGTGAGAAGAAACCGAAGATCTCGGAGAAAACCCACGCAGGTCACGGGGAGAAAATACAAACTCAGTACAGACAGCACCCATAGTCGGGATCGAACCCGGGTCTCTGGCGCTGTAAGGCAGCAACTCTACCGCCGTGCCCAATTGACCAGTAAGATTGCAAATTGTCCCTCGTATGTAAGATAGTGGTATTGTACAAGATGATCGCTGGTTGGAGCGGACTCGGTGGGCCGAAGGGCCTGTTTCTGCGCTGTATCTCTAAAGTCCAAAGTAAAAACACTCTGCCAGCTGTACAAATATAATGGTCACGTTTACTAAAGACCTTTTTCCCTCAGAATCATTGGATATTTAACAAACTTAATTAATAATTGTTGTTCTCAGTTAGAAAATGATTGGAGTATTAAAGCAACCAAACTGTGCTATAACTCCAAAAACGTGCATGAGGTAATTTGATTTAATTTTTTTTTTAATATTTTCACATCATTGAAAGAAATTAAATGGGCTATAAATCTTTGCCTCCTTTTGTCCTTTTTCATTCATAGTTTATATGTTCACTGATTCAAACAAAAGCTTAACGTAGGCATATCATTTCTTGACAAATTCGCTGCAGCTAACCTTTCCAACTTTTCTATTCAATGCCCTGACTGATGCATGCGAGACTGCCCTGTGCCTTCTTTACCAGCCTATCCACTTGTATTGCACTTTCAGCGAGCAATGCACTATGATTGTAGGAAACATTTCTGGGCTTGTGATTAGTTGATCAAGCTCTTCCTTGTACAATTCTAATTGCATTGTTTATTATTCGATCTGCATACCGTTTGGGATAGTTTAAGTATCCGGAAGTGGCGGCGCTGTCCTGGCAGCAGCGGATCGCCTGCAGTCCGTTTGTTTTTACTTTTTTGTGTTGTTTTTTTCGTTTTGTCTAGTTACCCAACGCATCACCGTTGTCTAATTGCCCAACGCATCACCGGTTCCTCGCTCCCCTCCATTGAGCCTGTCCAAAGCAAGCGCTGTCTGCGGAGGGCGCTCAGCATCGCCAAGGATTGCTCTCACCCCAACCATGGACTGTTTACCCTCCTACCATCCGGGAGGCGCTACAGGTCTCTCCGTTGCCGAACCAGCAGGTCGAGGAACAGCTTCTTTCCGGCGGCTGTCACTCTACTCAACAACGTACCTCGGTGACTGCCAATCACCACCCCCCCCCCCCCCAGACACTTATTATTATTTATTCAAATCGTTTGCTATGTCGCTCTTCCAGGGAGATGCTAAATGCATTTCGTTGTCTCTGTACTGTACACTGACAATGACAATTAACATTGAATCTGAATCTGAATCTGAATCTAAGTTTTTGGTTTTTAGGTTCTGTTTATGTGGGGGGGGTGAAACGGGGCTTGCTGTCTCTCCTTTCGGGGGAATGCGACTTTTGGTCGTATTCCCCTTCTCTGCCTCCGTCTGCGCTGAGGCCTAATGGCGGAGCTGGCGATCTCGAGACTCCGGAGGCAGAGCCAGTCAGGACTCGCCCTGGGCTCGTTCCCGTGAGGGCGGTCCGGCTCGGTGTTGGAACGGCGCTCCCGCGAGGGGCTGTGACGCTCCCGTGAGGGCGGCCTGGCGCGGGGCTGTGGTGCTCCCATCGGGCCGGCCCAGCTCGAGGGTGGAACGGCGCTCCCGTCGGAGCGGCCCAGCGCGAGGGTGGAACGGCGCTCCCGTCGGGGCAGCCCAGCCCGAGGGTGGAACGGCGCTCCCATTGCAGCGGCCCAGCGCGAGGGTGGAACGGCGCTCCCGTCGCAGCGGCCCAGCTCGAGGGTGGAATGGCGCTCCCGTCGGGGCAGCCCAGCTCGAGGGTGGAACGGCGCTCCCGTCGGAGCGGCCCAGCTCGAGGGAGGAACGGCGCTCCCACACTCACGTTGAGGGCGATCCGGCTCGGGGCTGGAACGGTGCTCCGGTGGCTGGGACGGCGTTCTGGTGGCGGTGACCTGAGTCCGGGGTTCAGCCGCGGGCCAGCGGCTGCGTCCGCTGGACTGGAGGGCGGCAGCTTCGACCACCCCGGGCCGCGGTGTTTGAGCCGGCCCGTTTGCGGGGTTCGGTGAGCCGCGGGACTGTTTGTACCATCGCCCGGTGGGGTATATCGCCTCAGCGCAAAGGGAGAAGAGGAGGGAAGAGACTGCAGCGCTAAGATTTTTGCCTCCACCACAGTGAGGAGGTGCTTGGAGGACTCACTGTGGTGGATGTTAATTTGTGTGTATTGTTGTTTATTATTGTATTATTGTATGTATGACTGCAGGCACGAAATTTTGTTCAGACCGTAATGACAATAAAGGTAATTCTAATTCTAAGTATGAGGCCACAGAGACATGTATGAAATAGACACAGAATGCTGGAGTAACTCAGTAGGACAAGCAGCATCTTGATTAGTTTGGTTTAGTTTAGTTTAGAGATACAGTGCAGATACAGGCCCTTCAGCCCATCGAGTCTGCACCGACCAGTAATCCCCGCACGTTAACAGAATACCTACACACACGAGGTACAATTTACGCTTATACCAGGTCTACAAACCCAAGCCAATTAACCTACAAACTTGTGCATCTTTGGAGTATGATAGGAAACCAAAGATCTCGGAGAAAACCCACGCAGTCACGGGGAGAACGTACAAACTCCGTACAGACAGCCCCCGTAATCGGGATCTCTGGAGAGAAGGAATCCAGAAACGTCTCCCATTCCTTCTCTCCAGAAATGCTGCCTGTCCCACTGAGTTACTCCAGCACTTTGTGTCTATCTTGGTTTAAACCAGCATCTGCAGTTCCTTCCTGCACACGAGACATGTACCATATGAGTTCAGCTTTGGAACTGAGTGCTAAAGGGCCTGTCCCACTTTCACGACCTAATTTACAACCTCTACCGAGTTTGCCCTTGACTCATACTCGCAGCATGGTCGTCACGAGGTCGTTGCAGACCCTGACGCTAGTCGTGGGTACTTGTGGCATCAAGTAGCTCGGGGTGTTTTTTCTAGCACAATGAAAAATGTCCACGAGTAAAAAAGGTCGTGAATTAGGTCGTGAAAGTGGGACAGGCCCTTAACTCTTCCTAATAGAGCCCAGAATGGTGATGATGGGTGTATATTTGAAAAGAGCTCCGATCCTAAATTTATGAAAAAAAATCTACATTTCTATATAATGTTTCAGACTAATCTAAAGTTTTAAACTTAAGAATTTGTGCTCATGTCAAATCATTAAAGATGCATTTGTTAAGTTCCCAGTTGATTAGTAACATGTTATATCACAGTTCCCACTTTTAAGAATTGGTATTTTAAATCTTAATATCTCAATTAAAATGTGGATTGTGGAAATGTCGGACATCCTAAATCTAGAAAGAATTAGACTTGTCTTAATGGACAAACAAGAACTTTTTGATAAAATATGGGCTCCATTCATTAATTATCTGACGGGATAGACTGGCCCGGCACAAAAACCCAACTGAAACTTGAACTCGGGATTAGATGAAAAGTCATATTTTATAACCTACGAACCTATCTCCAATGACGTATTATAAATAATCCATTCCACCTTTTTTGTTCTTTTTTTTGATATTTGTAACTTTTCTATCTTTTTCTCTCTTTTTCTATATATAAAAAAAACATTAGTAGAAGTAATCGACAATTGAAAATTTTAATAATGTATGACTGATGTATATGAAAAGTTTTTTTACTATAATATGCAACTATACTTTATAATATGTCTACTTCTAATAAGATAAATTTTAAAAAATAAATAAATAAATAAAATATCTCTTTTGTGTTTGTGTAACCTTCAACACTTAAATTTAGTTCTGCTGAACTTTACTCCTGAATTCATAATAAGAAAATGAAGACATCTTTTCAAATCTGCAATGTTCTGCAGTTAGAAAATCATTTGTTAGATATTAGGATTGCATGAGTTTAGTTATGGGGAGAGATTGGATAGGTTGGCCTTTTTTTGTTTAGAGTGAGAGATGCTGAGGGGTGACCTGATAAAAGTATGTAAGATGATAAGAGATGCATCAAACTGGTAGGTGGTCAAAATATGTTTCCCATGTAAGGGGCATCAAAATCAAGAGGGCATAGGTTATAGCTGAGAGAAATTTGAGGAAGGACATTCTTCGTTTCGTAGGTTCACGAGGTTAATTCCTGGGATGGCAGGACTATCATATAGAAACATAGAAACATAGAAATTAGGTGCAGGAGTAGGCCATTCAGCCCTTCGAGCCTGCACCGCCATTCAATATGATCATGGCTGATCATCCAACTCAGTATCCCGTACCTGCCTTCTCTCCATACCCTCTGATCCCCTTAGCCACAAGGGCCACATCTAACTCCCTCTTAAATATAGCCAATGAACTGGCCTCGACTACCCTCTGCGGCAGAGAGTTCCAGAGATTCACCACTCTGTGTGAAAAAAGTTCTTCTCATCTCGGTTTTAAAGGATTTCCCCCTTATCCTTAAGCTGTGACCCCTTGTCCTGGACTTCCCCAACATCGGGAGCAATCTTCCTGCATCTAGCCTGTCCAACCCCTTAAGAATTTTGTAAGTTTCTATTAGATCCCCTCTCAATCTCCTAAATTCTAGAGAGTATAAACCAAGTCTATCCAGTCTTTCTTCATAAGACAGTCCTGACATCCCTGTACAACTGCAGTAGAACCTCCCTGCTCCTATACTCAAATCCTTTTGCTATGAAAGCTAACATACCATTCACTTTCTTCACTGCCTGCTGCACCTGCATGCCTACTTTCAATGACTGGTGTACCATGACACCTAGGTCTCGCTGCATCTCCCCTTTTCCTAGTCGGCCACCATTGATGAAAGAATGGAGCGACTGGGCTTGTATTCACTGGAATTTAGAAGGATGAGAGGGAACCTTAAAGAAACATATAAGATCATTAAGGGATTGGACGCACTAGATGTTCTCGATGTTGGGGAGTCCAGAACCAGGGGCCACAGTATAAGAATAAGGGGGTTGGCCATTTAGAACGGAGATGAGGAAAAACGTTTTCACGCAGCGAGTTGTGAATTTGTGGAATTCTCTGCCTCAGAAGGCAGTGGAGGCCGATTCAAAAGAGAGTTAGATGCATTCAAAAGAGAGTTAGATAGGGCTCTTAGGGCTAACGGAATCAAGGGGTATGGGTAGAAGGCAGGAGTGGGGTGCTGATTGGGAATGATCAGCCATGATCACATTGAATGGCGGTGCTGGCTCGAAGGGCCGAATGGCCGCCTCCTGCACCTATTGTCTATGTATCTATGCATCTATGTAAAGGACCTTTAAAGGGAATCCGAGGGGAATTTAGCTTTACAGAGCGTAGGAAGGAGCTGCAGATGCTGGTTTACATCAAAGATAGACACAAAATGCAGGAGTAACTCAGCGGGACAGGCAGCATCTCTGGAGAGAAGGAATAGGTGACAATTCGGGTCAAGGCCCTTCTTCAAACTCAGGAAGACTTCTGAAGACCGTTCCACATCTATAGTCTTCCTCTACCCCGACTCAGTCAGAAGAAGAGTCTCGACCCGAAACATCACCCATTCCTTCTATCCAGAGTTACTCCAGCATTTTGTGTCCATCTTTTGTTTTACTGTGTGATTGATCTCAGGAATGTGCTGCCAAAGGAAGTAGAGGAGCTAGGTTACAATGACTAAATATGACACGTTTTTAGACAGAGCTTTAAGTAGACAAAGCATAGAATGATTAAGTGCTTATGCAGACAAATGAGATCAGTGCAAGTGGGTTAACATAGACATAGACATATACATAAACATAGAAATAGAAAAATAGTTGCAGGAGTAGGCCACTCGGCCCTTCAAGCTAGTACCGTCATTCAATATGATCATGGCTGATCATCCAAAATCAGTACCCTGTTCATGCTTTTTCTCCATATCCCTTGATTCCGTTAGTCCCAAGAGCTAAATCTAATTCTCTCCTGAAACCATCCAGTGAATTGCACTCCACCGCCTTTGGTGGCTGAGACTTCCACAGGTACACAACTCTCTGGGTTGAAAGGTTTTTCCTCATCTCAGTCCGAAATGGCCTACCACTTATTCTTAAACTGTGACCCCTGGGTCTGGACTCCCCCAACATGGGGAACATTTTTTCTGCATCTAGCAGGAAATCTTAAGAATTGTATATGTTTTCATAAGAATTTCCCTCTCATCCTTCTAAACTCCAGTAAATACAAGCCCAGTCGACCCATTATTTCATCATAAGTCTGTCCCGCCATCCCGGGAATTAACCTTGTGAACCAACGGTGCACTCCCTCAATAGCAATAATGTCCTTCCTCATATTAGGAACCAAAACTACACACAATACTCCAGGTGCGGTCTCACAAGGGCCCTGAATAACTGCAGTAGGACCACCTTGCTCCTAAACTCAAATCCTCTCGCAATGAAGGCCAACATGCCATTAGCTTTCTTCACTGCCTGCTGTACCTGCATGCTTACTTTCAGTGACTGATGTACAAGGACACCCAGGTCTCATTGCACCTCCCCATTTTCTAATCTGACACCATTCAGACAATAATCTGCCTTCTTGTTCTTGCTTCCAATGTGGATAACCTCACATTTATCCACATTATACTGCATCTGCCATGCTTCTGCCCACTCACCCAACCTATTCAAGTCACCCTGCAACCTCATAGCATCCTCCTTGCAGCTCACACTGCCACCCAGCTCTGTGCCATCCGCAAACTTGGAGATGTCACATTTAATTCCCTCATCTAAATTGTTAATATATTGTGAATAACTGGGGTCCCAGCACTGAGCCTTGCGGGGTCCCACTGGTCACTGCCTGCCATTCTGAAAAGGACCCGTTAAATCCTACTCTTTGCTTCCTGTCTGCCAACCAGTTCTCTATCCATGTCAATATCCTACGCCCAATACCACGTGCTCTAATTTTGCCCACTAATCTCTTGTGTGGGACCTTGTCAAAGGCTTTTTGGAAGTCCAGATACAAGGGCATTAAAAGGGCCACAGTGATGCAGTGGGCTGAAGGGTGTGTTTCTGCTCAGTACGACACTATGCCCCAATGGCTATGACTATATACTGTCTACCTCAGAATCCTACTGATATGCAAGCTACATTGCTGGCTGGTATTGAACAAGACATATCAGAAACAATCAGAAATCGGTGTTAAAGACCATTCCCCGATTACCTTTCAGTAAAAATGTAGGTTTTAGTTACTATCTCCCAATATATGTTGGAAATGCAGAAAGCAATTTGTTGTCGGAGAACTAAAACATGCCTGCCATTGTTAAATGGCCCAAAAATAACAACTGGAAGAATTTAAGATGCAACGTGCTGGAGATATTCAGTGTGTCAGACAGCATCTGTGGAAAGCATGGATGGGTGACGTTTCAGATCAGGACCCTTCTTGACTGCAAGAACTCATTTGATCAAACAGCATCTGTGAAAACCAAGGAATAGTCAACTGTTTAGGTCACAACACTGCAGCAGACTTATGACCCAGTCAACCAAAGGCACCAATGATTTGTTGAAGAACGTCTAGCAGGCAGACAATGTCGAAATGGGGGAATTGCTATTGGTGTATTGTTATCATGTAATGTATGTTATCATATACTGCAATAAGCTTTGTTTTGTATGCCATCCTAACAAAGCATACCATTCATGAGTATGAATAAGTCTGAAGAAGGGTTTCGACCCGAAGCGTCGCCTATTTCCTTCGCTCCATAGATGCTGCCTCACCCACTGAGTTTCTCCAGCTTTTTTGTCCACCTTTGATTTTCCAGCATCTGCAGTTCCTTCTTAACCATTCATGAGTAGTTTAGTTTAGTTTAGAGATACATCAAGGAAACAGGCCCTTTAGGCCCACTGTGTCCTCGCCAGAAATCCCCGCACATTTACAAAATCCCATACACACTAGAAACTATTCACATTTATACCAAGCCAATTAACCCGCAAAACTGTACGCCTTCGGAGCGTGGGAGGAAACCGAAGATCTCCGAGAAATCCCACGCAGGTCACGGGGAGAACGTGCAAACTCCGTACAGACAAACACCTTTGGTCGGGATCGAACCCGGGTCTCCGGCGCTGTAAGGGCTGTAAGGCAGCAACTCTACCGCTGCGCTGCCGTGGCTGCCCTTATTTAGAAAACTGCTCATCTAACCTCAACTGGATATCAGCACTGATTAAATGTCTATTTTCTTTTATCTTCATTGATAAAATTCTGATTTACATTTCCAACCAGGCCATCTTAGCAGTTCAGCAAAGCATTCTCTAGCTCAGGGGTCTCTAAACTATGGCCCACGGGCCACATCTGGCCCGCCACGAGATTTTATCTGGCCCTCAGCAAGCTCAAAGCTCCGGGCTCCCCCGGGTCCCAAAGTCCGTTGACTCAGAGAGTTGCAGCTCGGTCCCTCTTCCTGTAGAATATGTAGATCATTCGTTGTTTCAGTTGCTGCCAGACCCTTCCCTCACCTCTCTCTCAGGTACATCATATCTGTATCGATGCTGCTTCCTGCTCTCGTTCACCACTTTAACGCTTCATCTCCCGCACTGCCAGTTTCCAACCAACACTCACTTTCCTCTGCTCGAGCCCCGACGCTCCCCTTCGCTTTCTCGCCGTCTCGATCTCCGATTCAGCGAAAACGCAAGTGACCAAAGTCCACCCCGCGGATGCCATCGGCTACCTTGTCCATCCACTACCCCTGTTTGCGCATCGGAATTGGAATATTCCCTCCAAGATCAAGTCCGTACAGCAAAACTGACATTTCTTTCCTTCTGCAGTTGTACAGGGCCCTGGTGTGCAGTTTTGGTCTCCAAATTTGAGGAAGGACATTCTTGCTTTTGAGGGAGTGCAGCTTAGGTTTACCAGGTTAATTCCCGGGATGGCGGGCTCGTATACACTGGAATTTAGAAGGATGAGAGGGTATCCTACTGAAACATAAACGATTATTAAGGGTTTGGCAGGAAACATGTTCCTGATGTTGGGGGAGTCCAGAACCAGGGGCCACAGTTTAAGAATAAAGGGTAAACCATTTAGAAGGGAGATGAGGAAAAACTTTTTCACGCAGAGAGTTGTGAATCTGTGGAATTCTCTGCCTCAGAAGGCAGTGGAGGTCTATTCTCTGGATGCTTTCAAGAAAGAGTTAGATAGTGGAGTTAGAGGATATGGGGAGAAGGCAGGAAAGGGGTATTGATTGTGGATGATCAGCCATGATCACATTGAATGGCAGTGCTGGCTCGAAGGGCCGAATGGCCTACTCCTGCATCTATTGTCTATTATTTTTAATTTTGTTTCCTACGGCCCACAAAAATGATGTGGCACTCATGCTGAAAAGTTTGGAGGCCCCTGCTCGAGCTAATCAGTAAGACAGTTGTGAATCTCAGTGTGTTATGTATATGTGCATGCTAAAATGTGGAAGAACATTCCTCACTAACGCTCAAAAAACATAATTATTTACACTGTATCTCACCCATGTAAATTAGCTGCAAAGTGCGACTGTTACTTTAAGACCAGAAGGGCTACTATTGTTTAAAGAAGCAATGTCATGTAATTAATTGTGTAGGAAGGAACTGTAGACGTTGGTTTAAACCGAAGATAGACACACACACATACACACATATATCGATATAACTAATGGTTTCATCTTCACCACTTCCTGTCGGCGCTGTATACAAACATAGAAAATAGGTGCAGGAGTAGGCCATTCGGCCCTTCGAGCCTGCACCGCCATTCAATATGATCATGCTGATCATCCAACTCAGTATCCTGTACCTGCCTTCTCTCCATACCCCCTGATCCCTTTAGCCACAAGGGCCACATCTAACTCCATCTTAAATATAACCAGTGAACTGGCCTCAACTACATTCCGAGGCAGAGAATTCCGGAGATTCACCACTCTCTGTGTAAAAAATGTTTTTCTCATCTCGGTCTTAAAGGATTTCCCCTTTATCCTTAAACTGTGACCCCTTGTCCTGGACTTCCCCAACATCGGGAACAATCTTCCTGCATCTAGCCTGTCCAACCCCTTAAGAATTTTGTAAGTTTCTATAAGATCCCCCCTCAATCTTCTAAATTCTAGCGAGTACAAGCCAAGTCTATCCAGTCTTTCTTCATATGAAAGTCCTGACATCCCAGGAATCAGTCTGGTGAACCTTCTCTGTACTGCCTCTATGGCGAGAATGTCCTTCCCCAGATTAGGAGAACAAAACTGTACGCAATACTCCAGGTGTGGTCTCACCAAGACCCTGTATAACTGCAGTAGAACCTCCCTGCTCCTATACTCAAATCCTTTTGCTATGAATGCTAACATACTATTCGCTTTCTTCACTGCCTGCTGCACCTGCATGCCTACTTTCGATGACTGGTGTACCATGACACCCAGGTCTCGTTGCATCTCCCCTTTTCCTAATCGGCCATCATTTAGATAATAGTCTACTTTCTTGTTTTTGCCACCAAAGTGGATAACCTCACATTTATCCACATTATACTGCATCTGCCATGCATTTGCCCACTCACCCAGCCTATCCAAGTCACCTTGCAGCCTCCTAGCATCCTCCTTACAGCTAACATTGCCCCCCAGCTTCGTGTCATCCACAAACATGGAGATGTTGCATTCAATTCCCTCATCCAGATCATTAATATATATTGTAAATAGCTGGGGTCCCAGCACTGGGCCTTGCGGTACCCCACTAGTCACTGCCTGCCATTCCTTAAGGACCCGTTTAGTCCTACTCTTTGCTTCCTGTCTGCCATCCAGTTTTCTATCCACATCAATACTGAACCCCCAATACCGTGAGCTTTAAGTTTCTATACTAATCTCTCATGTGGACCTTGTCGAAAGCCTTCTGAAAGTCCAGATATAACACATCCACTGCTTCTCCCTTATCCACTCTACTAGTTACATCCTCGAAAAATTGTATAAGATTCGTCAGACATGATTTACCTTTCGTAAATCCATGCTGACTTTGTCCAATGATTTCACCTTTTTCCAAATGTGCTGCTATTCCATCTTTAATAACTGATTCTAGCAGTTTCCCCACTACCGATGTTAGGCTAACTGGTCTGTAATTCCCTGTTTTCTCTCTCCCTCTCTTTTTAAAACGTGGGTTTACATTAGCTACCCTCCAATCCTCAGGAACTACTCCAAAATCTAAAGAGTTTTGAAAAATTATCACTAATGCATCCACTATTTCTGTGGCTACTTCCTTAAGTACTCTGGGATGCAGCTGATCTGGCCCTGGGGATTTATCGGCCTTTAATCCATTCAATTTGCCTAATACCACTTCCAGGGTAACCTGGATTTCACTCAGTTCCTCCATCTCATTTGATCCTCGGTTCCCTGCTATTTCCGACAGATTATTTATGTCTTCCTTAGTGAAGACAGAACCAAAGTAGTTATTCAATTGGTCTGCCATGTCCTTGTTCCCCATGATCAATTCACCTGTTTCTGACTGCAAGGGACCTACATTTGTTTTAACTAATCTTTTTCTCTTCACGTATCTACAAAAACATTTGCAGTCAGTTTTTATGTTCCCTGCCAGTTTTCGTTCATAATCTGTTTTCCCTTTCTTAATTATGCCCTTTGTCCTCCTCTGCTGGACTTTGCTGAATTTCTCCCAGTCCTCTGGTAGGCTGCTTTTTCTGGCTAATTTGTATGCTTCATCTTTTGTTTTGATACTATCCCTGATTTTCCTTGTTATGCATGGATGCACCACCTTCCCTGATTTATTCTTTTGCCAAACCGGGATGAACAATTGTTGTAGTTCATCCATGCAGTCTTTAAATGCCTTCCATTGCATATCCACCGTCAACCCTTTAAGAATCAATTGCCAGTTCACGTCTCATACCCTCAAAGTTACCTTTCTTTAAGTTCAGTACCCTTGTTTCTGAATTAATTATGTCACTCTCCATCCTAATGAAAAACTCAACCATCTTATGGTCACTCTTGCCCAAGGGGCCATGCACAACAAGACTGCTAACTAACCCTTCCTCATTACTCAATACCCAGTCTAGAATAGCCTGCTCTCTCGTTGGTTCCTCTACATGTTGGTTTAGAAAACTATCCCGCATACATTCCAAGAAATTCCAGGTATATTGATTTTAGAAAAAACACTACCCTATATCGCAATGAGTTTTGGCCATCTTCCTCACAGTCTTCCTCCGCTGACACAGCCCCGAGGATTTTTCTGATCAATGAAAAATAAAAAAGTTATGAAATCTTGAGATCTGCTGATTTGTCCTCTCGCCTGTCAATCACCATGATGAAGATAACACCCCCTTTTTTTTGGGGGGGGGGGGGGGGGGGGGGGGGGGGGGGGGGAGTATAAAGCCCAAATGGTACGAAATTGCATTTGAATTTGGTGGTCTGCACTCTGCTTGAAATGGTATGAAATTGCATTTGAATTTGGTGGCCTGCACTCTGCTTGAAATGGTATGAAATTGCATTTGAATTTGGTGGCCTCCACTCTGCTTGAAATGGAATGAAATGAATTTGGTGGCCTGCACTCTGCTTGAAATGGAATTTCAAGGAATAGCCGTGAGTGAACTGCCAGCCCACCAGGCCTGAGCTGCCAGCCTAAGAATCCATTTGACCCACAATGTCCATACTAGCCCTCTGGAAACCAGTCCCTTCAGCCCACAACACCCATACTAGCGCTCCAGAAAGCCTCCCCCCCCCCACCCCACCCCCACCACTGACCACCAATATTGGAATTGGTGGAGAGGTGGAATATTGCGTTGGGGGACCAGCCCTCCTGTGTTAACATGGGACCCAGGTCCCAGTTAGTCTAGTATATATATGTATGTATATATATTTAGATATAAGTAACATGATAATGTTTTTGGTAAATTGTGTGACAAGTGAAGTTGAAGTATAAAGGTCATTATGCATACAGTTAGCAGAATAGAAGAATTAATCACATCTCGTATGTGCATGTGACAAATAAACTTGACTTGACTTGACTTGACTCGACTTGAATAGGGATTTTAAATCAAAGTCATTCATAGACTGAGAACCAGTGCATGTCAGAGAACACAGGACAATCAGTGAGCAAATTTGTTGCAAATAAATATTGAGAGTACAGGCTGCTGGGTTAACTTTACTTAAGAAGGGTGGAAGATCAACGCAGGCCATGAAAGCAGTGCATTTATATACAGTAGGCATGAGCGCTGATCACTGCACATTTGCCCATTGGATTCACTCCAGTCAAAAAGTTCAAGTGAACGTGTCACAACATTGATCAATGCAGGAGCTACAGTGGCATTTGACCCACTAAATCACAGAAACATAGACAATAGTTGCAGGAGGAGGCCATTTGACCCCTCGAGTCAGCACCACCATTCAATATGATCATGGCTGATCATCCACAATCAGTACCCTGCTCCTGCCTTCTCCCCATATCCCTCGATTCAGTTAGCTCCAAGAGCTAAATCTAAAACTCTCTAACACTCTCCTTTCCTGCACTTTAGTGGCCATGAGAATGATGCAATATGGTGAGTCCTTTGAAGAGGAAACGAGAGAAGAGAGATATGCAGCAGTGGTAATCATATATTTATATAATTGTAATTAAAGATGATAATTGATTATTTGTAAGTGCTGACTTGAACAGGAACTTGTCAGGGTAACAGTTCATTTCCTGAACCCAAATAAAAGCTCACCCAGAACAAGATGCCCTTGGAAGGAACACTGACTGGAAGATTCTTAATGTCTAGCTATAATTAAATTGTCTATTCTCAAGGCCACGGATATCATGAATATTCAAGCGGAGCTGCAGGCCGACATTTTCGGAATAATTAAAGTGAGTGTTTCAGTTACTCGAGCCCTGTCATTTATTGGATGCACCATCCCCTCAGGCGTTTTGCTTTGGGTTCCCAGCTTACATACAGCGTTCACACAACTATGATGTCCAACTCTGACAATGATTCCCAAAGTAAAACCTGCTCTCCTATCTCCGCAATGTTCCTCCCTTCATTCTTTTGAGATTTATCTGCCGAACATTTGTTTGTAGTTGTGTACACTTCAAATAGACATGTTTCCTTCCATCGGAAGGATGTCTACCAGCTCTGCCAGTTTATTTCCACACATTTAAGGCTCCTTAATATTTCATCTCATCGTATTTTTTAGGTGTTTTTTTTAGTTTACAGAGTTAGAGCGGAATAGGCCCTTTGGCCCACCGAGTCCGCACTGACCAGCGATTCCCGCACATTAATGCCCTGTCCCACTTATGAAATATGAACGGACACCTCTGGAGACTTTGCGCCCCACGCAAGGTTTCCGTGCGGTTCCCGGAGGTTGCAGGTGATTGCCGGAGGTTGCAGGTAGTGGAAACAGGAAGGGAGACTGACAAAAACCTCCGGGAACCTCCGCAACCGCACGGAAACCTTGGGTAGGGCGCAAAGTCTCCAGAGGTTTCTGTTCAGGTTTCCTAAGTGGGACAGGGGCATAACAGTATCCTACACACACTAGGGACAATTTACACTTATACCAAGACAATTAACTGACAAACCTGTACGTCTTTGGAGTGTAGGAGGAAACCAAATACCTCGCGGTCACAGGGAGATCGTACAAACTCTGTACAGACAGCACCCGTAGTCAGTATCAAACCCGTGTTTCTGGCTTTGCAAGCAACTGGAGTTGTAAGGCAGCAACTCTACCGCATATGTAGCAGACTTCATCGGGGCGGCACGGTGGCGTAGCGGTAGAGCTACTGCCTTACAGCGTCAGTGACCCGGTTTCGATCCTGACTATAGGTGCTGTCTGTATGGAGTTTGTACGTTCTCCCCGTGACCTGCGTGGGTTTTCTCCAAGATCTTCGGTTTCCTCTCCCACTCTCTAAAGACGTACAAGGTTGTAGGTTAGTTGGCTTGGTGTTAATGTAAAATTGTCCCTAGTGTGTGTGTAGGGTGTTGTTAATGTGCGGGGATCGCTGGTCGGCGCGGACTCGGTGGGCCGAAGGGCCTGTTTCCACGCTGCATCGCCAAACTAAAACACTAAACTAAGCTTAGGCAGAACACAAGTGTCGCCACATTTTGGCGCCGACGAAGTTACAACGGTTCACCGAACAGCCCTATCTAATGTCTGTCACCGCGCCTCCAGACAATGATGAACACAGCCCAGGCTTTGTCACTTCCCTCCATTTAATCTATCGTCACTGTCTGTTGCATCAGGATGGCTGGAAGTATCATCAAGGGAGCCCAAACTCTGTCCTTCCATTTCCCTCTCTACAGGAACTTGAAAACTCACACATCCAACCTTAAGAACAACTTCTCCCCCAGTGCCTTTGTAGTCCAGACCCACTCGCACATTTACATCGCATTGCTGAAGATGCAGTGACTAGTGGGGTGCCGCAAGGCTCGATGCTGGGACCCCAGTGATTTACAATATATTAACGATTTAAGGAATTAGATGTGACAGCGTAGGTTCATCTGGTTAATTCCCGGTATGGTGGGGCTGGCATATGATGAAAGAATGGATCGACTAGGCTTATATTGACTGGAATTTAGGATGAGAGGGGATTTTATACAAACATATAAAATTCTTAAGGGATTGGACAGGCTAGATGCAGGAAAATTGTTCCCGATGTTAGGGGGAGTCCTGAACCAGGGGTCACAGTTTAAGAATAAGGGGTAGGCCATTTAGGACTCAGATGAGGAAAAACCTTTTCACCCAGGGAGTTGTGAATCTGGGGAATTCTCTGCCACAGAAGGCAGTGGAAGCCAATTCACTGGATGTTTTCAAGAGAGAGTTAGGTTTTGCTCTTAGGGCCGACGGAATCAAGGGATATGGGGGAAAATCAGGAACGGGGTACTGATCTTGGATGATGAGCCATGATCACAATGAATGGCAGAGCTGGCTCGAAGGGTCGAATGGCCTAATCCTGCACCTATTTTCGATGTTTCTATGCAGCCAGATACTCTTACGGTTAATTCCATGTTACTTGTCATCCTGTTGTTATACTTTTGCACTTGGATTTTTCACCACGATTTAGCACGGTTCTGCTGTTTTACACTCATCTTATTTATTGTTGTATTGAAGTCAGGATCATAAGGTCATAAGTGATAGGAGCAGTATTAGGCCATTCAGCCCATCAAATCTACTCCGCCATCCAATCATGGCCGATCTAACCCTATTAGAAACATAGAAAATAGGTGCAGGAGGAGGCCATTCGGCCCTTCGAGCCAGCACCATCATTCATTGTGATCATGGCTGATCGTCCCCAATCAATAACCCGTGCCTGCCTTCTCCCCATACCCCTTGATTCCACTAGCCCCTAGAGCTCTATCTAACTCTCTCTTAAATCCATCCAGTGACTTGACTTCCACTGCTCTCTGTGGCAGGGAATTCCACAAATTCACAACTCTCTGGGTGGAAAAGTTCCCCCTTTAATCCAAGACTTCCCCTTTATTCTCCTGTCACCCCTACTAATCAAGAATCTTATCTGTCTCTGCCTTAAAAATATCCATTGACTTGGCCTCTACAGCCTTCTGTGGCAAAGAATTCCACAGATTCACCACCCTCTTGACTCAAGCCTAAGTCTTTGAAGCAAGCAGCGATTTTCCTAAAATTGACAAATGACTATTTTTCATTTGAGACCATCAAATGGTATTTCTAAGTGAATCCAGCTGGAATCAGTCTAGTTCGGTGAATTAGCAGTGATGATGTTGATCCTATTAGATTTTGGCTCATTCCCCATTAATAGGTGATCGGGAAATTTCCTTTGAGACATCAAATGGATTGGACATGTTACCAGAAGATTGATGCCAGCAGCTTCTGATGTTTAACGTTTGATTTATGAGGAGATATCACGACACATATCATCAATAATTTAAGCAGACGTGAGCTTTAACAAAACATTTCAAAAACTGCGGATGCTGGGAAGCTAAAGTTAAAACAGAAAATGCTGGAAACACGCAGTCGGTCAGGCAGCACCTGTGGAAATAGAAACAGTTTAAATTCAGGTCTGAAACCCTTTGTCAGTAATGGGAAAGAGAGAATACAAAGAGAGATAACTTTTTCACCCAGAGAGTTGTGAATTTGTGGAATTCCCTGCCACAGAGGGCAGTGGAGGCCAAATCACTGGATGGATTTAAGAGAGAGTTAGATAGAGCTCTAGGGGCCAGTGGAATCAAGGGATATGGGGAAAAGGCAGGCACGGCTTATTGATTGGGGATGATCAGCCATGATCACAATGAATGGCGGTGCTGGCTCGAAGGCCCAAATGGCCTCCTCCTACACCAATTTTCGATGTTTCTAAATCTGTTTTCAGCAGCAGATAAGGCTGGAGAGAAAAGGGGAGGAGAGATAGCTGGATGGGTCCAAGGAAGTTTCTGTGACGGGATGAGAGCACATGAATGTAGTCGAGTTGAGTTTAGTTTATTGTCACGTGTACCGAGGTACGGTGAAAAGCCTTTGTTCTGTGCTAACCATTCAGCAAAAACACAAAACATGATTACAATCGAGCCATTCATAGTGTATAGATACATGATAAGGGAATAACGTTTAGTGCAAGGCAAAGAGAGCAAAGTCTGATCAAGGATAGTCCGAGGGTCACCAATGAGGTAGATAGTCGTTCAGCACTGCTCTCTGGTTGTGGTAGGATGATGGATGATTCAGTTGCCTGATATCCAGGGGAAGTTGTTGGTGATTTTGACTCCTTGGAATTTGAAGTTTTCGACCACCTCTACTTTGCCGCTGTCAATGCAAACTGGGCTGTGTGACCACTTCACTTCCTGAAGTCAATCACTTTCTCCTTTGTCTTGTTGACATCGAGAGAAAGGTTGTCTAGGAAGGAACTGCAGAGGCTGGTATAAACCAAAGATAGACACAAAAAGCTGGAGTAACTCAGCGGGTCAGACAGCATCTCTGGAGAAAGGAATAGGTGATATTTTGGGACGAGGCCAGACCCGACCCGTCTGAAGAAGGTTCTCGACCCAAAAAGTCACCTATTTCCTTTCTTCAGAGATGCTGTCTGACCCGCTGAGTTACTCCAGCTTTTTGTGTGTGTGTCTCTCTCTCTCTCTCTCGAGAAAGGTTGTCTCCACACCAGAACACGAGGTTCTCGATCTCCCTCCTAGACTCCGTCTCATCATTATTTGATATCCAGCCCACAATGGTGGTGTCGTCTGCGGATTTGAAAATGGAATCGGATTTGCACTTGGCTGCACAGTGGTGGGTGTACAAGGAGTAAAGATGGGGGCTGAGAACGCAGCCTTGGCACATGCTCAGAATCGCCTCTGAATCCTTTCCAGCTTGACAACATGCAGTGCAGTACAAGGACAAGTGATTGGCAGCTTTACTTGAGAGCTGGAAAAGGTACACAGAGGATTCAAGCTGGAAATGGTACAGAGAAGATTCACGGGCATGTTGCCAGGACCAGAGGGTCTGAGCTATAGGGAGAGGTTGAGTGGGCTGGGACTTTATTCTTTGGAGCGCAGGAGGATGAGGGGTGATCTTATTGAGGTGGCCTCTTAAAAACCACTCTATACCAGCCTCCATCACCACCCCTGGCACCCACAATTAAAAACAAAATGCCCTTGGTGTATAAGATCATTAGAGGAATAGATCAAGTAGATTGCCCAGGCTCGGTGAATCGAGGACCAGAGGACATAGGTTTAAAATGAAGGGGAAAAGATTTAATAGGAATCCGAGGGGTAACTTTTTCCACACAAAGGGTGGTGGGTGTATGGAACAAGCTGCCAAAGGAGGTAGTTGAGGCTGTTTAAGAAGCAGTTAGACAGGTGCATGGATACAACAGGTTTGGAGGGATATGGGCCAAACGTGGGCAGGTGGGACCAGTGTAGCTGTGACACGTTGGCCGGTGTGGACGTTGGGCCGAAGGGCCTGTTTCCACGCTGTATCTCTCTATGAAGCATTTTTGCGTTCCCGGATGGTAAGAAGGGAGGAGATAAATAGACATCTTCTGTGGTTGCACGAGGGCAGTGCATTAAGATGGAAAGAGCAGGGCAGCCCAGAGAAAGGAAGGCAAGATGTCAGCCTGGATAACATTGGATTCATGAAGCCTAAAGGCAACATAGGCACGGTGAGATTTACTACAGCAGATGAGCCGAGGTCCATCCTCTTTCTGTCAATTGAAACAACAGTATTATGAAGAGTTTGATTCAAAGACAGACGTTACCAAAGAGAAGAATGGAGTTAATAGCTCGTGTAGATGCATGGAACTGCAGATTTAATTTAATTTAGTTTAGAGATACAATAATACAGAAACAGGCCCTTTATCTCAGGGATCCCCACACACTAACGCTATCCTACACACTTGATATAATTTACATTTATACCAAGCCAGATAACCTACAAACCTGCACGTCTTTGGAGTGTGGGAGGAAACTGAAGATCTCGGGGAAAACCCATGCAGGTCACGGGGTGAACGTACAAACTCCGTACAGACAGCACCCGTAGTCAGGTTCGAACCCGGGTCTCTGGCGCTGTAAGGCGGCAACTCATCCGCTGCACCACCGTGTCACCCTTAATGCTGGAATCTTGAGCTAAAATCAAAGAGCTGGAGGAAATGAATACTGTAGGTCTATCAGTGATTGTGAAGAGAAATGGGCAGTTGACGTTTTGAGTCTCCCGACAGACTAACACAGTTGTGGGGAGAAAGCTGAAAAAGAGAGTTGGGGTGGGGGTGGGGTGAGCTTGGCAAGAGAGAGCCACCAAGATGAGGGTGAGGGTTAATTATCAGATGGTTGAAGTAAGAGAATTAGGCTAGGGGTGATTATGTCGAAAGTATGTTAGATAAGGAGAGGAGTGAAATGTAAAGCTGTGGGGAATTGCAGTGAATTGTGGACGCAGCCCAGACCATCGCACAAACCATCCTCCTATCCATTGACTCCATTTATACCTCACGCTGCCTCGGCAAGGCCAGCAGCATCATCAAGGGTGAATCACACCCTGGCCACTCCCTCCTCTTCCCTCTCCCATCAGGCAAAAGGTATAGAAGTGTGAAAACGCACACCTCCAGATTCAGGGACAGTTTCTTCCCAGCTGTTATCAGGCAACTGAATCATCCTACCACAACCAGAGAGCAGTGCTGAACTACTATCTACCTCGTTGGTGAAACCTTGATCTATCCATGATTGGTCTTTGCTGGCTTCACCTAGCATTAAACGTTATTCCCTTATCACGTATCTGTACACTGTGAACGGCCCGATTGTAATATGTATTGTCTTTCTGCTGACTGGACAGCACGCAACAAAAGCCTTTCACTGTACCTCGGTACACGTGACAATAAACTAAACTGAACTGAAAATGGAGGAAGGAATATGGGTGGAAGGGAACAGGGAGGGAGAAAGGGGGGGGGGGATAATGAAGGATTTGGAGATGAGCGCAAGGAGGCAGGGAAAGGAACAGGAATGGTGGGAGAAATGTGAACATACTCTGGTGGGTGCGGAGGGGGGGGATGGGGAGATAAGCGGGGGGGGGGTGCAGGTTGGGGTATTATTATTGAAACTGGAGAATTTAATTTAAGGTCAGCATGGGGAATGGGATGGGGAGATAAAATGATTAGGATTTAATCTGCAAATTTAGATGACAGAACTATGTCAACTATGGAGGAACTCAAACATGGAATTGCGTGGAAAGGGACATGGATTTGGAAAACATCTCATGGAAAAGATGAGACATTATCTCATTAAATATCTTCCTTGTTATAACACAAAAGAAGGCCTTTGGGCCCATCAATTCTATCACATTCCTGCTTTCCCAGAGCTTTGCAATTTATTCTCTCTCACATGCCCATCAACAGGGTGGCACGGTGGCGCAGCAGTAGAGTTGCTGCCTTACAGCGCCAGAGACCCGGGTTCAATCCTAACTACGGGTGCTGTCTGTATGGTGTTTGTACGTTCTCCCCGTAACCTGTGGGTTTTCTCCAGGATCTCCGGTTTCCTCCCACACTCCAAAGGCATATAGGTTTGTAGGTTAATTGGTCTGGTAAAATTATGAATTGGCCCTAGTGTGTGTAGATAAGTGTAAGTGTGTGGGGATCATTGGTCAGTGTGGACTCGTTGGGCCGAAGGGCCTGTTTCCGCACTGCATCTCTAAACTAAAACTAATCTAAACTCTCCTTTGATTCTTTTGCCACTAACCTGTAACTAGGGGCGATTTGCAGAAGCCAGTTTATGTCTTTGGGACAGATACAAAATGCTGGAGTAACTCAGTGAGACAGGCAGCGTCTCTAGAGAGAAGGAAGATTGAGGAGATTGAGGGAGTGCAGCGTAGGTTCACAAGGGATTGCGGGACTGTCATATGATGATAGAATGGTGCGGATGGGATTGTACACTCTGGAATTTAGAAGGATGAGAAGGGATCTTATTGAAACGTATAAGTTTATTAAGGGTTTGGACATGTTAGAGGCAGGAAACATGTTCCCGATGTTGGGGGAATCCAGAACCAGTGGCCACAGTTTAAGAATAAGGGGTAAACCATTTAGAGCAGAGATGAGGAAACACCTTTTCACACAGAGAGTTGTGAGTCTGTGGAATTCTCTGCCTCAGAGAGCGGTGGAGACCGGTTCTCTGTATGCTTTCAAGAGAGAGTTAGATAGAGCTCTTAAAGATAGCGGAGTCAAGGGATATGGGGAGAAGGCAGGAACGAGGTACTGATTGTGGATGTCGAATAGAATGATCTCATTGAATGGCAGTGCTGGTTCGAATGGCCAAATGGCCTGCTCCTGCACCCATGGCCTATGTCTATTGTCTATTGAATGGGTGACGTTTCGGGTCGAGACCCTTCTTCATTCTGTAGAAGGGTCTCGACTCGAAATGTCACCCATTCCTTCTATCCAGAGATGCTGCCTGTCCCACTGAGTTACTCCAGCATTAGAGTAAACCAGCATCTGCAGTTCCTTCCTACACATAATGTCTTTTGGGATGTGGGGAGGAACATGAGCGCCCAATGCAGAAACCCACTCAGCCACAGGGAGCATGCAGGTTTCAACAGACTATTATTGGGGTGAGGATGAAACCCAACTCCCTGGAGCTGGACTACAAAAATTGCTTGCTGAGAAGCTAACAGCATGAGAAAAAAAGGCTGGATCAATACTACAATGTTTGATGAGGACCGCTGATAACAGGTTTGAAGATTGGTGGCAAAGCTCTGGAGGAAAGTAGTCGTTTAGCAAGATCTGCTAACTAGGGGGGCTGAAAAAGGACCCTGGATCATTAGCTCAAGCTTTTAAATGAATAGTAAATTACTTCAGCGTGTGTAGTCTACTTCCTGCAAAGTATCCAAACTAATTGGCCTGTCCCACTTACGCGAGTTTTTCAACGACTGCCGGCACCCAGGATAGGTCGTTGTAGGTCGCTGAAAATTTTCAACATGTTGAAAATCCAGCGGTGACCAGAAAGGCGTTACGACCCTTTGGGCGACTGAGGAGATTACTCACGACCATAAGGCGAAGCCCTGGCGACATGTCGCGGGGTGACGCCTGTATGGTCATGAGCAGTTGCCCAAAGATTCGTACCTTGTTCTAGTCCCCACTGGATTTTGAACATGTTGAAATTTTTGGCGACATGCAATGACCTATGATGGGTCACGGCAGTCGCCAGAAAAGTTGCGTAGGTGGGACAGCCCCATTACTCCAAAAACATGTTTAACTTCACCAGTGATCAGAAGGTATAATTTAGCATCCAACGCATAGGCCATTCAAGTACCCTGTCAATAGCTGGTGAGAATGGTGGCCTCTTCAATGTTATAAAGTTGTGTTCATCTCTTTGAGAGTCAGAGAGGGAATGGATGGATTGCTGCGTTTCAAAGCAGAAACACCCTTTCATCCCGATTGTATCCACAATCTGCCTTGGCAAGGCCAACAGCATAATCAAGGACGAGTTGCACCCTGGCCACTCCCTCTGCTCCCCTCTCCCATCTGGAAAAAGGCACAAAAGTGTGAAAACGCACACCTCCAGTTTCTTCCCAGCTGTTATCAGGCAACTGGATCATCCTACCACAACCAGAGAGCAGTGCTGAACTATCTACCTCTTTGGTGACCCTCGGACTATCTTTGATCGGACTTTGCTGGCTTTACCTTGCACTAAATGTTATTCCCTTATCATATACACTATAAAAATGCTGTTCCTTCTAACAGTCCAGCATTATCCGTAGCTCTAAGATTTCTTCTACGAACAGGAAAACACTGATTTTCAAAAGTGTGAACAAGCTACCAGAGGAGGTAGTTGAGGCAGGGACTATCCCAATGTTTAAGAAACAGTTAGTCAGGTGCATGGACAGGTTTGGAGGGTCATAAGGTCATAAATAACAGGAGCAGAATTAGACCATTCGGCCCATCAAGTCTATTCCGCCATTCAATCATGGCTGATCTATCTCTCCCTCCTAACCCCATTCTCTTGCCTTCTCCCCTGACACCCATACTAATCAAGTATCTATCTAATTTTGCTAGCCCTTACTGTCTCCTCCCCTTCCTTAACCCTTGAGCTGTCTCCTCCCACCCTCCTATCCGCCTGCTCTCGGGCTCCTCCTCCTCCCCTTTTCCTTCCTTCTCCCCCCCCCCCACCAGTCTGAAGAAGGGTTTCATCCCGAAACGTTGCCTATTTCCTTCGCTCCATAGATGCTGCTGCACCCGCTGAGTTTCTCCAGCAATTTTGTGTACCTTTGATTTTCCAGCATCTGCAGTTCCTTCTTGAACACAAGAATCTATCTATCTCTGCCTTAAAAATATCCATTGACTTGTCCTCCACAGCCTCCTGTGGCAAAGAATTCCACAGATTCACCACCCTCTGACTAAAGAAATTCCTCCTCATCACCTTCCTAAAGGAATGTTCTTTCCTCTGGTCCTAGACTCTCCCACTAGTGGAAACATTCTCTCCACGTCCACTTTATCCAAAGCTTTCACTATTCAGTGTGTTTCAATGAGGTCCCCCCTCATTTTTCTGAACTCCAGTGAGTACAGGCCCAGTGCCGTCAAATGGCCATGGGCCAAATGCGGGCAGGTGGGACTAGTGTAGCTGGGACATGTTGGCCAGTGTGGGCAAGTTGGACTAATTCCACGCTGTATGACTCTATGAATCTATAAACAAAGCGTTTGTTTTCTTTACAGCAAATAGACCTTCTTCTTCTAGCGTATGGCGTGCACAGCCTAAAGTTGTAGGACAACTTGTTCTATTTGATCTTATTTGTTTGTGCATGCCGGGTTGATTGCATTTGTCGAAACAGGGCGGACCACGTGAAGGTTGCAATCTTCCACCCCAGCAAATAGACCTGTGCAGGCTGTTTAACATCCCTTGCACTGAATTTATCAATCCTTTCCCTCCAGAAAACATAGGTCTTGAGCTCTTCATGCTAATGGTTTTCCTGGCTATCAGTCAGCAAACCGTTTATACTTCAGTAACACTATACAACAATGCTCCCTGCTTACTTCCAATTTCTTCAATTTCAACATGTGCTCCCTGGTGTTTGAACCCTTCTCCATAGTAACAAATGTTCCTCGATTCATTTTGTCTATTAGCTGAGCAAACAACCTTGAAGCGTTCAAGTGGGTCGATACAAAACTGGCTACTTATAAAGAAAGCTTTCAATTGCAGCATTTGGAGGTTGAGGGTTCAAATCTAGCCCAGACTAACAGGCTGAAAGTCTCCACTCTTCTCTGAGCACGAGGATTCTACGTGAAAGGTATTTGTAACAGTCTCAATTCAGTTCCTTGCAGGCTCAGGCTCAGAATGTGCAGCATTTTGTTCATGTCAAAGTGTGTTGAATACATTTTTGGTTGCACTATAGTAGAGCTCATCTTCAGAACCAATGGGACACTAGTCACGCCAAGGTGGGTTACATTGCAGAACAAAGATTAGCCGAACCTCAGTCGGCAAGTTGCAGGATGTCCCTTCAAGGGCTGAGCTCCAAGTCGAATAGAATAGAATACTTTATTGCCAGATGTGGCAAGTCACAATGAGATTCTTTGCTTAGTATGCATACCTTGGCAAGTTATGCAAATAGTCGCCCTTCAAGTTCAAGTTCAAGTGAGTTTACTGTAATGTGTCCCTGATAGAACAATGAAATTCTTGCTTTGCTTCAGCACACAGAACATAGTGGGCATTTACTACAAAACAGATCAGTGTGACCATATACCATAATATATACACACACATGAATAAATAAACTGATGAAGTGCAAATAACAGATAATTGTATCGTATTGTATTTTGTATTGTATTGTAATAATCAGAGTTTTGTCCGAGCCAGGTTTAATAGCCTGATGGCTGTGGGGAAGTAGCTATTCCTGAACCTGGTTGTTGCAGTCTTCAGGCTCCTGTACCTTCTACCTAAAGGTAACAGGGAGATGAGTGTGTGGCCAGGATGGTGTGGGTCTTTGATGATACTGCCAGCCTTTTGAGGCAGCGACTGCGATAAATCCCCTCGATGGAAGGAAGGTCAGAGCCGATGATGGACTGGGCAGTGTTTACTACTTTTTGTAGTCTTTTCCTCTCCAGGGCGCTCAAGTTGCCGAACCAAGCCACGATGCAACCGGTCAGCATGTTCTCTACTGTAGACCTGTAGAGTCCTCCTTGACAAACCAACTCTCCGTAATCTCCTTAGGAAGTAGAGGCGCTGATGAGCTTTCTTGATAATTGCATTAGTGCACTTACAAAGGTACAAAGTTGCTCCCCCCCTTCTCCCCCCCCCCCCCCCCCGTGCCTGTTCCCCCTTTGTTCTTACCCCACCCCCCTCATGTCGGTTCCCCCCCCATGCCAGGTCCTCCTTTGTTCCTTCCCTCGGAAGCGGCGTCCTCACTTCCACGTGTCCGTTCTTTATCCGTTCGTCGGCGCCATCATCGACCGCCACACCGACCTCTCCATTAACGCCACCGGGTCCTCCCCGGACGCTTCCGTGGCGCCGACTCCAAGCTCTGGGCTCCGACCCACAAGGTCTGGTCCGCAAGGTTCTCCCACCCCACCAGCCCTAGTCTTTCCTCAGTTCTCTCACTGAAAGACAAGAGAGGCTGGGCCTTACATCCAACATCTGCAGAACCTGGTCCCTGAACTGAACTGCACAAGCTACATCATATTTCCATCCAGCTATAAAGGTTTGCAATGAGACCCAGGAAAACATGCACCCATCCCATTTCTCAGCAGCAGGCGCTTGGTGAAGCAAGATATTGATGAAATTCTTTATCACTTTCAATGGACCAGCACAGCCTCTGGTTGCTTTAAGGGGCTGTCCCACTTGGGCGACCTAATCTACGAGTTCTGGCAAGTTTGCCCTCGACTCATACATGCAGCATGGTCGACACGAGGTCGTAGGAGGTCTTCGGAACTCTCCTTCATGCTCGAGAGTGGTCTCCGCGTACTCGAGGCCTCAGCTAGGTCGCGGCATTTAAAAACTTATGTTAAAAAAATGCCCGCGAGTAAAAAAAGGTCGCCATGGAAAAAATCAATACTTTTTTTACTCGTAGGTTTAGTCGTAGTAGGTCGTAGAAGGTCGGCATGTTAGTCGTAGGTACTCGAGGGTAGTCGAAGGTAGTCGTAGATAGTCTTCATCATAGTCGAAGGGAGGTCGAAGGAGGTCGTCTTCACTCTCAACTATTCGGTGTCCAATTTTCCCGAAGTGAGTCGTAGCTAGTCTTCAACATAGATAAAGGGGGTCTTCAACGTCATTTTTTCAAACTTTTCTAAACTCGCCAATTAGGTCGCCCAAGTGGGACAGCCCCTTTAGCAAAAGAGTAATTGTAGGGCAAAGCCTCTGATCTGGCATGAAACTAATGATCTACTGAGCAGTAGTCATCCCTCTTCACCCATATGCTTTTGGTAGGTGGACTACCATAGAAGCCACCTCAAAGCGCTGGAAAAATACTGCAAATAGTTTTAGTTTAGTTTCGTTGAGGGATCCAGTGGGGGAAACAGGCCCTTCGGCCCACTGAGTCTGCACCGACCAGCGATCCCGGCACACTAACACTATCCTACACACACTAGGGACAATTTACAATTTTACCAAACAAATCACCTACAGACTTGTACGTCTTTAGAGTGTGGGAGGAAACTGGAGGACCCAGAGAATGCCCACGCAGGTCGTGGGGAGAACGTAAATCTCCGTACAGACAGCGCTCTCTTTGCTTCCCAAGAGCCTTCCAATTTATTCTCTCTCCCATGCCCATCAACTGTGTGACACGGTGGCACAGCGGTAGAGTTGCTGCCTTACAGCGCCTGAGACTCGAGTTTGATCCTGACTACGGGTGCTGTCTGTACGGAGTGAGTTTGTCCATTCTCCCCGTGACCTGCGTGGGTTTTCTCCAGGATCTCCGGCTTCCTCCCACACACCAAAGATGTACAGGTTTGTTGGTTTTTCCATAAATAGCATGGGAAAATATACATTTAATCTTGACCAAGGCCCATTTGATCAGAACTAGGAGTTAAAGGCCCTAGTGGCCTCTATAATCGAGATGTGTACTTAATTTGCCTGGGCATTGAAGGAAATTGGCCCAGTTCTGCGAGATGGGATTAATATGGATGGGGTCCTACTTGTCGGCATGGAGCTGGTGAACTGAATTATCTATTTCACCACTGTATCTCTACATTAGATCCATAAGGCTGTTGCTGGATTCATAACCACAACTGCAAACGAGCTTCTCAGCTCATAAAGACATAAGGTCATAAGGAATAGGAGAATTCGGCCAATCAAGTCCACTCCGCCATTCAATCATGGCTGATCTATCTCTAGCTCCTAACCCCATCCTCCTGCCTTCTCCCCGTAACCTCGGCCACTTCTACTAATCAAGAATCTATCTATCTCTGCCTTAAAAATATCCACTGGCTTGGCCTCCACCGCCTTCTGTGGCACAGAATTCCACAGGTTGACCAGCCTCTGATCAAAGACATTTCCCCTCATCTCCTACCTATAAAAACATCCTTTAATTTTGTGGCTATGACCTCTAGTCCTAGACTCTCCCACTGATGGAAACACCTTCTCCACATCCACTCTATCCAAGCCTTTCACTATTCTGCATGGCTCAATGAGGTGCCCCCTCATCCTTCTAAACCCCAGCGAGTACAGGCCCGGTGCCGACAAACGCTCACCTTATGTTCACCAACTCATTCCTGGGATCATTCTTGTAAACCTCCTCCAGACCCCCTCCAGAGCCGGCACATCCTTCCCCACATATGGTGCTCAGAATTGTTCACAATATTCCAAATGTGGCCTTACCAGCGCCTTATAGAGCCCCAGCATTACATCCCTGTTTTTATACGCAAGCCCTCTTGAAATAAATGCTATTGTATTTCCATTTATTCTTCCTGATGTTAAGACTACTGAGATTATTTTTCCCCATGATTTTTCTACGGTGATAGTCACAATTCACTTTCAGTTTATTTATGTTCAAGTTATAGGTACTGACACAAATCATAGACAGGCTGCTATCCAGACTGCTGGAATTAAAATGATTTTCTCTCAATTAGCATTAACAACTGAGCAAGTTGTAAAATTAAGTTAATTTATCTGTTCAGTTCAGTTTAGTTTAGAGATACAGCGCAGAAACAGGCCCTTCGGCCCACCGAGTCCGCGCAGACCAACGATCCCCGCATAACAACACTACCCTACACACACTAGGGACAATTTACATTTATACCATGCGAATTAACCTACAAACTTGTACGTCTTTGGATTATGGGATGAAACTGGAGCTTCCTGGAGAAAACTAACACGGTCACGGGGAAAACGCACAAACCCCGTACAGACAGCACCTGTAGTCGGGATCGAAACCCGGGACTCCGGTGCTGTAAGGCAGCAAGTGCACCACCGTGCTGTGTTGTGCTAAGTATCTCCGTACCAGTTAACCTACTCGACTCACCTTCTTCCTGCCTTCACTAGCGACAGTGGATAGTGTACATCTAATATCAAATACTTAACTGTATCAACAGCTAAAGAGTTGTATTATTTCTTATTTCTACTGTATCATTACAGTTTAGTTTATTGTCACGTGTACCGAGGTACAGTGAGAACCTTCTTGTTGCGTCCTAACCAGTCAGCGGGAATACAGTACATAATTACAATCGAGACATCCACCGTGGACACATACATGATAAAGGAATAACGTTTAGTGCAAGGTAAGCATGATCTTTATTGATGGTTGGACATTCCTGACGCTCTTCATTCTTTTCCACTGTAATATTCTTGTGCTCTCATGATTCTCCTTTGAGGCCGACTTCAGATTATCAGGGCCCAAATCAAGACAAGCTTCCCAGTTGAAATCAGTCTATGAAAGTAAGCATGCAGGTACAGCAGGCAGTGAAGAAAGCGAATGGCATGTTGGCCTTTATAACAAGAGGAGTCGAGTATAGGAGCAAAAAGGTCCTTCTGCAGTTGTACAGTGCCCTAGTGATACCACACCTGGGGTATTGTGTGCAGTTTTGGTCACCTAATTTGAGGAAGGACATTCTTGCAATTGAGGGAGTGCAGCGTAGGTTTACAATGTTAATTCCCGGGATGGCGGGACTGTCATATGCTGAGAGAATGGAGCGGCTGGCCTTGTATACTCTGGAGTTTAGAAGGATGAGAGGGATTCTTATTGAAACAAATAAGATTGTTAAGGGTTTGGACACGCTAGAGGCAGGAAACATGTTCCCGATGTTGGGGGAGTCCAGATCCAGGGGCCACAGTTTGTGAATAAGGAGCAAACCATTTAGAACGGAGACGAGGAAACATTTTTTCTCACAGAGAGTAGTGAGTCTGTAGAATTCTCTGCCACGGAGGGCAGTGGAGGCCGGTTCTCTGGATACTTTCAAGAGAGAGTTAGATTGGGCTCTTAAAGATAGCAGAGTCAGGGGATATGGGGAGACGTCAGGAACGGGGTACTGATTGCGGATGATCAGCCACGAAAGGCTGAAGGGCCTACTCCTGCACCTATTGTCTATTGTTTATTGGAATCATGGCAGCTCATCCAGTGGGGAACCCTGTAGACTTCCTGCATACACGACAGCGTGGCTGTAGCTGCTGGTGCAGTTCCAGGCCGAGCCGAGGATCCGAGGCCTGGCTCTAAGGGTGCCGACGGCTGATGCTCCTCTGGGGCACACAAGAAGGGAGAGGAGCGGAAACCTCGAGATCGTGGGGAGGGAGAGTGGGGGAGTAAAGGGGGAGGTAGGGGAGTGGGGAATAGGAGAGGAGGGCAGTGGGGGAGGTGAGGAGGGATAATGTGGGGGATAGGGGTAGGTGGAGGGGGGGGGAATAGAGGGATAGGAGGGGGTAGGGAGAGGAGAGGAGTTATGGAGGGAGGGAGGGAGTGACTGAGGGTAGGGAGAGAGAGAGGTGAGGGAGGGATGGGGAGGGGAGGAGGAGAGGGAAAAGAAGAGGGAGGGTGAAGGGGAGTGGGAGAGAGTGCTAGGGATGAGGGGAAATGAGCTGTGCCTGTGCAGCTGGGGGGTATGGGTGAGTGGTGGAATATTGCGTTGGGGGGCCAAGCCTCCTGTGTGACAGGGACCCAACGGGTCCACAGCCTAGTACTCATCAATATTTCACATTTATCAACTAAGTTTAATTATTTGTGGAGCTATTACATGTATAATAATTTCCACTCAACATAAATGGTGACATCATGTTGAATTATGCTTAGAACCAGTTGGAGCTGTCATTGATTTGGCAAATCCATGAGTCGTGCACTACATCAATGAATCTTGGCAGCATCAAACTTGGCAAGAAAGACACAACAGCTAACATGAGGATTGTATCATTTGTATTCATGTATAATATTACCTGACCCATCAGTAATGTAATAGATAGTGACATCACAATCATGTCTTCAACTTGCACAAATCAGGAGTACGAGAACAATTCTTTCAAGAAATATATAGAATGTTTTCTGATCCATTTGTGGCTCGTTTTAAAACTGACCATCGAATCGTTAGTGAGAAATCAAATGAGGATTTAATTTGGGAATGCAGGAAAGAACTGCAGATGCTGGTTTAATTCGAAGGTAGATGCAAAATGCTGGAGTAACTCAGCGGGTCAGGCAGCATCTCTGGAGAGAAGGAAAGGGCGATGTTTCGGGTCGAGACCCTTCTTCAGACTGATGTCAGGGGAGTGGACGGGACAAAGAGAATGTAGTCGGAGACAGTAAGACTGGTGGGAGAACTGGGAAGGGGAAGGAGATGGAGAGAGAGGGAAAGCAAGGGCTACTGGAAGGTAGAGAAGTCAATGTTCATACTGCTGGGGTGTCAGCTACCCAAGTGAAATATGAGGTGCTGTTCCTCCAATGTAATGTTGTTATTATGTTCAAAGCAATGTTAAACAGGTAAATGTTGAATCAATTCCTTCAGGGCCTGCCCCACCAGCATGCAATTGCATGCGTCTAGCGTGACCAAACATGGTCGCTTGAGGCGTACAGCCGCGCGGGGCCGGTCCCACTTCCAACCGCAGAGGCGTCTGGATTTGTGCGGGGCTGGTCCCGACATCCTGCACTGTCCGAAAATTCCACACGCCAACTGCCTGTTGGCCCGCAGGCGCATTGAGGGCGTACGCAGCGTCTTGACGCCATACGCACCGTCTTGATGGCGTATGCCTAGCGCGTGGCGATGCGCAATGACGTCACCACCCGGCGTGCCGTTGCGTGATGACGTCACCGCCCGACGCCATGCGACGTCCAAATTCAGTCGGCCTGCACGTCTTTGGAGTGTGGGAGGAAACTGCAGCACTTGGAGAAAACCCACAGGGTTACAGGGGAGAACGTGCAAACTCCACACAGACAGCACAGGTGCTTTATAAGCACCCTCTAAAGTCGACTATTTGCATACCTTGGGTATGCGAGCAAAGAATTTCACTGTGACCATAAAGTATTCATTCATTCACCCGTGGTCAGGATCGAACCCAGGTCTCTGGCGCTGTGAGGCAGCAACTCTACCCATGCGGCAGTTGCGTCTTCACCAAATTATTTGTTTTATTGCAGAACTCTAATTTTTAATTCATTGTAAACTCCTTACAAAAGGTGAATGCCGTTGCTCACGGCTTAACCCAGCTAGCCCCACGGTGATGCTACATGGAAAGATTCTCAACCCTTCTCCTTGCTGCACAAGTGCAGCCGGTACATCATGAATAATGCATTGGGCCTCGGGTTTAATGCATCTTCACACTGGCAAGACTGGGGCTAAAATGATGTTGCTTCACATGAAGGTCCAGCCTTCAGTAACAACACTCATCCCTTTGCATGTTGATGCGTACAATTCCCAGTAAATATTTAATGTTGATTGCTGAAGAATAAAGTGTTTTCGGACAAGGAAAACTTACAGAGAGCAATCAATGTGCCTTTTAGTCCATAGTGGTGCCATTTGCCATTTGTTAATTGTGGGCGGAGCACAAAGGCAAATTCCTTGTATGTGAATACTTGTCCAATAAACTTACTTACATGACAGTCCATTTTTAAATGGAAACAAAACCATCGCAGCTTTTAGTTTTTAGTTTAGCTTAGAGGTACGGCGTGGAAACAGGCCCTTCAGCCCACCGAGACCGCGCGGACCAGCGATCCCCAACACGATCCTACACACACTAGGGCCAATTTACAATTATACCAAGCCAATTAACCTACAAACCTGTATGTCTTTGGAGTTTGTGAGGAAACCGAAGATCTCAGAAAAAATCCATGCAGTTCACGAGGAAGAAATACAAACTCCGTACAGACAACACCCGTAGTCGGGATTGAACCCGGGTCTCTGGCGTTGTGAGGCAGCACCTCTACCACTGCGCCACCATGCTCCACTTATTATTAAGAGAACCTGCTTTCATCAATTTTAATCCTCTTAATGTAAATTCAGATAAGGCCGATGTCAGAATCCAACTCACAATCTTGGCTGCGTTTGCATTTTGGCCCCAATTTCCCTCGTATTTCTGATTCCTCAGTTTGGCACAACGCGGGTGCAACTCCTCCAAGTTTTCCTCCAATGAGTAAATGTAACATTACCTCACATGCAGGTTCTTCGTCACTAGAAAGTAACTAACTAGCAGGCTGCCTTACAGCTCGTACAGAGCAGGGGACCCGGGTTCGATCCCGACTATGGGCTCTGTCTGTACGGAGTTTGTACGTTCTCCCCGTGACCAGCGTGAGTTTGCTCCAAGATCTTCGGTTTCCTCCCACACTCCAAAGTCATACAACTTTGATACCAAGCCAATTAACCTACAATGTAAAATTGTCCCTACTGTGTGACAATAGACAATAGGTGCAGGAGTAGGCCATTTGGCCCTTCTAGCCTTCACCGCCATTCAATGTGATTATGGCTGATCATCCCCAATTAGTACCCCGTTCCTGCCTTCTCCCCATATCCCCTGACTCTGCTCTCTTTAAGAGCCCTATCTAGCTCTCTCTTGAAAGTATCCAGAGAACCGGCCTCCACCGCCCTCTGATGCAGAGTGTGTAGGATAGTGTTAGTGTGCGGGGATCGCTGGTCGATGCAGACTCGGTGGACCGAGGGGCCTGGTTCCGCGCTGTATCTCTAAACTATACTAAACTCATTGATTTCAACAACTTTACTGCAAAATCTATAGAACATAGAACAGTACAGCACAAACACTGACTTTTTGGCTCACAATGCCTATGCCAAACACAATGCCGAGACCATTATCTGTCTGCCTGCACATACCACTTAACACATTCCACTCCATACCCTGCATATCCACAAGTATTTTCAATGCCATTAATGTAACTGCTCCAACCGTTACCCGTGGCAATGCATTTCAGGCACCTACCACCCTCTATGTAAAATAATTTGCCTGACATCTCCTGTGAACTTTGTCCCTCTCATCTGAAAGTTATGCCCTGTACTGTAGTAATTGATGTTTCTATCCTGGGTAAAATATGCTGACTGTATTCCCTATCTATGACTCTCATGATTGTATACACCTTTACCAGGTCTCTCCTCAACCTAACCAAAGTCCTCTAAAGCTGCATCGTGGCTTCCTGCCTCTACTGCTCAATGTCTCGACCTATGAATGCAAGCAGACCATATGCATTCTTTACCACCCAATGTTTTTGTGTTGCCATTATCAGGGAGTTATGGCCTTGGATCCCAAGATCCCTCTGTACATCAATACTGTTAAGGGTCATGCCATTAATTGGATATTTTCCCCCATACATTTGACCTCCCAAAATTTAATATCTCACACTTTCTGGGATTCAAGATTCAAGAGAGTTTATTGTCATGTGTCCCTGATAGCACAATGAAATTATTCCTTTCTTCAGCCAAACAGAACATAGTAGGCATGAATACAGAACAGATCAGTGTGTCCATATACCATTATACAAATATATACACACACATGAATAAATAAACTGATAAAGTGTAAATAAACAGATAATGGGCTATTAATGTTCAGAGTTTTGTCTGAGCCGAGTTTAATAGCCTGATGGCTGTGGGGAAGTAGCTATTCCTGAACCTGGACGTTGCAGTCTTCAGGCTCCTGTACCTTCTACCTGAAGATAGCGGGGAGATGAGGTGTGTGGCCAGGATGGTGTGGGTCCTTGATCTTGCTGCCAGCCTTTTTCAGGCAGCGACTGCGATAGATCCCCTCGATGGAAGGGAGGTCAGAGCTGATGATGGACTGGGCAGTGTTTACTACTTTTTGTAGTCTTTTCTGCTTCTGGGCGCTCAAGTTGCTGAACCAAGTCACGATGCAACCGGTCAGCATTAAACTCCACCTACCATCTCCCCGCCCTTTTCTGTAGCAGATGTACATCCTGCTGCATACTATGACAGCCTTCCTCACAGTCCGCGAGGGAGCCCAGCAGTCGTGGTGTCATTTAGTCAATTAACCTACAAACCTGTACGTCTTTGGAGTGTTACAGCCAAGCACTCGTACCCACATCCGCGCTCCAAAATGCCTGTCAGTCTTTTTCTGATATCAACATACTTATACCGTTCAATGTATTTAAGCTAATGGCCTACATTATAAAGAGTTTGGCTCAAATATAAGTATGTGTTTTAATGATTAGATTGTGCGTGTGTAAATCGTGGTAATCTGATGGTATTCTACAAATGAAGACCCCAGAGCGGTAAAGGAAAAAATATGTAGCCTTTCTGTTTGCTTTAATTTAGTGTAGAGATACAGCACGGAAACAGGCCGTTCAGCCCACCGTGTCCGCACCGACCAGCGATCCCCGCACATTAACACTATCCTACACACACTAGGGACAATTTTACATTTATACCAAGCCAATTAACCAAAGTCATACAGATTTGTAGGAGTGTGGGAGGAAACCAAAGACCTCGGAGAAAACCCACGCAGGTCACGGGGAGAACGTGCAAACTCCATACAGACAGCACCAGTAGTCAGGATTGAACCCAGGTTTCTGGCGCTGTAAGGCAGCAACTCTACCGCTGCCCCACCGTGCCGCCCTCATATTGCACACGAGCCGGGCAGTTATTCTTGGTGAATTAACTAAACATATATTTTTCATTCATTTGATCTGCATCTCCGTCTTTGTCTCGTTTCCCTCTCTCCTGACTCCCAGTCCGAAGAAGGGTCTCGACCCGAAACACCATCTATTCCTTTTCTCCACTGCCTGACCCGCTGAGTTTCTCCACTTTTTGTATCTATCCTCGTTGTAACGGGTATAGCTTGGACCCAATAGCAGCACAGAATCAGGCAGGTATAATTGGTCATGAACTTTATTACAAAACTGTAACACAGAGTAGTAACACAGGAATGGGTACACCGTACTCACACAGAGGCTCAGGATTGAGCGAGGGTTCCGAAGAGGGGCAGGCAGGAGACGTAGTCGGGGTAGCGGAAGGTCCGGTAACCAGGAGATCCAACACACGATGCAAACAAACCAGCGAGGGACAGATGAAAGGGGAGTCGAGGCCAGGCAGGAAGTCGAGGAGCCGTTGCAGGGATACACCAAACAGCCCAGGAGAGAGGCAGACAGAAACCAGGAGGTACGGGACGAAGGCCGTGGTCGGGGACAGAAGGCTGAGGTGATATCCGGGAAGACGACAGGACGGAATGGTCGGGGCAGGCAGGTTCGAATCCGTGTAGTCAGTCGGGAAGTCGCTGGAGAGTCTTGCATGAATGCTGAGAACAATCTGGCACTGTGTGAACGGTGAGGAGACTCTATATACCGGGTTAATTGGTGATCAGAGGCAACTGAGTGCAACAGGTGAGGAGAGTTGGGCTGATGATAGGGGAGTGGCAGGCAGGCGAGGAGAAGGATTTCGTTGAATGCATTTCGTTGTCTCTGTACTGTACACTGACAATTAAAATTGAATCTGAATCTGAAGGAGGGACCGGTGGAAAAGTACTGGGAGGTGAAGTGGATGAGAATGAGGAGAGGGCAGACTGTGACACTTGTCATAAACAATAATTCATCACTATCTCTAATACTGATCATCAGGCCATTATCCAACTGCTGATATCATGAACAGATTTTGATAGGTTAGGTGCTAAGAAAGGGCTTCCATGGGAGTTAACCACCACCAGTGGCAACAAATATGGTCACTCACAAATCTGATTAGGAATTTTGTGGCTGGAGAAGGGTCTTGACCCAAAATATCACCTATCCATGTTTTCCGGAGTTACTGGCTGACCTGCTGAGTGTACTTTAGTTTAGATTTAATTTAATTTAGAGATACAGCACCTTTCAGCCCAGGGTCAAGGCCTCCTCTGGAGGTGATCGTAAAGAATGATCCCAGGAATGAGTGGGTTAACACAAGATGAACGTTTGTTGGCACTGGGCCTGTACTCGCTGGATTTAGAAGGATGAGGGGGAAACCTCATTGAAACTTATCGAATGGTGAAAGGCTTGGATGGAGTGCATATGGAGAGGGTGGGAGAGTCTAGGATCACAGGTCACAGCCTCAGAATTAAAGGACATCCCTTTAGGAAGGAGGTGAGGAGAATCTCTTCAGTTAGAGGGTGGTGAATCTGTGAAATTCTTTGCCACAGAATTCACCAAAGTAGGTGAATCGAGGACCAGCGGATATACTGTAGGTTCAAGGTGACGAGGAAACGATTTAATAAGAATCTGAGGGGTAACTTTTTCACACAAAGGGCGGTGGGTGTATGGAACAAGCTGCCAGAGGAGGTAGTTGAGGCGGGGACTATCCTAACATTTAAGAAACAATTAAGACCGGTACATAGATAGGACAGGTTTGGAGGGATATGGAACAAACGCGGGCGGGTGGGACTAATGTTGCTGGGGCATGTTTGCTGGTGTGGGCACGTTGAGCTGAATGGTTTGTTTACACACTGTATCACTCTATGACTATCAACCTAGAAGGCTGTGGAGGCCAAGTCAATGGATATTTTTAAGGCAGAGATTGATAGATTCTTGATTAGTATGGGTGTCAGAGGCTATGGGGAGAAGGCAGGAGAATGGGGTTAGGAGGGAGGGATAATAGACAACAGACAATAGACAATGGGTGCAGGAGTGGGCTATTTGTCCCTTCGAGCCAAGCACCGCCATTCAATGTGATCATGGCTGATCATCCACAATCAGTACCCCGTTCCTGCCTTCTCCCCATATCCCCTGACTCCGCTATTTTTAAGAGCCCTATCTAGCTCTCTCTTGAAAGCATCCAGAGAACCTGCCTCCACCGCCCTCTGAGGCAGAGAATTCCACAGACTCACCGATAGATCAGCCATGATTGAATGGTGGAGTAGAATTGCCTAATTCTGCTCCTATCACTTATGACCTTATGACCGAGTCCACAGCCAACATCAGCCACCCTCTTACATCAATCCTGCATGGAATTCAATGTATTCTCTCCACATTCGCATCAACTGCCTCCAGATTTTACCACACACACCTAAACACTAGACGCAATTTATAGTGGCCAATTAAGCTGTCATCCCACACATCTGTGGGATAGAGTCATAGAGTGGAAACATAGTGTGGCAACATGGCTTTCGGCCCAACTTGCCCACACCAGCCAACATGCCCCAGCTACCCTAGTCCCACCTGCCCGCATTTGGCCCATATCCCTCCAAACCTGTCCTATCCATGCACATCTCCAACTGTTGGGATGTAATGTTAAAATTGTACAAGGCATTGGTGAGGCCAAATCTGGAGTATGATGTACAATTTTGGTCGCCTAATTATAGGAAGGATGTCAACAAAATAGAGAGAGTACAGAGGAGATTTACTAGAATGTTGCCTGGGTTTCAGCAACTAAGTTACAGAGAAAGGTTGAACAAGTTAGGGTTTTATTCTTTGGAGTACAGAAGGTTAAGGGGGGACTTGATAGAAGTCGTTAAAATGATGAGAGGGATAGACAGAGTTGACGCGGATAAGCTTTTCCCACTGAGAGTAGGGAAGATTCAAACAAGGGGACATGACTTGAGAATTAAGGGACAGAAGCTTAGGGGTAACATGAGGGGGAACTTCTTTACTCAGAGAGTGGTGGCTGTGTGGAATGAGCTTCCAGTGAAGGTGGTGGAGGCAGGTTCGTTTTTATCATTTAAAAATAAATTGGATAGTTATATGGATGGGAAAGGTATGGAGGGTTATGGTCTGAGCGCAGGTATATGGGACTAGGGGAGAATACGTGTTCGGCACGGACTAGAAGGGTCGAGATGGCCTGTTTCCGTGCTGTAATTGTTATATGGTTATATGGTTATATGGTTTCTTAAACGTTGAGGTAGTCCCTGCCTCAACCACCTCCTCCTGAAGCTTGTTCCGTACACCCACCACCCTTTGTGTGAAAAAGATACCCCTCGGATTCCTATTAAAGCTTTTTCCCTTCATCTTAAACCTATGACCTCTGGTAGACAAAATTGCTGGAGAAACTCAGCGTGAGGTGAGGCAGCATCTATGGAGCGAAGGAATAGGTGACGTTTTGGGTCGAGACCCTTCTTGACCTCTGGTCCTCGATTCACCCACTCTGGGCAAGAGACTCTGTGCATCTACTCGATCTATTCCTCTCATGATCTTTTACACCTATCAAATCTTTCCCCCTTCACCTCAATGAAGGGATGTAGGAGCAGGCTTGAGCTTCCAGGAGAAATTCATGTGATCCCAGGGACAATGTGCAAAATCCACATAGACAACTTTGAAAGTCAGCATTCAACACAGATGCCTGGGGCGGTGAGGCAGCATCTCTATCAGCTGAGATTCTGAGCTGCCCTTTCTTCTCATGTTATATATTGATACAATTCTACGCACACACACTGGGAGAATTCTTTCACCTTAACCGTTCTGGGGTTGTATGGATATAGCTTTCCTATGTTGAAACAAATGATCTTTTGTGTCATATTTTAGTCCAATCAATTGGATTGTGTCGTTTTTATTTTGCAAACAGTCCTAGAAAATGACCCAAATATTCTCGTTGCTGGAAAATAATTATTTATATTAAGGGCGGTCACGGTGGCGCAGCGGTAGAGTTGCTGCCTTACAGCGAATGCCCCAATTTCCCTCGTATTTCTGATTCCTCAGTTTGGCACAACGCGGGTGCAACTCCTCCAAGTTTTCCTCCAATGTGTAGACGTAACATTACCTCACATGCAGGTTCTTCGTCACTAGAAAGCAACTAACTAGCAGGCTGCCTTACAGCTCGTACAGAGCAGGGGACCCGGGTTTGATCCCAACTACGGGTGCTTTCTGTACGGAGTTTGCACGTTCTCCCCGTGACCTGCGTGGGTTTTCTCCGAGATCCTCGGTTTCCTCCCACATTCCAAAGACGTACGGGTTTGTAGGTTAATTGGATTGGAATAAATGTAAAAAATGTCTCTAATGGGTGTAGGATAGTGTTAATGTGCGGGGATCGCTGGTCGACGTGGACCCGGTGGGCCGAAATAGCCTGTTCCCGCGCTGTATCTCTAAACTAAGCTAAACTAAAGGTCATATTTCATCCAGGTGTTGGAAGATGGTTTTATATTCAGTTCATGGGAGTGACCTTCACAACTCACTCTTTCTCACTCACACACGATTCCCCCTTCATTTACAAGTCTTTGAGGTTCACGTCTGAGTATTCTTCAGGAAAGTAAAAGGAAATGGAACTGAATACAAATTGAATGAGAACAAAAGGAACTGGTGGGTGAATGCAGCCCAGTGGATGTGTTGGAGGCTGTTAGAACAATCGCAGGTATTGCAAAGAAAAAATTCAATAGCAGGGCAATGAAAAATAGAACTGAAAGGCCAAAGCAATGAATTCAATTGAAAGGGGAGAAACAATGAAAGTAAAACTGATTCATAGCATGATGTAAAGAAAGGTGTATAGAAACATAGAAACATAGAAACATAGAAATTAGGTGCAGGAGTAGGCCATTCGGCCCTTCGAGCCTGCACCGCCATTCAATATGATCATGGCTGATCATCCAACTCAGTATCCCGTACCTGCCTTCTCTCCATACCCCCTGATCCCTTTAGCCACAAGGGCCACATCTAACTCCCTCTTAAATATAGCCAATGAACTGGCCTCAACTACCCTCTGTGGCAGAGAGTTCCAGAGATTCACCACTCTCTGTGTGAAAAAAGTTCTTCTCATCTCGGTTTTAAAGGATTTCCCCCTTATCCTTAAGCTGTGACCCCTTGTCCTGGACTTCCCCAACATCGGGAACAATCTTCCTGCATCTAGCCTGTCCAACCCCTTAAGAATTTTGTAAGTTTCTATAAGATCCCCTCTGAATCTTCTAAATTCTAGAGAGTATAAACCAAGTCTATCCAGTCTTTCTTCATAAGACAGTCCTGACATCCCAGGAATCAGTCTGGTGAACCGTCTCTGCACTCCCTCTATGGCAATAATGTCCTTCCTCAGATTTGGAGACCAAAACTGTACGCAATACTCCAGGTGTGGTCTCACCAAGACCCTGTACAACTGCAGTATAACCTCTCTGCTCCTATACTCAAATCCTTTTGCAATGAAAGCTAACATACCATTCGCTTTCTTTACTGCCTGCTGCACCTGCATGCCTACCTTCAATGACTGGTGTACCATGACACCCAGGTCTCGCTGCATCTCCCCCTTTCCCAATCGGCCACCATTTAGATAATGTATCTTACGGAGCTATTCAATGAACTGTCCCTACAGCCAGGGCAATCAAACACCATAGACACAAAATGCTGGAGTAACACAACGGGTCAGGCAGCATCCCTGGAGATAAGGAATGGGTGACGTTTCGGGTCGAGACCCTTCCTCAGGGGAATGGGAGACATAGAGATAAGCAAGGGTAAGGTGTAAAAATGAGACATCAAAGGGGATGAGGGAAGGAACATGTAGAATAGTTAAAACACTGACGGTTCTCAACTGGTCAACCATTCTTTGGGGAGAAATTTATCAGGTCATAAGTGATAGGAGAAGAATTAGGCCATTTGGCCCATCAAGTCTGTTCTGCCATTCAATCATGGCTGATCTATCTGTCCTTCCTAACCCCATTCACCTGCCTTCTCCCCATGACACCCGTACTAATCTTCTGTGTTTAAAGTAAATGAAAATGACCATGCAAAGGTGAATATAACCAATGGCTGGCATTCAGATAGTACCAGCAATCAGTATCAGATTGCTGGAGGCGTATCAGTTTTCTCCCCCAATTGGTTTTCCAAGACAGTGGGCTCCAGAAATAATATTCGCAGATTCAATTGATTGTGATCCAGCATTTGCAGAAAAGTGTCAATCGGTTTTAAAAAAAGCTAATGGTGAAAGGTGTAAAAATGCATGAAATGTTACCCTCAGATAGTTGTGCCAGGCTGCACTGTACCAGTTTACCCCATTGTCGGAAGTGCAATTTTTTGTCTTGTCACTAGTTCAGGAATGTGAGAAGTTGAGGATCATAAATCATTATTTTCTCTACTTTGAATTTGGGTTGCACAGCGGTAGAGTTGCTGCCTTACAGCTCCAGAGACCCAGATGCGATCCTGACTACGGGTGCAGTCTATACGCAGTTTGTACGTTCTCCCCGTGACCGCGTGGGTTTTCTCTGGGTGCTCTGGTTTCCTCCCATGCTCCAAAGACGTGCAGGTTTGTAGGTTAATTGGCTTGGTATAAATGTAAATTGTCCCTTGTGTGTGTAGGATAGTGTTAGTGTGCGGGGATCGCTGGTCGGTACAGGCTCGGTGGGCCGAAGGGCCTGTTTCCACGCTGTATCTCTAATCTAAACTAATTTACTGAATACTTGTGGAATGAATCATTGCTGATTGCCATCAGGACTGGAGTTCTTAAAGGGGAGCTGAGCCCTCAGTCACGCCACAGGTTGGCTAGGCATGGCGGCAGAGCTGGACGCCATACCGAGGAGCCGCGGCAGTAATGCCCATCCAAAGGCTCGGTGGTCGGCGTAACCGGGAACCCGCCCGAAGGCTCATCTATCGGCGTGACCAAGAGGGAGCTGGAGAAGTCGGACATGAGGAACGAGGACCAGTAGGAGGGCGATGTCTCCAGCGCCTTCAATGTTGGCTGCAGGAGGCTCCCCCAGGACCCAATGATGGCCGGGTGTGGAGAGCAGAGGAGAGGAGAGGAGAGGAGAGGAACATCGGTTCACAGGAACTGCTCCAGTACATCGAGCACGCGGGCCAACCGGTCATGGGACTTTGCATAAAGGCGTTAAAAATGGCAGTGCCCGCATGTGCAATATATGCAAAAATAATTTCACTGTGCAGTTGAATATGCAACAAATAATGCACATACTGAACGATCGATTGAATCTTTCTCAGCATTGTGATGCCTGCACAAGGATGATTAGTATGGGTGTCAGCGATTACGGGAAAGATAGATCAACCATGATTGACTTCATGGGCCGAATGGCCTAATTCTTCTCCTATCATTTATGAACTTATGGCAGCCTAGGTTTCAAGATTTAAGATTCAAGATAGTTTATTGTTATGTGTACCAGATAGGACCATGAAATTCTTGCTTTGCTTCAGCACAACAGAATATAGTAGGCATACATACAGAACAGATCAGTGTGTCCATATACCATTGAATATATATACACACACATAAATAAATGAACAGATAAAGTGCATTGGGCAATTAATGTTCAGAGCTTTGTTTGAGTTTGGTTTAATAGCCTGATGGCTGTGGGGAAGCAGCTATTCCTGAACCTGGATGTTGCAGATTTCATGCTCCTGTACCTTCTACCTGAAGGTAGTGGGGAGATGAGTGTGTGGCCAGGATGGTGTGAGTCCTTGATGATGCTGCCAGCCTTTTTGAGGCAGCGACTGCGATAGATCCCCTCGATGGTAGGGAGGTCAGAGCCGATGATGGACTGGGCAGTGTTTACAACTTTTTGCTAACGGCCTAGGTTCACAGGTGTCGGACATTCTGGTAGAAGAGGTCAATACCTCTGGAAGAGGCAGGATGCCAGGGGTCATGAGTGTGAGGCCTTCGAATTTGGAGAGGACATGGAGGAAGAATTGACAGCAAGGAGTGAAGCACTAGGGACATGCAGTGCATAGGATGTTTGATTACTGGTTGAAGGGAATTGGCCACAAATCCCATCTTGCAATTCAGGCATTATCGCAACTTACATTTTTCTCAGAGTTCAGCACTCTCAAGCCTCACATAGACATACAATTGTTCTAATTTGCCAGCCATTTGATTCACACACACACACACTAACACATGCACACACACTCACACTCAGTAGAGTTAGTGCCTTGGAGCGCCAGAGACCCGGGTTCGATCCTGTCTGTACGGAGTTTTACATTCTCCCAGTGACCACGTGGGTTTTATCCGGGTGCTTCGGTTTCCTCCCACACTCCAAAGACGTACTTGTTTGTAGGTTAATTGACTTGATATAAAATGTATAAGTGTGTGTGGGATAGTGCTCGTGTGCGGGGATCGCTGGTCGGCGCGGACTCTGTGGGTCGAAGGGCCTGCTTGCGCGCTGTATCTCTAAACTAAACGAAACATACGCACAAAAATACCAACACTTTTCCATCCCTTGTTCAAGAGAAGACTGCTCACAGAGTAATCACATCCTGTGTGGGATCCATACATTCTAAAAATGCCCAAACATTCAAAACATTCTCCAAGCAAACACAAACTCTTGAAGCCAGAAAACAAATAACCAATGGAGGGCCAGAAATCATAGTTCCTAAGTATATATTTGTATGAAAATTACCCTTTTATATTCTGCCTACCTGCTACATCACTTCTGTAAGCAAATAAAAACATTCTAACCCGTCTGACTTCCATCATTATTTCCTCTCCATTTTCCAATGAACTGGAGTTTAGAAGGATGAGGGGGATCTTATAGAAACATATAAAATTATAAAAGGACTGGGCAAGCTTGATGCAGGAAAAATGTTCCCAATGTTGGGCAAGTCCAGAACCAGGGACCACAGCCTTAAGGGCAGTCCCACTTACGAGTCCTTGGCACGCAAATTACGTGACCTCGTCATTGCGTTGAGGCGCATGGGCATCGTGTGGCTGCGCGGGGCCGGTCCCACTGAGAAGCGCGGAGGGATATGTAGTCGTGCGCGACATCGCGCGGGGCTCCGAGCTTTTTTAGCGAACAAAATCTTTGCGCGCCAATGACTTGTCGCGTAACTGACGACCAAAGTGGGACAGGCCCAAGACCCTGGCGCAGCTCAACATCTCACCTCCAACAGCAGTAGAAGCAGGCAAATGATCAGCGAGCTCGGCCTGGGGCTCACGGCCGTTGCGGTCCGGATCCACCCCCACTTCTACTCCCAGAGCGGGGCCAAGAAAATTGAAGATAGACACAAAATGCTGGAGTAACTCAGCGGGACCGGCAGCATCTCTGGAGAGAAGGAATGGATGGCGTTTCGGGTCAAGACCCTTCTTTCAGACTGAAGAAGAGTCTCGACACGAAACATCACCCATTGCTTCTTTCCAGAGATGCTGCCGGTCCCGCTGAGTTACTCCTGCATTTTGTGTCCATCTTCAAATGACGTCACGCGCTCCAGACGGCTGTGTGGTCGAATGAAGTCGCGTGCGACCTTCGCTGGACCGTCGCGCCTCAACACGACCACGAGGTCGCGTAATTAGCGTTGCAAGGACACGTAAGTGGGACAAGGGCATTAGAATAAAGGGGAGGCCATTTAAGACTGAGGTGAGAAAAAACTTTTTCACCCAGAGAGTTGTGAATTTGTGGAATTCCCTGCCACAGAGGGCAGTGGAGGCCAAGTCACTGGATGGATTTAAGAGAGAGTTAGATAGAGCTCTAGAGGCTAGTGGAATGAAGGGATATGGGGAGAAGGCGGGCATGGGTTATTGATTGGGGACGACCAGCCATGATCACAATGAATGGCGGTGCTGGCTCAAAGGGCTGAATGGCCTCCTCCTGCACCTATTTGTTATGTTTCTATGAAATATTGCTCTTCATTTGCCACTCATTATCCTCTTGCTGCCACATTTGCCTTACACCTCTCCCCCACCACATTCAGTGTGTTAGAAAGGTTGCAATCCATACCCACCTACTCCAAATTACCTATTTAGTACCTATGTAAACCATAGGCGGAACCACATAGGTGGCAGTTTGAGTTTTAGTTTGGAGATAAAGCCCGGAAACAGGCCCTTCAGCCCACCGAGTCCACACCGACCAGCGATCACCCCATACAGTAACAATATCCTACACAAACTAGGGACAATTTTACATTTATACCAAGCCAATTAACTGCCAAACCTGTATGTGTTTGGAGTGTGGGAGAAAACCGAAGATCTCAAAACCCAACGCAGGTCACGGGGAGAACGTGCAAACTCCATACAGACAGCACAAGTAGTCAGGATCAAACCCGGGTCTCTGGTGCTGTAAGGCAGCAACTCTACCGCTGCGCCACCGTGCCTCCCTAGTCAGTTGCAGCTATGAATACTGGGGAGAAACTGAATGGTGATTGTGTCCTTCATAACGTAAAGGTATAAGGGGGAGTTGGGCCAGTGGAGCAGGAGACTAGCAGGAACAGAGCAGTCATATCGAGTCCAAGCAGCAAACACTGAGCTGTAAACAGTTTGAATCTGTGCCTAATGCTTCCATTACAGGCATGTGTTAATCATGGCTCGTCTCCAGTTTCCCACAGTAAAACACGAAACAATTATAGTCACTTACAAGAAACCATGCAGGCCCCTGGAGAAATATTGTAAAAGCCCTGTCCCACTGTACGAGTTCATTCCAAGAGCTCTCCCGAGTTTGCCCTGATTCGAACTCGGAGATTTATGGTAATGGCCACTCGTTGGTACTCGGGGCTCTCGTGGACATTTTTCATCATGTCGAAAAATCTTCACGAGTCTTCCCGTGCTTACCTGCCGTTAGCGAGTCTTCCCGAGTACCTGCCGTTAGCGTTACGAGCCGCTAAGAGACGTCCCCGAGCTCCGAAGTTGCCCACTACGTTCATTCTCCGTGCTTACCACGAGTTTGATTTTTTTTAAACTCGGGAGAGCTCTTGGAATGAACTCGTACAGTGGGACAGGGCTATAACAGCAAATATGGTGAGAATTCTCTTCCAGTCAAATTCTTCCCTGCAACCACATGGCTATTAAACATGACCACCTCAAATAGGCTCTGAACTACATAGACTGGTATTGCTATCATTGCACTATTCTAGGTTGTTTTGTGTGTGTGCATATGTGTGCATGTGTGTGTATATATATATATATATATATATATATATATGATCTATATATATATGTGTATTTGTGAGTATGTGTATAAATACTCTCTCTCGGTTATTATATTGTGGACTTAGACCCCTCTCGGCCATGGCTGACCATGGGTGACTCCAGGGTTGGAGGACGCCTGTGTGTGACTTTGTTTAACGTGGGGAGACTGGTGCACAGACAGCCACCACATGGTCCTTGACGTATCTGGGTCAGCTTCCAGCGGCATGGAGTCCAAGACGACCGGAGACCCTTTTCTGCTGCAGCCTTCATCCGCCTTCCCAGCCGTTGCGACGCTCCACTAAGGTCAGCCATCGTCCCCCGTCTGTTCCACCCTTGAGGTCTTGGTTGGATTGCTCTATGTCAGAGACCTCTCCCTCAACCTTACTGCCATGGGTGGCCCTACCAGGAGCATAGCTCCAGTCGGCATCGCTCTCAGGATCTCAGGACCTCAGGTCCACACAAGCTTCTCCACGAAGACAAGGTGACAATCCACAGATTACATATTCTGTTGTGCTGCTGCAAGTAAGAATTTCATTGTTCTATCTGGGACATATGACAATAAAACTCTTGACTCTTATCTCTGAAGAAGGAATGGGAGTCTGAACTGAACTGTACTGAACTGAAATGGCTGTGGAGCCCAAGTCAATAGATATTTTTAAGGCGGAGATTGATAGATTCTTGATTAGTACGGGAATCAGGGGTTATGGGGAGAAGGCAGGAGAATGTGGTTAAGAGGGAGAGATAGATCAGCCATGATTGAATGACAGAGTGAACTTGATGGGCTGAATGGCCTAATTGTGCTTCCATCATTTATGAATGTGAATCGAGCACTGGATTCTCACTGGGTGTTAATTCATAAATATTTTCAAATGTATAGATGGAGCAAAGGGACTTCCCTAAAGTGTGGAGACATCAACACATTTTCCTCTCTTTCCCAGAATACATCCTGGATTTATAATATTTAGATTTATACAGATATTTTCCTAGATCCAGGATCAATGCAAAACCAAGTTTTACATTGGGAGAAACAAATATGATTAAACATAATGATAGACACAAAAAGATGGAGTAACTCAGCGGGTCAGACAGCATCTCTGGTGTCAGTATGCTTGTCTCGCTTGTTACTGAGAACTGGCTGGCAAACAGGAAGCAAAGAGTAGGAGTAAACGGGTCCTTTTCACAATGGCAGGCAGTGACTAGTGGGGTACCCCAAGGCTCAGTACTGGGACCCCAGCTATTTACGATATATATTAATGATCTGGATGAGGGAATTGAAGGCAATATCTCCAAGTTTGCGGATGACACTAAGCTGGGGGGCAGTGTTAGCTGTGAGGAGGATGCTAGGAGACTGCAGGGTGGCTTGGATAGGCTGGGTGAGTGGGCAAATGTTTGGCAGATGCAGTATAATGTGGATAAATGTGAGGTTATCCATTTTGGTGGCAAAAACAGGAAAGCAGACTATTATCTAAATGGTGGCCGATTGGGAAAGGGGGAGATGCAGCGAGACCTGGGTGTCATGGTACACCAGTCATTGAAGGTAGGCATGCAGGTGCAGCAGGCAGTAAAGAAAGCGAATGGTATGTTAGCTTTCATTGCAAAAGGATTTGAGTATAGGAGCAGAGAGGTTCTACTGCAGTTGTACAGGGTCTTGGTGAGACCACACCTGGAGTATTGCGTACAGTTTTTGGTCTCCAAATCTGAGGAAGGACATTATTGCCATAGAGGGAGTGCAGAGACGGTTCACCAGACTGATTCCTGGGATGTCAGGACTGTCTTATGAAGAAAGACTGGATAGACTTGGTTTATACTCTCTAGAATTTAGAAGATTGAGAGGGGATCTTATAGAAAACTTACAAAATTCTTAAGGGGTTCGACAGGCTAGATGCAGGAAGATTGTTCCCGATGTTGGGGAAGTCCAGGACAAGGGGTCACAGCTTAAGGATAAAGGGGAAATCCTTTAAAACCGAGATGAGAAGAACTTTTTTCACGCAGAGAATGGTGAATCTCTGGAATTCTCTGCCACAGAGGGTAGTTGAGGCCAGTTCATTGGCTTCAGAGGGAGTTAGATGTGGCCCTTGTGGCTAAGGGGATCAGGGGGTATGGAGAGAAGGCAGGTACGGGATACTGAGTTGGATGATCAGCCATGATCATATTGTTGCGGTGCAGGCTCGAAGGGCCGAATGGCCTACTCCTGCACCTAATTTCTATGTTTCTATGTTTCTATGTTACTCCAGCTTTTTGTGTCTACCCATGGTGTAGACCAGCATCTGCAGTTCAGTCTTAAGGGCCTGTCCCACTTATGAGACCTAACCAGCAACCTCTGGTGACCTTGCCTGCCACCCAAGGTTTCCATGAGGTCACGTGATGTTTTGGTCACTCTCCCTAATGGTCGAAAGTGGTTTCCGTGTGGTCGAGGCTTCATCTAGGTTGCTGCTATTTTTTCATCATGATTAAAACCGGCCTCGCCTAAAAATAGGTTGCCGTTTTAATAATCGATAGTTTTTTAGTCGCAGGTCTAGTCGAAGCCGGTTTTCTTCATAGTCGAGGAAGGTTTTCAACATATATGCGGGAGGTGGTAGGAGGTTGCAGGTCACCTCGACCTTGATTTTTTTTTTGGGTGGCGGGCAAGGTCACCAGAGGTTGTTGTTTAGGTCTCCTAAGTGGGACAGGGGCTTCACACATGATTGAATATTATTATGGATTAATATTTGCCAATGGTATTTAAAGGCAACTCTCCCTGCAGAGTTTTTTATTTTGTAATCTATGTTCCCTCACGCATTCACAGATTATCCTCAAGTATTTTTGTATAATTTATTCCCACTATTTCATACAAAGGGTGGTGGGTGTATGGAACAAGCTGCTAGAGGAGGTATTGAGGCTGGGACTCTCAACGTTTAAGAAACAGTTAGACAGGTACATGTATAGGAGGGATATGGACCAACCGCGGGCAGGTGGGATTAGTGTAGCTGGGACATTGTTGGCTAGTGTGGGCAAGTTGGGCCGAAGGGCCTGTTTCCACACTGTATATCTCTATGATGCCATCAGTCACTGATATTGGCAGGAGAGTTACTATTTGCTTTGTCCACTCTTGATGGATTTGCTCCAAGTCTGGATTACTGCAGGACGTAAAGTAGTTCACACCCCAGCGGTATGAACATTGACTTCTCTAATTGCAGATAGCCCTTGCTTTCTCCCTCCTTTCCCTCCCCCTTCTCAGTTCTCCTACAAGTCCTACTGTCTCCGCCCACTTTTGATCTTTTTCCCGCCCCCGCCAACCCCCCCCGGCACTAGTCGGGGGGGTGTTTTGACCCGAAACGTCACCCATTCCTTCTCTCCATAGACGCTGCCTGTCCCGCTGATTTATTTACTCCAACATTTTGTGTCTACCTTCGATTTTATCCAGCATCTGCAGTTCTTTCTCGCACGTAATATATCCAGCGTTGAGCAGCTTCTATCAGTTATTAGTTGCCACCCCTCAGGGCTCTGTCCTTGGCCTACTTTTATTTGTACCGTACATGAATGATTTCCCTAACGTTTGATCCAGAGCTCGTGCCTTTCGACTTACAGATAACGCAGAGTGATTTTTCATCTCTGTGTTGCGCTGGACATCATCTCAAATGGAATGTCATCTTTCTTTGTGAAAGCTTTCTTCTGCTCTCCTTATCGAAAGAAATAACATTTCCCTCAGTAAATGATTAAAGTTGCCTGCCTGAGCCTGCCTTTGAAAATGTATATAAATCCTTTCACAGAATTGTTTCAGACCTTTCTACATCATACAGTGAAAATGCTGTAAAAAAAATCATTTTCCTCTAGATATTTTTGACTATGTGTTCCAGACTATTTTCGTTGCAAATGCTTACTGCAAATGACCTTGGAAGCATTTTTGCCTCTGCAATCTCAGCTGTGTGAAGTGCGGTGGTGTCTGATATAATGAACACACAATCCATTTCAGATTAGTTCAGCAATTTTTTTTTTTTTTTTTTTTTTTGCATTTCCAAGGTACATTTACCCAATGGTCCAGTTGCAAAGAAGCCGTGATGATTTTAAAATCCTTGCATTACCTCATGGTAATTTATTTTTAATATATTAAATGTATTATTTCCAACAGCTTCAGGGACCTAAAACCCTGCACCAAGAGTTAAACTGCCGACTCCTGCCTGCGTGGTCTAAACTTCACCTTGCAATTATAATTTTCAAATGCTTTCATAAGCCTGGACCTGATTAATAAATTAATTACCTTATTAATAACTCGCTCGCAGTTCATCTGTTCATATTACAAAATTAGATCCAGCTCCAGCCTTAATTGCCTTCTTTCTAAAGTGTATAATAATAATTATAGCAAATTAACCTTTACATCTTTTACTGCTGGTGTCTCGGACTCACTGCCCACTGGCACCAGGCCACTTCCACTTTTATCAATATTTAATGTTTCATGCTGGTCACTGTTTAAACCAGCATGTAATGATGATTGTGTTTTTGGCATTTTTCCCATGCTGTTTAGTCTGTTTTATCAGTCTGCCCCATTTGCACTTGGCCGGCAATATTTTACTGGCATTGAACTGTGCTTTGTTTTATGTGCCGACCATATTCGTTCTAACGTTGCCAACAAATGCTTGGCGCTGATCATTTGTTTCCAGTTAAATGGAGCTCTCCTTTGGAAAAAAAACACACACAAACCAACAGGATGCTGTTGCCAGGGGGAGAAATGCTGGCTGTGGGGAACATGAATGCATGTCGGACAACTTGATAACTGTTAGAACATGCCCTCCCTATGGTGAGATCGTTTCCACCCTGGCACTTGCCAGAGAGTGCGATCAGTTATGTCACTACCAGCTGGGCTGCTCAATTCCTCAGCCAGAAAGTTAAATCGTTCAACTATCACTCAAAATCATGCTTCAAATAAAACTGGCTGGGTTATGGGGCCAGACCACCTGGGAGGGCACAGGAGATTGTTGGTGGATTCATTTTTTAATATAAGTTATATAAGGTCTTGCCCAGAGTAGGTGGAATCGAGGACCAGAGGACATAGGTTTAAGGTGAAGGGGAAAAGATATCATGGGAATCTTGAGGGGTAACTTTTTCACACAAAGGGTGGTGGGTGTATGGAACAAGCTGCCAGAGGAGGTAGTTGAGGCTGGGACTATCCCAATGTTTAAGAAACAGTTGGACAGGTACATGGATAGGACAGGTTTGGAGGGATATGGACCAAGCGCAGGCAGGTGGGACTAGTGTAGCTGGGACATGTTGGCCGGTGTGGGCAAGATGGGCTGAAGGGCCTGTTTCCATGCTGTATCACTCTATGACTGAAAGGGCGAAGAGCTAATCCCGGAATCACAGTAAGGATTCAGTTCTTCCAGAGGTGCAGTGAGTATGACCTTCACTACACGACTCCAAGAGAAACACAGGGTGTAGCCCCAGCCAGTGTACACAGCCTTTTTCAATCTTAGTTAAGCATTTAAATCCGTTATCTGGGAGGGACTGTGAAACATTCTCCTCAGATTCCGCTGTCCCGTGACGTTCATCTCCATCTTATCTCCATCTCCACCTTGCTTCAGAACAGAGTGCGCACATGATCGCAATGAATGGGATCTACAACTAGGAGCAGTCTCGTTGAAGTGAGCTATTAAACAAGGCTGTTTCATTGCCACGATACCTTTTGCAATGTTGCACCTCCGCTCGGCCAACTCTTACGTGGGAGTGAACTTAATCATTAGAACAAATGGAAGCTATTCAATGTCTTGTGACCACACTCCAAAGCCAAGGTCATCCCAACTGAACAGTTTAACTGTGGTATCTATACATCCGTATTTGCTGGTGGCTAAGGGACATGTTCCAAACTATTATCAAGGGTGGCCCAGCAGCGCATTGGTAGAGTTATTGCCTTGCAGCGCCAGAGACCTGGGTTCAATCGTGACTACGGGTGCTGTCTGTACAGGGTTTATATGATCTGCCTGTGACCACGTGGGTTTTCTCTGGGTGCTCCGGTTTCCTCCCACATTCCAAAGACGAGAACAGGGAGGAACTGCAGATGCTGGTTTAAACTGAAGGCTGACACAAAAAGCTGGAGTAACTCAATGGGCCAGGCAGCATCTCTGGAGAAAAGGAATAGGAACACTCTGAAGTAGGGTCACGACCCGAAACATCACCTTTTCCTTTTCTCCAGAGATGCTGCCTGACTCACTGAGTTACTCCAGCTTTTTGTGTCTTGCTTCAGATTTGTAGGTTAATTGGCTTCTGCTGATTGTCTGCAGTGTGTAAGACAGAACATATGTATGAATGATCGCAGGTCGGTGCAGACTTGCCGGGCCAAAGGGCCTTTTATTCACACTGTATCTCTAAACTAAACTAAACTAAACTTCTACACCAAAATATAGAAGAGGATTGGCATCTGCAAGACAAAAGATCCTCATAATCTGTCGATTGGCCGCTTTACCTACTAACCAATGTAAAGCTTTGTTATCATAAGCTCTGCCAATTACCACACCAGTCATATCATCGCAAACCCAACATGGGCAGTCAGTCAGTGCTGCTATACAGTTGAAGCAACATGCTGTAGTGTGTGATATGAGTTATTCAATAAATATTCATGGATCAGATTAGTGAGTATGTATGATTTACTCAACATGGTGTCAGAAGTGGGATCTGCTTGAACAAACTTTTGGCATCCAGAACAGAAAACACGGAGGCACTGCCTTGCTGGGCAGCAACTTCCTCCACTGTGTGCATTGGGTAGTGCGGGCGTTTGATTGCTGTGTTCAGGTCTCTGGGGTTGATACAGATTTGGATTTCTTCCTTGTTCTTCTTTGTTGCAAACACCATGGCGGCATGACTCGCAGGGGCACCACCTGCTCATGCTCATTGTGTACTCTGTCGCATATAGCATGTGGAATGCGGTGTGGTGCTTGAACCAATGGTAGGACATTTGTATCAGTGACGATGTTGTATTTGATGGGTAGCTTCCCAAGCTTGTCGTCAAATAGTTCCTTGTATTGGGAAAGTATCTGCTGGGTGGAGCCCTCGGCAGGAGATATTTGATGGACAGCAGGCCCAAAAGTTACCAGTCCTAGATCCTGGCCAGCGTTAATGCCAAGCAGAGTTGCAACTTTCCCACGGACAATGAAAAAGTTCAGCTTGTGAACTTGTGACTCCAGGCGGCAGTTCAGCTCAGCTTCTCCAAGTGGGAGCACCTCCCCTCCTCTGTAGGCTAGCAAAGTGGCCGAAGTGTTTACAATATGTTTGGCATTTCTGATCCCTGTAAATGTCGATAATGACATGACATTGCATTTGGCTCCAATGTCGATCTTTGCAACATTAATGGTATTGTTGACACAAAGTGAGACTTCAGGGTCGAGTTGATTGTTAGTGGAAGCAACCAGGGAGTTTATGTTCTGACTGTCATCTTCATGTTCGGGGAGTGAAACTGAAGGAGGCGCTGCTAGCTCTTGGTAGTCGCTATCAGAAATGCCGAACGTATTGTAAACACTTCGGCCACTTTGCTACACCCAAAAGCGATTTTTTGATAAGTTCAGCAAACCACTTAAACCTCTCTCCAGTGGGCAAGTCGTTCGCCTTCAAACCAACAAGGGCTATGGCCGTTTGGGTTACATCCACAGTCCCGCAAAAGAGCCGCGCTCATACCTGGTGAGTGCAGACGGAGGGATCTACAGACGCAACCGTCAACATCTCCTTCCTGTGAATGAACCACGTCCTGCTGTCCCGTATCCTGATGCAACGCGTCCGATCTACCCATCTTCTGTCGGACATGTCTCTTCCCTCGCGCCCTGCTGCTGCAGACCAACCATTGGTTGTGCCCCCAATCCCTCACCACCACATTTGGTGCCCCGCTCACCTGCCTCGCCGAGTTCATCAGTCCCCGGTTATTTCGCCGGTGAAGCGAGGAGATGCGAATCTTAGCATTTTGGTTACTGTATTAATCAGTCAGCACCTAGTGATGTGTTTATTCGTATTTATTCACTTTAATTTAGATGTGTTTCACTTTTATTCTTACAAGGAAACTTGTAGATTGGTCACTTTACTTACTAACCAATGTAATGCTTTGTTATCATAAGCTCCGCCGCCTACCACACTATTCATATCATCACAACCCAACATGGGCAGTCGGTGTATGCTGTAGGTGTGTTATATGAGTTACTCAATAGATACTGTTGTACCAGTGAGTATGTATGATTTACTCAACATAATCTGACCCTACAGTACAACACTGTCGTTCAGAGTGTGGCCTTGGAAAATGTAGACGACTTCTCATATTTAGTTTAGTTTAGTTTAGTTTACACATACAGCGCGCAAACAGGCCCTTCGGCCCACTGAGTCCACACTGACTACCGATCCCCGCGCACTAACACTGTCCTGCACACCCTAGGGACAATTTACAATGTCACCAAGCCAATTAGCCTACAAACCTGCACGTCTTTGGAGCGTGCGAGGAGAGCAGAGATCCTGGAGAAAACGCACGCGGTCGCGAGGAGAACGTACAAACTCCCTACAGACAGTGCCTGTAGTCTCTGGGTCTGTAAGGCAGCAACTCTCCCATTGTCCCGCAACGGAAGAGTTACTGCAGAAGTTCTCTGGGTCTTGGAAGTTCTATGACTTGGAAGTTCTATCCCAGTGAAGGCAGGACATTGAGGGTGAAATTCACCATGATCTTCCATGTGCTACTACAGCCTTCGACTGATTGAGGAAATTAGCGTTTGAACGATCTCATACCTGATCAGGAAGGACATAACTAAATGGTCAGCGAGGATATTCTTGGGGAATTGTCTACTTGGGTTTTATGAAACGAAACTTAAAATCAGGAAGGGAATGATCACTCTGATGGGACTGCATTAATGAGTCCCCAATGGTAAGCAAAATTAGAGGATTATTTGTGTCCGGAGATTGCAGATAGTTGTAGGAATAATAAGGTAATACTAGTGGAAGATTTTAATTTCCCAATATTGACTGGACGTCTCATTGTTTAATTTAGAGATACAGCATGGAAACAGTCCCTTTGGCCAACCGAATCCACACAAACCAGCGACCCCCACATACTAGCACTATCCTACACACACTAGGGACAATTTACATTTACACCAAGCCAATTCACCTACAAACCTGTACGCCTTTGGAGTGTGGGAGGAAACAGATCTCGGAGAAAACCCACACGGTCACAGGGAGAAAGTATAAACTCCGTACAGACAGCACCTGTAGTTAGGATTGAGCCCGAGGCTTTGGCGCTGTGGGCACTGTAAGGCAGTAACTCTACCGCTACACCACAGTGCAGAAGTGGAATTTTACTAGTGTGCCCATGTCAGTGTACTTAATCAACAGGTAGAAGGCTCAACACAGTATCGTCTCTAAAGGGCCTGTCCCACTTAGGTGATTTTTTCGGCGACTGTCACAGTCATAGCAGGTCGCCGAAAAAGTGGCAACTGGGCCGCCCCTACGACAAGCTACGACAGCCTATCACCTAGTCGACGGCAAGCTACGGCAAGCTAGCGACAACCGGCGACCCATTAGGACGTCCACCTACGACCACACCTACAACAACCTACGACAACTGAAGTCAACCTACATCCTCCTGTGACAAGCTACGACAAGCAACGACCCTGTCGGGGACAACTGAAGACAATTCAGTCGCCGGTTGATGTGGGTTGACGTAGGAAGTCGCCAATGGAATTCACCAAAGTCAGCACCCGGTGACAACCAACGTCCCCTGGCGACAACCTGCGTTATCCTGGCGACAACCGGCGACAGCACCTACGACAGGAGAAGACAAGCTACGCCAAGCCCACAGTCGCCAAAAGGTTTTGAACATTTCAAAATCCAGCGGCGACCAGAAAAACGTTACGACTCTTTGGGCGACTTGAGGAGACGACTCACAACCATACGGGCGTCACCCCACGACCATGTGGCGAGGGCCTACTAGCCTGAAGTCGCCAAAATCAATCACCTAAGTGGGACAGGGGCTTTAATAGGAGCGTGGGCTGGTATGAGGGTGAACCGGGGTAATGCAATGCAGATGTGGCTCATTCCTTGTTCTTTGCCTGAGCCATCTTCCATTTCATCTGGTGGGCCAGATGTACTGTACAAATGCTAGAGCAACTCAGCGGGTCAGGCAGCATATCTGCAGAGAAAGAATGGGTGACCTTTAAGGATGAGACCCTTCTGCAGACCCTGACTCTCAGTCTAAAGAAGGGTCTTGACCCGAAACATCACCCATTCCTTCTCCCCAGAGATGCTGACTGTCCCGCTGAGTTACTCCAGATTTTTGTGTCTATCCAATATCTGCAGTTCCTTCCTACACTTACCAATGAAGCCCTCAGTCTAATGACCTGTATTGGGTACTCAACCATTAAGTTCATAAGATGCTGAGATTGCATCAGTTGCCGCCGTTGAGAAGGGTGGGTCTGGTCATGTTTCTGCACAATTTTCCATTGGGTTGAACTGACTGCAGCATCTACTCCTTGTAGGAAAGTTTCACCTTTAACCACTTGTCCGTAAGTGGTCTTTGCAGAATGTCTTCAGGACCATGTGTGACAAGGAGATGGTGAATCTTGTCACTTGGTGCCCCAAGTAGACTCTCAGAAACGTTCAAAATAATGCCTCATTACCAGAACAAGTTTTTTTTTAAGAGATACTGTGCGGATACAGACCATGCGGCCCGCCGAGTCTGCATCGACCAGCGATCCCCGCACATTAACACTATCCTACACACACTAGAGGCAATTTACACTCAGACCAAATATACAAACACAAGCCAGTTAACCTACAAACTTGTACGTCTTTGGAGTGCCCAGGTAAGCGTGTGGGAGGAAACTGAAGATATCGGAGAAAACCCGTGCGGTCACGGGGAGAACGTACAAACTCCGTAGTCGGGATCGAACCTGGGCCTCCGAGGCGGCAAGCGCTTTTTAATGCAGCAAACCTACCGCTGTGGCACCGTGTCGCCCTCGACATTGCGTGGCTGGAGGTGAGGTTTTCTCTCCTTCAGATCATCTTTTGTGCTCCTAGAGTCTGGATGGAAATGCAAGCTGCTGCTCCAGTGGGGAGAAGACCATCATCCACCCACTTCTGGAATGTGTTAAGGTCTGGAAAAGGATGCAATGGTCTTTGTTGAGGTCCATCAAATCCTCAGAATTAAAGGACATTCCTTTAGGAAGGAAATGAGGAGGAATTTCTTTAGAAGGTGGTGAATCTGTGGTGTCCTTTGCCACAGAAGGCTGTGGAGGCCATTGATGGATATATTTAAAGCAGAGATAGATAGATTCTTGATTAGCACGGGTGTCAGGGGTAATGGGGAGAAGGCAGGAGAATAGAATGGGATTAGGAGGAAGAGATAGATCAGCCGTGATTGAATGGCGGAGTGGACTTTTTGGGCCGAATGGCCTAATTCTGCTCCTATCACATGACCTTATGATTATCCTAAGGCACCTCTCCATTTGTGCACCAACTCTCTTCCCCTCCCACCTACTACCTCCCAGAAACATCTTCCTTTGTAATGCACCTTGTACCTTCTGAAGAGTCCACCAGGGACTCTACTGGAAGTTGGACAATTTATACTGGACAATTTTTTACATTTATCAAGCCAATTAACCTGCAAACCTGTACGTCTTTGGAATGTGGGGGGAAACCGAAGATCTCGGAGGAAACCCGCGCAGGCGACGGGGAGAACGTACAAACTCCATACAGTCAGCGCCCGCAGTGGGGATCGAACCCGGGTCTCCCACGCTGCATTTTGCTGTAAGGCAGCAACTCTACCGCTGTGCCACCGTGACTGCTCAGTGCATTGTGTGCACGACTCATCTACATCTTGAAATAGATCTGTGGAACATGCAGTGGGGGCCAAATGAATGGCTGCCTGGCCCCAGCCCACACCACCACATTCACTGTACATACATTGGCAGATGGCAAAGAATTTCAAGGCCAGCGAGATTGAATGGCACTTATTCGTAATTATCACATCACTAATAGGGTGCTTAAGCTGTTCATTTTGAAGCTTAACTTTCTGGCACACACTCATTGTGCAATTAACCTAGAAATCCCACAGCTTCAGGATGCGGAGAGATCAGGGATAAAATATTGCTTCAACTTGGTTGTGACAGTGTAAATATTGGAATTTAACATTTTGCGTTGCCAGGTACATTTGGCAAGAAATTCTGAAGCTTTCCCACTGGTGTCTTGCATGTGCTTGTACGAATAACTTTCCTCCTAGAAACTGTACTGTGAGATGTGTAGGAAGCAACTGCAGATGCTGGTTTACATAGCAACGTAGAAAATAGGTGCAGGAGTAGGCCATTCAGCCCTTCGAGCCAGCACCGCCATTCAATATGATCATGGCTGATCATCCAAAATCAGTTCCCCGTTCCTGCTTTCTCCCCACATCCCTTGATTCTTTAGCCCTAAGAGCTAAATCTCATGCCCCTGTCCTACTTCAGAAACCTGAACGGAAACCTCTGGAGACTTTGCGCCCCACCCAAGGTTTCCGTGCGGTTCCCGGAGGTTGCAGGTGGTTGCCGGAGGTTGCAGGTAGTGGAAGCAGGTAGGGAGACTGACAAAAACCTCCAGGAACTGCACGGAAACCTCGAGTGGGGCGCAAAGTCTCCAGAGGTTTCCGTTCAGGTTTCCTAAGTGGGACAGGGGCATTACTCCCTAGAAAACATCCAGTGAATTGGCCTCCACTGCCTTCTGTGGCAGAGAATTCCACAGCTTCACAACTCTCTGGATGAAAACATTTTTCCTCATCATAGTCCGAAATGGCCTACCTCGTATTCTTAAGATAGACACAAAAAGCTGGAGTACCTCAGCGGGACAAAAATAACATTTTTCCATGGGTGGAAATGTCAAGGACAAGAGGGCATAGCTTTAAGGTGAGAGGGGCAAAGCAGAAAGGAGATGTATGGATTTAGTTTATTTACACAGAGATTTACACAGTTACACAGTGAACTGGCCTCAACTACTCTCTGTGGCAGAGAGTTCCAGAGATTCACCACTCTCTGTGTGAAAAAAGTTCTTCTCATCTCGGTTTTAAAGGATTTCCCCCTTATCCTTAAGCTGTGACCCCTTGTCCTGGACTTCCCCAACATCGGGAGCAATCTTCCTGCATCTAGCCTGTCCAACCCCTTAAGAATTGTGTAAGTTTCTATAAGATCCCCTCTCAATCTCCTAAATTCTAGAGAGTATAAACCAAGTCTATCCAGTCTTTCTTCATAAAACAGTCCTGACATCCCAGGAATCAGTCTGGTGAACCTTCTCTGCACTCCCTCTATGGCAATAATGTCCTTCCTCAGATTTGGAGACCAAAACTGTACGCAATACTCCAGGTGTGGTCTCACCAAGACCCTGTACAACTGCAGTAGAACCTCCCTGCTCCTATACTCAAATCCTTTTGCTATGAAAGCTAACATACCATTCGCTTTCTTCACTGCCTGCTGCACCTGCATGCCTACTTTCAATGACTGGTGTACCATGACACCCAGGTCTCGTTGCATCTCCCCCTTTCCCAATCGGCCACCATTTAGATAATAGTCTGCTTTCCTGTTCTTGCCACCAAATGGATAACCTCACTACCATCGCACTACCGTCTAGAACAAGGGTTCCCAACCTGGGGTAAATTTACCTCCGGGGGTAAATTTGTTGATTCTGGATTTGTGCATATTTTTTCTCATTGACTAACTGGTTCTGGTATACGGGTATATCTGTTCATCATTGGTTGTTCATAATAAAATGAAATAACATTGTTTTGTGCTATTAAAGTTGCCAGAGGTAAAGGGGACGAAAAAGGTTGGGAGGCCCTGGTCTAGAAGATAGTGGTGAGCAACCTTCTTAAAGTGCTGCAGTCCTATTGGTGAAGGTACTCCTGGAACACCTGCAGAAACAAGAAACTGCAGATGCTGGTTTACCAAGGGAAGACACAAAATGCTGGAGTAACTCAGCAGACCAGGCAGTGGTGAATGCCTTTAGCATTTAGTGTCTTACTTGGAATACCAAGTCGAATCAGAAGTAAGGAATGCAAACTCAATGCTGGCATTTATATCAAGAGGACTGGAATACAGAAACAGAGATGTAATTCTGAGGCTCTACGAGGTGCTGGTCAGGCTGCATTTGGAATACTATGAGCAAATTTAGACTATATATTTGAGGAAGGATGTGCTGGCTCTCGAGAGGGCCCAGAGGAGGTTTACAAGAATGATTCCAGGAATGGGTGGGTCAGCATCTGATGAGCATTTGACAGCACTGGGCCTGTACTCACTGGAGTTTATAAGGTTGCCCCCTCAACCTTCTAAGCCCCAACGAGTACAGGCCCAATGCTGTCAAATTGAAACTTATTGAAACTTACAGAATAATGAAAGGCTTAGATAGAGTGGATGAGGAAAGGATGTTTCCACTGGTGGGAGAGTGTAGGACTAGAGGTCGTAGCCTCAGAATTAAAGGGTGCTCTTTTAGACTGGAGATGAGGAGGAACTTCTTTAGTCAGAGGGTAGTTAATCTGTGGAACTCATTGCCACAGAGGGCTGCGGAGGCCAAGTCAGTGGATAATTTTAAGGCAGAGATAGACAAATTCTTGATTAGAATGGGTGTGAAGGGTTATGGGTACAAGGCACAACGACAGGAAAATGCGATGAGGAGGCAGGGATCAGCCATGATTGAATGACGGAGTCGAATCGATGGGCCGAATGGCCTAATTCTACTATAACTTGTGAACGTGAAGATCCCCTCCAAGTTGAACCGTCCTGAATTTAGTGCCAACGTTGATGTCGGGAGGTCCATCTGATTTTATTCTTGGTCTGTGTCAATCTGCCAGTTGTGGCACCAACTCTTTGACCGACTGGACAATTTAAGTGGGCGTTTGTGTGTTACGTTATTGGGAGTCTGTAGTCAGATATAGGCCGGACTGGGTAGGATGGCAATCCCTGAAGAGTACTAATAAAGCATAAGGGGTTTTACATCAGCCCGACTCTAGCTTATCTTGTGAGAATTAATTATTTCCAGTCAAGGTCCAGTTTTTTTAACCTTTCCACAACTCCCTCTCCAAAAGCTGTACAAAAGGAGGGGAGAACCTTGTGCATCTATAAATACCTAAAGAAGAGGCATCATTTTCTGCTGTTGGCCATCTCTCAACATACCCGCTTGGAACAGTTGTAGAATGATAGAGATGAAGTGGATTCGGGTTAAGACAATTATAGAATGGGAAATGCAAGCGAGAAAGAAAACAAAATATGCAGGTTATGAAAATCTCAAATAAAACCAGAAGTAACAGAATACTCAGTATATCCGTCAGCATCTGCGGAATAAGCATAGCAGTTAGTGGGCTGGAGCTTTCTAGGGGTGACCTGCAGTTCTGAGAGATGGGACTTAATTTGAGCGCACATAAATAGGAATTATTCATTGAAGTGTCAGTATCTATTCCTTGTGTGTGCAAAATTGCCTTTTAAGTATTTTGCTTTGTGTTATGTAGGAGCACGTCCGTTACTTTCCCACTATCCTGATGTGATATAATGTGACTATTTTATCCTCCTGTGACATTATACAGAGCAACAGTGGCATAATACAGATAATAAAAAGCTTAACACAAAAATCTTGTAGCCATTAGATGAAAGAGAAGTGAATGCAATATTTCCACCTGTAATGCCATTATAACTCCCTTACATGTGGACCACTGATTCTTTTAGTGAGAGTATTGGGAACAATTCTGGGAACATACCTCAGGAAAGATGTTAATAATAACAATAATAACACACTTTATTACGGACACGAGGTCCAGACAAGGGGCAACATTACATTAAAAATGCATATTAAATATCATAAATACATATGAAATCTTAGTATATCACTTACAAAAGCATCATAAATTATATATTTTTTAAACCACAATACATGTTAAAAATCCAGATTAAAAGAATGATCAATATCCTAAAACGAGACAACGATACCAGTGTCTCCGCAGCTGGGATTTGTAGCGTGTAGTGCTAGCCCTTATGTTTGACAAGGACCTAATAAGCACATTTTTAGAGTCATTTATCCTGCAAATGAATTTATACATGTGATGTCTTAGGATAGCTTCTAAAGTACTGACTCCTGCAGTCACAAACATATTACTGGCACTACACCATCTAGGTTTCCTTAGCAGTGTTCTCATGGCATCGTTATATGCCACCTTTAGTCTCTGCAAACATGTCTTTCCATAGTTCGACCACAGGTGCGCAGTGTAGAGTGGTGTGCAGTATGCTCTAAATAGCGACACCTTCACCACATCTGCACACGCCCCAAATTTACGCAATAGAATATTTGCCTGTACATACAGCATGCGTCGTTGCCTATAAATATCCTCATCATCTGACATTTGTTCTGTAATAATATGCCCTAGACATTTTACCTTATTACAGACGCAATGTTAGACGCAAAATGCTGGAGAAACTCAGAGGGATAGGCAGCATCTCTGGATAGAAGGAATGGGTGACGTTTCGGGTCGAGGCCCTTCTTCGGACTGGAGATGCTGAGTTACTCCAACATTTTGTGTCTATCTTTGGTGTAAAGAATGTAGATGTAGTAGAACCGATGTGATGTCGAAGAACCGACTAGAGGTCAAGCCATCCTAGACTGGGTATTGTGTAATGAGGAAGGATTAGTTAGCGATCTAGTTGTGCAAAGCCCCTTGGGCAACAGTGACCATAATATGGTGGAATTCTGCATTAAGGTGGGGAGTGACATGGTTAATTCAGGGACTAGGGTCCTGAACTTAAAGAAAAGAGACTTTGAAGGTATGAGAAGGGAATTGGCTAGGATAGACTGGCAAATCACACTTAAAGGGGTTGAGGGTGGAGATGTAATGGTAAAGATTTAAAGTCTGCATGGATGAACTCCAGAAATTGTTCATCCCTGTCTGACGAAAAAATAAAACGGGGAAGGCGGCTCATCCGTGGTTAACGAGGGAAATCAACGATAGTGTTAAATCCAAGGAAAAGGCATATAAATTGGCCAGAGGAAGCAGCAAACCAGAGGACTGGGAGAAATTTAGAGCTCAACCAAGGAGGACAAAGGGGTTAATTAAGAGGGGGGAGAAAGAGCATGAGAGAAAGCTTGCAGGGAATATAAAAACTGAATCTAAAAGTTTCTTTATATATGTAAAAAGAAAAGGATTAATGGACAAAGGTAGGGCCTTTAAAATCAGAGACAGGTGAATTGATAATGGGTAATAAAGAAATGGCAGAGCAGCTAAATGAGTACTTTGATTCTATCTTCACTAAGGAAGACACAAACAATCTCCCAGAAATACTAGGGGACCGAGGATCTAGTGGGAGGGAGGAACTGAAGGGAATTGACATTAGTCAGGAAATGGTGTTAGGTAGACTGTTGGGACTGAAGGCAAATAAATCCCCAGGGCCTGATGGTCTGCATCCCAGAGTACTCAAGGAGGTGGCCCTAGAAATCCTGGATGCATTGGTGACCATTTTCCAATGTTCTCTCAACTCTGGATCAGTTCCTGTGGACTGGAGGGTAGCCAATGAAACACCACTTTTTAAGAAAGGAGGGAGAGAGAAAACGGAGAATTATAGACCAGTTAGCCTTACATCGGTAGTGGGGAAGATGCTGGAGTCAATTGTTAAAGACGTTATAGCAGTGCATTTGGAAAGCAGTGACAGGATCAGTCAAAGTCAGCATGGATTTATGATGGAGAAATCATACTTGACTAATCTTCTGGAATTCTTTGAGAATGTAACAGTAGAATGGATAAGGGAGAGCCAGTGGATGTGATGTATCTGGACTTTCAAAAAGCCTTTGACAAGGTTCCACACAAGAGATTAGTGTGCACAATTAGAGCACATGGTATTGGGGGTAGGATATTGACATGGATAGAGAACTGGTTGGCAGACAGGAAGCAAAGAGTAAGAATTAACGGGTCCTTTTCAGAATGGCAGGCAGTGACTAGTGGGATGCCGCAAGGCTCAGTGCTGGGACACCAGTTATTTACAATATATATTAACGATTTAATGAAGGAAATTAAATGTGACATCTCCAAGTTTGCGGATGACACAAAGCTGGATGGCAGTGTGAGCTGCGAGGAGGATGCTATGAGGCTGCAGGGTGACTTGGACAGATTGGGTGAGTGGGCAGATGCATGGCAGATGCAGAATAATGTGGATAAATGTGAGGTTATCCACGTTTGTGGCAAGGACAGGAAGGCAGATTATTATCTGGATGGTGTCAGATTAGGAAAAGGGGAGGTGCAACGATACCTGGGTGTCCTTGTACATCAGTCACTGAAAGTAAGCTTGCAGGCACAGCAGGCAGTGAAGAATGCCAGTTGGCCTTCATTGGAAGAGGATTTGAGTTTAGGAGCAAGGTGGTCCTACTGCAGTTTTACAGGGCCCTGATGAGACCGCACCTGCAGTATTATGTGCAATTTTGGTCTCCTAATTTGAGGAAGGACATTCTTGCTATTGAGGGATGGTCACCAGGTTAATTCCCAGGATGGCAGGGCTGACATATGATGAAAGAATAGGTTGACTGTACTTATATTCACTGGAATTTAGAAGGATGAGAGGGGTTTGAAAGAAACGCATAAAATTCTTAAAAGATTGGACAGGCTAGATGCAGAAAACATGTTGGAGGAGTCCAGAACCAGGGGTCATAGTTTAAGATTAAGGGGTAGGCCATTTAGGACTGAGATGAGGAAAAACTTCACCCAGAGAGTCGTGAATCTGTGGAATTCTCTGCCACAGGAGGCAGTGGAGGCTGACTCACTGGATGTTTTTAACAGAGAGTTAGATTTAGCTCTTAGTGCTAAAGGAATCAAGCGATATGGGGAGAAAGCAGGAACGGGGTATTGATTTTAGATGATCAGCCATGATCATATGGAAATGTCTGAACGTTCTTCTTGGAACAGTAAGGTCTAAGTGGATGAAATGTGTCGGAAGGAACTGCAGATGCTGGCTCACATGGGATATAAGACACAAAATGCTGGAGTAACTCAGTGGGACAAGTAGCATCTCTGGTTAGAAGGAATGGATGATGTTTCGGGTCGAGACCCTTCTTCGGACTGGTCCCGAAACATCACCCATTCCTATCCAGAGATGCTGCTTGTCCCGCTGAGTTACTCCAGCATTTTGTGTCCATCTTCAAGGGCTAAGCGGTGATCTATAAGTTGAAGAGGGGAGAATAAAGGAACATAATGGAGAACAAATCAACAAATTACAATACAAGACAAAAACGGGTGGTAAGAGAAGAAGTAAATAAGCTAAAGGATTGGGCTTAAGGAACCAAACAAGAGGGAAATATCCCAGAGGCTGGAAACCTAAATAATTAAAAAAATAAAGAAAATTCAGAGCAGGTCAGGCAGCACCTGTGGAGGGAGGAATGGAGCATTTTGGAAAGCATTTTATCGGGATGCATCACAGCTTAGTTTGGGAACAGCTCCATCTAAGACCGCAAGAAATTGCAGCGAATTGTGGACGCAGCCCAGACCATCACACAAACCAACCTCCCTTCAATTGACTTCTATTGGCAGAAACAGGAATGCATATTAGTATCTAAATGGTGTCAAGTTGGGAAAAGGGGAAGTACACCGGGATATGGGGGTCCTTGTTCATTAGTCAATGAAAGTAAGCATGCAGGTACATCAGGCAATGAAGAAAGTGAATGGCATGTTGGCCTTCATAACAAGAGGAGTTGAGTATAGGAGCAAAGAGGTCCTCCTGCAGTTGTACATGGCCCTAGTGAGACCACACCTGGAGTATTGGCAGTTTTGTGCAGTTTTGGTCTCCAAACGTGAGGAAGGACATTCTTGCTATTGAGGGAGTGCAGCATATGTTTACAAGGTTAATTCCCGGGATGGTGGGGCTGTCATATGTTGATAGATTGGAGTGGCTGGGCTTGTATACTCTGGAATTTAGGAGGGTGAGAGGGGATCTTATTGAAACATATAAGATTATTAAGGGTTTGGACATGGGTAGGGGCAGGAAACATGTTCCCAAATCTGGGGGAGTCCAGAACCAGGGGACACAGTTTAAGAATAAATGGTAAGCCATTTAGAACGGACATGAGGAAAAACTTTTTCACACGGAGAGGTGTGAGTCTGTGGAATTCTCTGCCTCAGAGGGCGGTGGAGGCCGGTTCTCTAGATGCTCTCAAGAGAGTTAGAGAGAGCTCTTAGGGATAGCGGAGTTAAGGGATATGGAGAGAAGGCAGGAACGGGGTACTGATTGTGGATGATCAGCCATGATCACATTGAATGGTGGTGCTGGCTCGAAGGGCCGAATGGCCTACTCCTGCACCTATTGTCTATTGTCTCCATTTCTACCTCACGCTGCCTCGGCAAGGCCAGCAGCATAATCAAGGACAAGTCGCACCCTGGCCACTCCCTCTTCTCCCCTGCCCCATCAGGCAAACGGTATAGAAGTGTGAAAACGCACAGCACCAGATTCAGGGACAGTTTCTTCCCAGCTGTTATCAGTCGACGGAACCATCCTACCACAACCTGAGAGCAGTGCTGAACTACTATCTACCTCTATGATGATTCTCGGACTATAAGGGAATAACGTTGAGTGCAAGGTAAAGCCAGCAAAATCCGATCAAGGATAGTCCAAGGGTCACCAAATGGGAAGATAGTAGTTGGCTTGATAAGTGGGTAGATAGATTAGTTAGACATAAATGCTGGAGAACCTCAGTTGGTGAGGCAGCATCTATGGAGCGAAGGTTAGTTAGGTAGATGGAAAGGAGAAAGAGTTCATTTTCCTGTTAAAGTGAAAGACAAGACAGGGAAGGAAGGTAAGGAAGTTATGAGTAATTGAGGCTCTGGTCAGGAAAAGGAAGGATGCATGAGCCAGGTATAACTAGGCAGCTGAGATGAAGTGTATCCCTGGAGAAGCACACGGGGCATACTTAAACACATTTGGGGGGCGAAAAGAGGACTTGTGGTAGCTCTGGCAGATAAAATTAAGGAGAATCCATAACTTTTATAAATATACTTAGAGAGAAAGGAGTCAACATTATATATCCATAAACCATTTCTTCATCCATCATGATCAATAAAATACAAAAACCTTTATTTTCATCTTAAATATATTTCAAATCCAGGTAATTTATTTGTTTGTGATGGCTAAAAACAACGGAAATCAAAAATCTTTGAAATCAAAAATCCTAATCTTCTTAACAAGGTGAAGATAGTAGAAATGTTTTATAATATTTGTTATATCTATCAAAAACATCGAAACTGGAATTTAGTTTAGAGATACAGCACGGAAACAGGCCCTTTGGCCAATCGAACCCAACCAGCCAGTGATCCCCGCACATTAACACTATCCTACACATACTAGGGACAATTTTACATTTACGGTATACCAAGCCAATTAACATACAAACCTGTCCGTCCTTGGAGTGTGGGAGGAAACCGAAGATCTCGGAGAAAACTGACGGGGAGATCGTACAAACTCCGTATAGACTCGCGCACCAACCACCAACCTGGACACACTGCAGCAGAGCCACTGTCGTGCCGCTGCCGATCAGAACGCCTGTTGATGTTTAGTAGAGTGTTAATTTGTTCATGATATATGTATTTTTATTTCTATTTATTTTTAATGCACACTGAATGGACACTGGTTGAGCAACGTTTTTTTGTTTCCTCTGGGTATGTGAATACTCAGGAAAATGACAATGAAGATATACAATACAATACAATAGACAGCACCAGTCGTCAGGTTCAAACAGGTCTTTCAAGAGAGCTAGATAGGGCTCTTAAAAATAGCGGAGTCAGGGGGATATGGAGAGAAGGCAGGAACGGGGTACTGATTGTGGATGATCAGCCATGATCACATTGAATGGCGGTGCTGACTCGAAGGGCCGAATGGTCTACTCCTGCACCTATTGTCTATTGTCTTGGGCACTGCGAACGCTGTCAGGCAGCAGCTCCACTGCTGCACCACCGTGCCGCCCTTGGAATGTAATTCAGATCAATTGACAATGTATTCTGATGTACTGGGAAGCAACCGTGAGAAGAGGCACAGCTTCAGCTATCGTTTAAAGCTTGTGCATTCTTGACATTTCTGTGGCAGCTTTAGGCCATTTAGGATCAAAACAGGATGTTCATGGCAGTCACAGAACTGGGAAAGGAAGTTTTCTGACATGAAGGAATGAAAGGGTAAAATGGATTTGAAAGTCAAAGTTTTGATGTAAGGAATCATGAACTAGAAGGTAGATAAAAGTGCTGGAGAAACTCAGCGGGTGCGGCAGCATCTATGGAGCGAAGGAAATAGGCAACGTTTCGGGCCGAAACCCTTCTTCAGAACTAGAAGTATGGTCAAGAAGTGTTGGGTTTTTTAACACAAATCAGATGTTTTAAATTTTGAGAGTGGAATGTCAATACAGCCAACTCATTTCATATGTGAAAGGGGGCAGAGTTAGGCCATTCAGCCCATTAAGTCTATTTCACCATTCAATCATGGCTGATCTATCTCTCCCTCTCAACCCTATTCTCCTGCCTTCTCCCCATAACCCATGACGCCCAGAGTCATACCACAACAGGCATGGTGGCACAGCCATAGAGTTGCTGCCTTACAGCGCCAGAGTCCCGGGTTCGATCCTGACTATGAGTACTGTGAAATGCTTTGCCACAGAATAGACAATAGGTTGTGTGGGCCATGTCAATGGATATTTTTAAGGCGGAGATAGATAGATTCTTGATTAGTATGGGATTCGGGGTGTTATGGGGAGAAGGCAGGAGAATGGGGTGAGGAGGGAGAGATGGATCAGCCATGATTGAATGGCGGAGCAGTCTTGATGGGCCGAATGGCCTAATTCTGCTCCTATCACGTATGACCTTATGAGAACATACCGCATCACAACCTGCCACTCTGCACTACCTACCGCGAATCAACATTGCATTGATGCAGTAACTTGAAAGAGAGCCATGCACAGGATGATGCAATTCCCCATGCGACCCACACATTGGATCATTTAGTTCCAAACTGTGCCTGTGGATATCTATACCCGGCCGTTCCTGACTCCGAGCCACTGCAGCCTTTGTGGGATCGGGATGCCGTTGGGCAGGTTGAGTTTCAGTGCACGCACCTTGACCCAATCAGTCTCCTTTCAACATTTTAAATATTGGCGACCCTTCTTCCTGATCCCATGCACCTTAACTGGGCCACTTGGAAACTCACCAAACCACCACTTGATATCTTCCTATCCCGCCCAGCCTGTGCCTCTGAATCCGCCTCATCCCTTGCATTGAGCCCTGTACAACAGTGAGCTCTGAGCCTTTCAGTAACAGCCTGGCCCAGGACTCCCTATTGAGGGAGTACAGCATAGATTCACAAGGTCAATTCCCAGGATGGCGGGACTGTCATATGTTGATAGAATGGAGCGTCTGGGCTTGTACACTTTGGTATTTAGAAGGATGAGAGGGCATCTTATTGAAACATATCAGATTATTAAGGGAGGCAGGAAACATGTTCCCGATGTTGGGCGAGTTCAGAACCAGGGGCCACAGTTTGAGAACAAGGAGTAGGCCATTTAGAACGGAGACGTGGAAAATTGACCCAGAGAGTTGGGAATCTGTGGAATTCTCTGCCTCGGAAGGCAGTGGAGGCCAATTGTCTGGATGCTGTCAAGAGATAGTTAGATAGCGGTCTTAAAGATGGCAGAGTCAAGGGATACAGGGATAAGGCAGGAACGGGGTACTGATTGTGGATGATCAACCATGATCACATTAAATGGCGGTGCTGACTCGAAGGGCCGAATGGCCTCCTCCTGCACCTATTGTCTATTGTCTATTGTCTATTGTAACACTCATTCCACATTTGTCAAACCAGGCCATAGCCTTTTCACACTACATCGACACCACCGAGAGATTCCTAAACCTCTGCATGACAGCTGTTCCCATTATGTACAAGTGGTGAGCACATTGCTGCTGTGCTAGAATCATCAAATTCATTTTTCTCACCACGAATATTAATTAGGCCCAGGTTGGATCCTGACTACGGTTGCTGTCTGCATGGATTTTGTACCTTCTCCCCGTGACCTGCGTGGGTTTTCTCCAGAGTCTCTGGTTTCCTCCCACACTCCAAAGACGTACAGGTTTGTAAGTTAACTGGTATGGTATCATTGTAAATTGTCCCTGGTGTGTGCAGGATAGCTTTAGTATGTGGGGATCGCTGGTTGGCTCGGACTCGGTGGGCAGAAGGGCCTGTTTCCTGGCTTCCTGTATCTCAAAACTAAAATCTCTAAATTAAACTTAATCTGCAGTTCCATGCATCTACACGAGCTATTAACTCCATTCTTCTCTTTGGTAACGTCTGACTATTCATAATACTGTTGTTTCAATTGACAGAAAGAGAATGGACCTCAGCTCATCTGCTGTAGTAAATCTCACCGTGCCCGTGTTACTTTAGGCTTCATGAATCCAATGTTATCCTGGCTGACATCTTGCCTTCCTTTCTCTGTTCTGCTCTTCTCTTTCCATCTTAGTGCCCTGTCTTCGTGCAACCACAGAAGATGTCCATTTATCCCTTCCCTTCTTACCATCTGGGAACGCAAAAATGCTTCATAGAGAGATACAGCGTGGAAACAGGCCCTTCGGCCAAACAGGCCCTTCGACCAAACGTCCACACCTGGTCCTACCTGCCCACGTTTGGCCCATATCCCTCCAAACCTGTCCTAACCATGTATGGGTTTCAGCCCGAAACGTTGCCTTTTTCCCTCGCTCCATAGATGCTGCTGCACCCGCTGAGTTTCTCCAGCATTTTTGTGTACCTAACTGTTTCTTAAACATTGGGATAGTCCCTGCCTCAACTACCTCCTCTGGCAGCTTGTTCCATACACCCGCCACCCTTTGTGTGAAAACAGATACCCCTCAGATTCTACATTAAATCTTTTCTATTTATGACATGGGGAAAAGGAAAGAGCCAGAAATGCAACTGAAGGATTTTATTTTAGTTTAATTCAGTGGCCGTTCGACCCACCGAGTCCTCACCAACCAGCGATCCCTGTACATAAACACTATTCTATACATTCGAGGGAGAATTTCCAATTTTATCCCAAGCCAATTAACCTACAAACCTGTACGTCTTTGGAGTGTGGGAGGAAGCCGAAGATCTCGGAGAAAACCCACACAGATCACGGGGAGAACGTACAAACTCCGTACAGGCAGCACCCGTAGTCAGGATCCAACCCGGGTCTCTGCCGCTGTGAGGCAGCAACTCTATCGCTGCGCCACCGTGTAACAAATAATAATACTGTCAGTATTTACAAATGCATTTAAACAAGCTATACATGATAAAACATTGATTAAGAAAGTAATAATATTATGCAAACTTTATTCTAACCAGCTTTTACTTGCTTTGTATTCTATTTGATTTGTTGAAAAGTCGACTTCAGACTCCATTATCCAAGTGAAATAACAGTTTATTTTATGTAACAAACTCTGGGCACTGATCTGCATCACTCATTTTTATAACATAGCATGTATCGAAACATATTTAAAAATAATGTATACTATGAATTTTAATGCCACCTCCTCTTGACATTTCTGTGGTGTAATTCTGTCTAGATACTAATGCTGTCGCATATAATCATAGCAACTTTTAGAATTGATTTAGACAATAGACAATAGATGCAGGAGTAGGCCATTCAATTGAGCCAGCACCGCCATTCAATGTGACCATGGCTGATCGTCCCCAATGAGTACCCCGTTCCTGCCTTCTCCCCATATCCCTTGACTCCGCTATCTTTTGAGCGTTTTCAATGAACATATTCAGAATCAGAATCAGAATGCCGTTTATTGTCATTTAAACATAGGTTCAAATGAAATTACATTCTCTTTTGGTAACTTCTCTATTTTCCCGAACTTCCATTTTCCCACTGCACGCCATCATCCAAAGTTCATCCATCCTATCAAATTAAATCATATATTAAATGCCAGGTGAAAATTGGGGATCAGTTATACAAAGTGATTTTAGGGCAGATGACTGATGTTGGTCGACGTTGGTGAAGAGTAATTTTGAAAGAAGGGGTGAGGGGAAGAGAGAGGGAGGGTGAGAGAAGGAGGGGTTAGAAAGAGGAGGAGGGAGGAGGGAGGAGAAGAGGGAGGGGAGAGGAAAGAGAGGGTAAGAGGGGGAGAGGAGAGGGTAGAGAACCAGATGACGGGAAGGAGATGGTGGCGGTGAGATGGTGGTAAGAGAGGGACAAAATGCTGGAGTAACTCAGCGGGACTCGGGAGAAGTGGTAAGAGGGTGGGTTGGTGATGGGGTGGAGGGAGGGAGGTGACGGGGGTGGAGGTGAGGGGGAAGGAGAGGGTAGAGAGAGTGGGGGAGAGAGAGGGAGTGAGGGGGGGGGGAAGAAGGGGGATGAGATGGTGGCGGAGGAAAGGAAGATAAGAGAGGGGGGAGGAGAAGGGGTGGAGGAGATGGTGGTAAGATGTTTCTTAAACATTATAATTGTACGCACCTCTACCCTCTCTTCTGGCTATTTGTTCCATATACCTAACCTCACTTCAGGTAACCCTGGCATTCCCTCTCTCTCTCTAACCCTCCCCACCCAAGTTACACTAGCTTCACATTTTCATCCTACAAACAGCTAGAAATGGCCTGTTTCCTTTATCATCTTTACTTTTTTGCTTATTTTTCATTCATTGTTCTTTATCTCTTCACATCACCGTCGATATATCTCATTTCCCTTATCCCTAGCCAGTCTGAAGAAGGGTCTTGACCCGAAACGTTACCCATTCCTTTTCTCCAGAGATGCAATCTGTCCCGCTGAGTTACCCCAGCTGAGTTACTCCATCCAACAGATGGCGCCAGCAGCTCGCCAGCAGCTGTTCTTGATTTCGACCTTTTTTTGTTTGTAGTATGTCTAAAAGTGTGTTTCAGTGTGGGGGGTGGGGAATAGCATTTTTGCCCTCCGTCGTGGCCTAACAACTTGGATTGGTGCGGCTTTTTCCGGAGTCGGGCCCAGAGCTTCAGCAGCGGGCGTAGCGCGGACTTTCCATCGTGGAGCCGGGCGATCCCTGGCCGGGGGTCACTAGAAGTGCTCCGATCGCTGGCCCGTGGACTATAACATCCTGAAGCCGCGCTCTGCAGAGCTTCCAGCCGCGGGCACGGCGTGGACTTTCCATCGCGGATTCTGGGATCCCTCGCCGTAGAAGAGCTCCGACTGCCGTCCTGCGGCCAAAAACATTGTGAAGCCGTGGTCTCCGGTAGGAAGTGGCCAATTCGGGACCTCCAAGCACGGAGTGTCCGTCCGTCCGTCCGTCCGGACGTCGGAGTTTCGAGCATCCCGGCGAGAGGGCCTGTACATCGGGCCATCCATAGCGGCAACTGCGGAGGGTTCATGGCCCCGATCACGGATCAACAAAAGAGGAGGACTGACTGACCGTTATATACTTCCACCACAGTGAAGAATGTTGATTCCACTGTGGTGGATGTTTATGTTATATTCTATTGTGTATTGTGTTATTTTGTTTGTATGGCTGCATGGTAAATCAAATTCCACTGTACCTTAATTGGTGCATGTGGCAATAATGTTAATTTGAACTTGAATTTTGTGTCTCCCTTACCCTCTTCTGTGTGAAAAACCTGTCCCTGAGGTCCTCTTTAAATCTTCACCCTTTACCTTAAACCTCTGCCCTCCAGCTTTAGGCTCCTCTATCCAGGGATAAAGACTGACTCGTAGATGTCACACATATACACATTCCACACATATGAAATAGAGGTTATTTCTGGATCTCTATACATTTCATCAACCACTTATTTACCTGCTCAGATATTTAAGTGACAATGGAAGTGGAATAATAGTTGCATAGTTTAAATCACACACGACGATAAGATTTAGATGTACGCCTTTGCAGAATTAGAGCTGCAATTTCAATTGCCCGGAGTCATGAATATTTCTTACCGATTTTTGATCACTTCTCATGGACCTGCTCATTGCTTTGTGGCAAATGCCTGATGTTTAGAGTGTCCATTGTATTTGCATAATTGCACAAAGACGATATGGTTGAAATGTTTTAATCTCTAGGAGTCAATATCACCAACAACTTCTCCTGGCCCACCCATATTGAAGCAACGACCAAGAAAGCACACCAATGCCTCTACTTCCTTAGAGGGCTTAGGAAGTTTGGCACGTCCCCTACAACTCACAACAACTTCTACAGATGTGCTGTAGAAAGCATTTTATCAGGATGCATCACAGCTTGGTTTGGGAACCGCTCCATCCAAGACCGCAAGAAATTGCAGAGAATTGTGGACGCAGCCCAGACCATCACACAAACCAACCATTTATACCTCACGCTGCCTCGGCAAGGCCAGCAGCATAATCAAGGATGAGTTGCACCCTGGCCACTCCCTCTTCTCTCCTCTCCCATCAGGCAAAATGTACAGAAGTGTAAAAACGCACACCTCCAGATTCAGGGACAGTTTCTTCCCAGCTGTTATCAGGCAACTGAACCATCCTACCACAACCAGAGCAGTCCTGAACTAATATATACCCCATTGGTGACTCTCTGACTATCCTTGATTGGACTTTGCTGGCTTTACCTTGCATTAAACATTATTCCCTTATCATGTATCTGTACACTGTAAATGGCTCGATTGTAATCACATATTGCCCTTCTGCTGACTGGATAGCACGCAACAAAAGCTTTTCACAGTACCTCGGTACACATGACAATAAACTAAACTGAACAATGCACTATTGAATGAGATTCCTCCTTACGGCTTTTGGAAGAACTAAGGGAGATGCACAAGGATACCTGGCAAGTCAGGCTGCACTAGAGGCACTCAGTGGTTGCCTAGCAACAACCCCGAGTGTACAACCATGAACACACGTGGAGCTCAGTTTGCAGCAAATCCAAGCCGTTGGCAGCAGGTTCAATATGGGGACCAATAATGGTGGTACTGCAAGGACATCCGTAGGTAACGTGCACTGTGGAACTGATGCTGCCACTGGCAATACTTTCACTTCTCCGGAGAGGAATCCCTGGAGTTGCAAATGGAGCCAACCTTTTTATTGTCTGATGAGGCACCTGCTCGAAAGCATCAATCGTCAGATATGGACATGAAGACATTCGGCCCTTCGAGCCAGCACCGCCATTCATTGTGATCATGGCTGATCGTCCCCAATCAATAACCCGCGCCTGCCTTCTCCCCATATCCCTTGACTCCACTAGCCCCTAGAGCTCTGTCTAACTCTCTCTTAAATCCATTCAGTGATTTGGCCTCCACTGCCCTCTGTGGCAGGGAATTCCACAAATGCACAACTCTCTGGGTAAAAAACGTTTTTCAAAGATTAAAAAGCCGGAGTAACTCAGCGGGACAGGCAGCATCTCTGGAGAGGGAATGGGTGACGTTTCGGGTCGAAACCTTTCTTCAGACCTGGTTAGGGATAAGGGAAACGAGAGGTTTAGACAGTGACGTAGAGAGATAAAGAACAATGAATGTAAGATGTGCAAAAAGGTAACGATGATAAAGGAAACAGGCCATTGATAGCTGTTTGTAGGGTGAAAATGGGAAGCTAGTGCGACTTGGGTGGGGGAGGGATGGAGAGAGAGGGAATGCCGGGGCTTCCAGCAGTTAGGGAAATCAATATTCATACCACTGGGCTGTAAGCTGCCCAAGCGAAATATGAGATGCTGTTCCTCCAATTAGAGTCGATGGACAGGAGGACTATGCCCCGTCATACAGACGGTACACAATTTCTCACATCCATTTATATTCTCCCAGTAACCATTCTTTGTCCCATCCTTTAGAAAGAGTATCCTTCATAAAATCTACCTTCCACATTCTCGACCTGCGACCTCTAATTGGTCTTGACAGCCACTCTATCTTTTACAAAATTAAACTCAGATTGTCCAATACAAAGCAGTCAATGTAGTAATTGTCGGGCAGTGTTAGGCAAGATAGGGTGTGTTGTGGATAATGACGAGGATTTCCAAAGTCTACAGAGTGATTTAGGCCATTTGGAAAAATGGGCTGAAAGATGGCAGATGGAGTTTAATGCTGATAAATGTGAGGTGCAGGACAAATCAAAATAGGACGTACATGGTAAATGGTAGGGAATTGAAGAATGCAGTTGAACAGAGGGATCTGGGAATAACCGTGCATAGTTCCTTGAAGGTGGAATCTCATATAGACAGGGTGGTAAAGAAAGCTTTTGGTATGCTAGCCTTTATAAATCAGAGCATTGAGTATAAAAGCTGGGATGTAATGTTAAAATTGTACAAGGCATTGGTGAGACCAAATCTGGAGTATGCTGTACAATTTTGGTCGCCCAATTATAGGAAGGATGTCAACAAAATAGAGAGAGTACAGAGGAGATTTACTAGAATGTTGCCTGGGTTTCAACAACTAAGTTACAGAGAAAGGTTGAATAAGTTGGGTCTTTATTCTCTGGAGTACAGAAGGTTAAAGGGGGACTTGATAAAGGTCTTTAAAATGATGAGAGGGATAGACAGAGCTGATGTGGATCAGCTTTTCCCTTTGAGAATAGGGAAGATTCAAACAAGAGGACATGACTTCAGAATTAAGGGACAGAAGTTTAGGGGTAACATGAGGGGGAACTTCTTTACTCAGAGAGTGGTAGCGGTGTGGAATGAGCTTCCAGTGGAAGTGGTGGAGGCAGGTTTGTTGGTATCATTTAAAAATAAATTGGATAGGCGTATGGATGAGAAGGGAATGGAGGGTTATGGTATGAGTGCAGGCAGGTGGGACTAAAGGAAAATAATTGTTCGGCACGGACTTGTAGGGCCGAGATGGCCTGTTTCCGTGCTGTAATTGTTATATGGTTATAGTTCGGAATAGACCTCATTGGAAAGGATCGATTGGAAAAGCTATACTCTCATGCCAAATAATGAACAATTTTGTGTCATTGGTTCAGTCCCAGGAATACTACAACGTATACTTGGTATGGAGGTATTTTAAGAAATTGAGAAAAACATTTTTGTTCTTTTACCTTTTTGATAAGAATATTATGAGAAGATTTAGGGCTTTGTGAGAATAAGCCTACAGATCATATACACTTGTGTTAGAAGTACTTCCTGATCAGATAACTGGCATGGTAGAGTAGCTGTGGAGCTAGTGCCTTACAGCGCCAGAGTCCCAGGTTCGATCCTGACTACGGGTGCTGTGTGTATGGGTTTGTACGATCTCCCGGTGACCTGCGAGTGTTTTCACCGTGATTTTCGGTTTCCTCCCACACTCTAAAGACGTACAGGTTTGTAGGTTAATTGGTTCGGTGTAAATGTAAAATTGTCCCTAGTGTGTGTAGGATGGTATTAATGTGTGGGGATCGCTTGTTGCCGCGGACTTGGTGTCCGAAGGGCCTGTTTACTCTGTATCTCTAAACTAAAAACTAAACCCTCAATCTCTAAACATGACAGACTACAAATGAATTTGCAAATTGCCCACATTATTTAATCCAATTAATACATTCATTGCTGTCATAACTAAAATGAATCTATTGGCAGGGTCAATAGAAGCAACAGGCAGTCCAGGATTGTTGAGGATCGACAATAGATGCAAAGAAGGACCTTGAAAATTACCGAATGTCCAAGTCCTTAGTGCTGTTGGGCTGCGGGGATCCAGAGCTGTGGGGACCCTGAAACACTGAGGCAGTTAGACAGGTACATGGATAGGACAGGTTTTGAGGGATATGGGCCAAACCCAAGCAGTTGGGACGAGTGTAGCTGGGACATGTTGGCCGGTGTGGGCAAGTTGGGCTGAAGGGCCTGTTTCAACGCTGTATCACTTTGACTCTCTATGGCTCAGTTTCAGTTTAGTTTATTGTCACGTGTACCTATTGTTGTGTGCTAACCAGTTAGTAGAAACACAATACATGATTACAATCGAGCCATTTACAGTGTACAGATACATGATAAGGGAATAACGTTTAGTGCAAGGTAAAGCCAGCAAAGTCCGATCAAGGATAGTCCGAGGGTCACCAATGAGGTAGATAGTAGTTCAGCACTGCTTTCTGGTTGTGGTAGAATGATTCAGTTGCCTGATAACAGCTGGGAGGAAACTGTCCCTGAATCTGAAGGTGTGCGTTTTCACACTTCTATACATTTTGCCTGATGGAAGAGGGGAGTAGAGGGAGTGGCAAGTGTATTACTCATCCTTGATTATGCTGCTGGCCTTGCCGAGGCAGCGTGAGGTATAATTGGAGTCAATGGAAAGGAGGTTGGTTTGTGTGATGGTCTGGGCTGCCTCCACAATTCTCTGCAATTTCTTGCGGTCCTGGATGGATCTGTTCCCAAACCAAGCTGTGATGCATCCTGATAGAATGCTCGGTCCCTCTTGACACACACGTAGTTTCAGCACAAGTGATTTTTAAAGACAAACTGGGAAATTTAGCTGCTGCCTCATCTCCTTCATCCACCTTTCAGATAAATTCTCCAGATCTGATCATACCAGAAAGAATGCCCATCATTCTTTCTTGAACTTATTGATTCCTCCAGGTACTCCTGAATACAAAGGATTCTCAGAATTTATGCCAGTAAAGCTGTTCATTGTGCAAAAAATGTTTTAAAATTTAAAAAGTTAATAGTTTTAGATATTAAAGATGGTATACTCGTACTGTTTTAAATCACAATGCTGTAAAATCCAATGATGGACATTTGAATTAGTTTCTGCAAAATGTCATTTTATATTAACTAAAATTATTTTAATTTCAGAGAAGACATGAACTTCAAATTTCCATATCACAGAAATTAACGATGAAGGACACTGATCAGACACCGAAAATGTATTTTAAATAAATGTAAAAACATTTAAAGGAGTATTTAAATACTGATATTTGATTCCCACTACTGACCATATTTTATCAGAAACCTTATAAAAGGCAGAGATGCTTTATCAGCGCATTGATGTGTGTGGATTCCATACATAATGATCTGCAAACAATGAAAATAGTGACTTTTAATAGAATAGTTGAAATATTAGACTCATGATATGCTATACCAGTAAATGGCCTGTCCCACTTTCACGAGGTAATTCACGAATTCTCCCGAGTTTTCCCCTTGATTCAAACTCGCAGAATGCTCGTAACGAGTCCGTAGGAGTCCGTAGATATATCGTAGCGGCTCGTTATGCCAGCCGTAGGTACTCGTGGCAACAGGCAAGTCGGGACGTTTTTTCCAGCCCGATAAAAAATGCCGAGTAAAAAAATGGTCGGGATGAAAGACATTGCAACTTTTTACTCGTAAGGAGAACATCGAAATAGTCGTGGGAATTCGTAGACATACTCGTAGGAGTTTGTGAACATAGTCGTGAAAGGTCACAGGAGTTCGTAGATTACCACTATTTTTTTTAGGTCCTTTAAACTCGGCAGAGGTTTTGAATTAAGTCGTGAAAGTGGAACAGGGGCTTAACACACTAAAAGGGGACATCTTTTAAAACAGAGGAGGTGTGAAGTCCTCATTTGCAGCAATACCGTAAACAGATTTGTCCACATTCCCTTTCTGGCTATTTCTGGCAAAAATCAGAAAGATTTTTCTTTCTGTCCCACTTGCCGATTTTTTCGGACACTGCCGGCATCATTGACTGACGTATCAGGTCACCGAAAAAGATGTGGCGGTGACGCGGCGTGAGGATGTATTGCCGTGCGGTGTTTCCTCAAGTGTCGCAACATTTTTTTTTTCGCCGCTAGATTTTGAAATGTTCAAAATCGTTCGGCGACCCTGATATGTCAGTCAATGGCACCGGCAGTCGCCAAAAAAAATCGCCAAGTGGGACTGACCCTTAAGAGGTAGCGTGGATCCACAATTATCAAACAGGACAATGCTGGCAATGTATATTCCAATTAGACGACAGATGGCGCAATGGGCTAAGTGTTCGGCTGGCGACCGGAAGGTAGCCGGTTCGAATCCCGCTTGGAGTGCATACTGTCGTTGTGTCCTTGGGGCAAAACACTTCACCCACCTTTGCCTGTGTGTAAATGTAACGTAATTATGTGAAGCACTTTGGGGTCAATGCAAGTTGGCTAAAAATGTGCTATATAAATAAGATAATTTATTATTATTTATTATAGTTTTGGGTCCAATTAGATAATTTGGCCAAAGATTGTCAAGCATGTTTGTCCTCATTGCGAACATTTGTCAGATTTCAATAAGATTATCATTTTCATCTTCTTGTTCGATATGTGGGTAATTTCAGTGGAAAGAACTGATGATGCTGGTTTAAATCGAAGGTAGACACAAAATGCTGGAGTAACTCAACGGGACAGGCAGCATATCTGGCGGGAAGGAATGGGTGACGTTTCGGGTCGAGACCCTTCTTCAGGCTGATGATGGGTACCCTGGTTACAAGGTCTTAGTGGGGAAACATTGTTTTTTTCTATTCAAAGCATTACGACTTGCAATTGGTGGTGTTAGCTGCTTCAGCAATGACCTTCCTTCAATCACAAGATCTAAAGTAAGGATGTTTGCTGATGATTGCACAATGTTCAGCATTGTCTGCAACTCCTCAAATAAATAGGTAAGCCACGTTGAAATTCAGCAAGACCAGTACCATATCTGGGACTGGGCTGACAGGTGGTAAATAATGGCGCAGCGGTAGAATTGCTGCCTTACAGCACCAGAGACCCGGGTTCCATCCTGACTACATGGATGGAGATGGTACATTCTCTCCGTGATCTGCGTGGCTTTTCACACTCCAAAGACGTACAGGTTGGCAGGTTAATTGGCTTGGTACAGTTGTAAATTGTCCCTAGTGTGTGTAGGAGCACGTACATGTGCGGGGATCGCTGGTCAGTGCAGACGGATGGTCGAAGGGCCTGCTTCCATGCTCTATATCTAAACTAAACTAATGTAACATTCATGCCACATGAGTGCCAATCAATGGCCATGTCCAACAGGAGAAAAGTCAGCTCTCACCCGCTGACATTCAATGATAATAGCATCACTGATTCTCCCACTATCAATATCCTGGGGGTTCCCATTGACCAGACACTGAACTGGAGTAACCATATACGTAACGTGGCTACAAGAGCAGGTCAATAGACAATAGGTGCAGGAGTAGGCCATTCGGCCCTTCGAGCCAGCATCGCCATTCATTGTGATCATGGCTGAACATCCACAATCAGTACCACGTTCCTGCCTTCACCCCATACCCGTTGACTCCACTATCTTTAAGAGCCCTATCTAACTCTCTCTTGAAAGCATCCAGAGAATTGGCCTCCACTGCCTTCCGAGGCAGAGAATTCCACAGATTCACAACTCTCTGGGTGAAATTGTAAATTGTCCCTGAAATTGTAAATGGTCCCATTTTTGGCGCCATGTTGGAAACATATAAAATTATTAAAGGATTGGACAGGAAAATGCCCTCGATGTTGGGGGAGTCCAGAACCAAGGGTCACAGTTTCAGAATAAGGGGTGGCTATTTCAAGAATCAAGAGTGTTTTATTGTCATATGCCCTAGATAGGACTATGAAATTCTTACTTGCTGCAGCACAACAGAATATGTAGACCTAGATGAGGAAAAACCTCTCCACCCAGAGAGTTGTGAATCTGTGGAATTCTCTGCTACAGAATGGCAGTGGAGGCCAATTCACTGGATGTGTTCAAGAGAGAGTTGGGTATAGCTCTTAGGGCGAAGGGAATCAAGGGATATGGGGAGAAGGCAGGCACAGGGTACTGATTGTGGTTGATCAGCCATGATCACATTCAATCAATCAATCAATCAATCAACCTTTATTGTCATCTTGCAAGCAACAGTTGTACAGTGCAAAATGAAAAGACGTTTCCCAGTGAATAGCGGAGCATCGCACATGAAATTTAAAACATTTCACACATAATAACACTAAAAACAATCCAGTCCCTGATGGAACAGTATAAATAGTTAAAAGCAGGTAAAACACAATATTAAAATACAATAAACCAATCATAAAAATGTCCGGGGCAGCTGATTTGAGTGGCCAGTGCCAGTTATTAAAGTGTCCGTGCCAGCCGCAGAATCAAGTGACTGTGAGTACAGAGTGACTGTTTAGCAGCCTCACAGCCTGTGGTAGGAAGCTGTTTAGCAGTCTTGTAGTCCGGGCTTTGATGCTTCGATATCTCTTACCTGATGGCAGGAGATCCAGGTGTATGTGGAGGGGGTGCAGTTTGTCCTTAGCAATTCTCTGAGCTTTTTTCAGACAGCGGCTCTGGAACATTGAATGGTGGTGGAGACTCGAAGGGCCGAATGGCCTACTCCTGCAGCTATTTTCTATGTTTCTATGACTCAAAGTTCAGTCGGCCCGCTAGCTTGATCAAGTACATGATTACCTTCTTAACGTCCGCTGTCTCGGCTCACACAAAATATCAGCGGTTGTGTTATTGTGAGGTATGTGTGCAAGGCAAGTCAGTTTGCTACACAATGTAGAACCTATCCAACTTTCACTGGATTGATTTCCTCATGAATCCATCGATCGGCACCGTCAGGTTATCAAGCAGCTGGCAAAGATGAAAACTGTTTGCTGCTAAACTAAATATTTGTCAAAAACAGTAAAATGGTGTGTGGGATTGCTTTAAGGCTGGGGTGAACAAATTATGGCTGGTGTGTGTAAAAGTACTATGCAGTAATTCAGAAAGAACAAAATAATCTATCGCAGAATGAAAAGGCATACTGTACGTAAATTACCTGTAACGCTGGTGTGTTTTGTCATCAAGGTGGACAGGGTCGAAGCCTCGAATGGAGTGGGGCTGAGGATGGAGCCTGGGGTTGAGATAGGCCGAGGTGGGGGGGGTGGGGCGCCGAAAACAAAGAAGGACCCGGGATGGAGAATGAGGAAGGGATGAATACTCTTTAGAGCAGTGGTTCCCAACGTGGGGTGTACGCCCCACAGGGGGGCAATTTGATTTTTAAGGGGGGCAATTGAGCGCGAATGAGGAGGTCTGGGTCCAAATTTTCGATTTTTATTTTTTGGGATTTTCCATCAGGTAAACATATGTAGTTTATGATTCAGATGTTATTTTGAGTAAATCTTTTTTTTTGGGTAAAAAAGGTCTTTATTGTGTAGTTATTACATAATCACCGCGCCATCGCTCTTCATGTTTATTTCATTTTTCTTTTTCATGGATGCCATGTTCTTTTGAAACTTGTTTAAACCAAGGTATTGGCGTTTTAAGCTTCTTCAGCTGAAACAGAGTTCACTTTTTAATTGATAAGAATTATATATCACCACATGGGGGGGGGCATCAGGATTTTAGAGGTGATTAGGTGGGGCATGGCCAAAAAAAGGTTGGGAACCACTGCGTTAGAGGAACAAAACCTCATATTTTACTTGGGCTGCTTACAACCCAGCGGCAAGAACATTGACCTCTAACTTGCTTTCCCTCTCTCTCCATCCCTTCCCCCTTCCCAGTTCTCCGACCAGTCTTACTGTCTCCGACTACATTTTATCTCTGTTTGCTTTGTTATTACCTTCTCCCAGCTAACGATGACCTATTCTATTTTATTCAGTCTGAAGAAGGGTTTCGGCCCGAAACGTTGCCTATTTCCTTCGCTCCATAGATGTTGCCGCACCCGCTGAGTTTCTCCAACATTTTTGTCTACCTATGATCTATTTTACACTGGCCTTGATCTCCATTCCCTTTGCCCCGTTTTCACACCTTCACACTTCCTTATCTATGTGTCTCCCTCCCCCCTGACGTCAGTCTGAACAAGGGTCTCGACCCGAAACGTCACCCATTCCTCCTCTCCAGAGATGCCGCTTGTCCCGCTGAGTTACTCCAGCATCTTTGGTTTAAACCAACATCTGCAATTCTTTCCTATAACAGTAGAAACATAGAAAATAGGTGCAGGAGGAGGCCATTCGGCCCTTTGAGCCAGCACTGCCATTCATTGTGATCATGGCTGATCGCCCCCAATCAATAAACCATGCCTGCCTTCTCCCCATTTCCCTTGACTCCACTAGCCCCTAGAGCTCTATCTAACTCTCTTATAAAATCCATCCAGTGATTTGGCCTCCACTGCCCTCTGTGGCAGGGAATTCCACAAATTCACAACTCTCTGGGTTTTTTCTCACCTCAGTCTTAAATGGCCTCCCCTTTATTCTAAGACTGTGGCCCCTGGTTCCAGACTCTTCCAACATTGGGAACATTTTTCCTGCATCTAGCTTGTCCAGTCCTTTTATAATTTGATATGTTTCTATAAGATGCCCCCTCATCCTTCTGAACTCCAGTGAATACAAGTCTAGTCTTTTCAATCTTAGTTTTTGTAACTTTGTCGGTGCTTTTGAGGTGACTCTTTTGTGTACTTTGTATGCAAAAAAAACAAAGTATTTCACTGCATCTAGCTGGGTTCAAGTGACAATTAAATTAAGTAAATGTTATTAGCCAAGTATGTACACATACAAGGAATTTGCTGTGGTGCTCCGCTCGCAAGGATAACAACACGATATACAGTAGACAATTAAGAATAAAACATTATAATTTAAACGTGAAGAATAAAATTAAATACCAGAGCAAAAGGAGGCTACAGACTTTTGGCTGTTGAGTAGAGCTACTGCTCATGGAAAAAAGCTGTTTTTATGTCTGGCTGTGGCGGCTTTGACAGTCCGGAGTCGCCTCCCAGAGTTTGTGGCCAGGGTGAGAGGGGTCAGAGATGATCTTGCCCACTCGCTTCCTGGCCCTTGCAGTGTACAGTTCGTCAATGGAGGGAAGGTTGCAGTCAACAACATTCTCAGCTGATCGGACGATTCGCTGCAGCCTCCAGGTGTCGTGCTTGGTGGCTGAGCCAAACCAGACCATGATGGGGAAGGTGAGAACAGACTCTACGATGGCCGTGTAGAATTGGACCATCATTGCCTGTGGCAGATTGTGCTTCCTCAGCTGCCGCAGGAAGTAGATCCTCTGTTGTGCCTTTTTGACTGTGGAATCGACGGTGGACTCACATTTAAGGTCCTTGGAGATGATGGTTCCAAGGAACTTAAAAGACTCCACAGATGTGACTGTGGTGTTGTTGATGATGAGTGGGGTGAGGGGAGGGGGAGCTCTCCCAAAGTCTACAATCAATTCCACTGTCTTAAGAGCATTGAGCTCCAGGTTGTTGCGATGGCACCAGGACGCCAGCTGTGTCACTTCCTGTCTGCAGGCATAGAGTTAAAGTCTGAAGAAGCAATCTGAAGAAGGGTCTCAACCCGAGACGTTGCCTATTTCCTTTGCTCCATAGATGCTGCCTCACCCGCTGAGTCAGGAAGGCTGTCAGCATCCATAAAGACTCCTCACACCCTTGTAACGGACGTTTCGAAATACCTTCCCTCCAGCAGACGTTACAAGGTCTTTTACGCCCGAACCTCCAGACTCAGAAACAGCTTCATTCCCAGAGCTATAGCGGCTCTGAACCAGCCCTGCTGAGTGCTCCCCATCCCCCCGGACTGTCTCCCTCAGATGATCACGTCGGACAGTTTATTTATTTATTTATTTGTTTTTGACATCGGTTGGAAGCTGCACACTAAATCTCGTTGCACTGATGTGCAATGACAATAATATTATTATTATTATTATTATTATTATTATTATTATTATTATTATTATTATTATTATTGTTATTATTATTATTGTTATTATTATTTCTCCAGCATTTTTGTCCTCCTGTCTGTAGGCAGATTTCTCCCCATCCTGGATCAGTCCAATCAGGGTAGTGTCGTCCGCAAACTTGAGAAGCTTGACAGAGGTGTCTGTGGAGGTGCAGTCGTCGGTGTAGAGAGAGTAGAGGAGAGGGTAGAGTACCACCACATAAAGTTTATTCTATGACACAGAACCATTTGTATTTCATTAATGTTGCCTGCAACAGTAAAGTTCTTGTTATCTGTTCCAACACTATCCTCTAATCTAAACCTCAGAAGTCACACCAGTGTGATTTTTTTTTCTCTTCTACATAATAACGATATTACAGTATCTCTAGAAAGATTGCCAATTTAATGCTAATTAGTGCCAAATTAAGGTTAGGCTCAGGGGTATGCTTATGCCCATTAGAAACTAGATTAAAGTGACCCAAATTAATTTTGGTCAGGATTGCAGCAGCCAGCATACTGAAGACATTTTCATATGATCATGAAGAAATGTCTGTATTGGGAGTGAGGAAAGATTAGATTTAAATTCTTCAAATGTCATATTTTTGTCTCCCAGCACAAGTAAGATCATGTAAAATTGAAATTTGAGGGGGAAAAACTCGAGGAAAAACCACCTCATCGTACAGATATACAAAAACAAGCTGAAATATCATGTGATGATCAAAGGTGCTCAGGATAAATATATTCAGCTGAATCATATCGTAGAGCTACCTATCATAGAAACAGGCCCTTCGACCCACCTGGTCATACTGACCAAGTTTTCATTTTGGGCTGAAGATAGACACAAAATACTCCAGTAACTCAGCAGGACAGGCAGCATCTCTGGATAGAAGGAATGGGTGACGTTTTGGGTCGAGACCCTTCTTCAGACTTATCCCATTTTCCGGCATTTGGCCCATGTCCATCCAAACACTTCCTCTAGACACGTCTGGCCACATCGGTGGTCAGCGCTGAACTAACGCGCAAAAGCAAAAACCGCGCAAAGCAAGCAGCCCCTCCCGAGTCAAATGACCGCGGCTTCCGAACGCTGGGTTCGATACCTGCGTGCGCCAGTAGGCGCCGCTACAACGGACAGGAAAGATAAGAATTGTGGACGCAGCTCAGACCATCGCACAAACCAACCTCCCTCCCATTGACTCCATTTACACCTCACGCTCCCTCGGCAAGGCCAGCACCATAATCAAGGACGAGTCGCACCCTGGCCACTCCCTCTTCTCCCCTCTCCCATCAGGCAAAAGGTATAGAAGTGTGAAACCACACACCTCCAGGTTCAGGGACAGTTTCTTCCCAACTATTATCAGGCAACTGAATCATCCTACCACAACTAGAGAGCACTGCTGAACTACTACCTGCCTCTTCAGACCTTTGATCAGACTTTACTGAGTACAGGACCCTGGTGAGACCATACCTGGAGTATTGTGTGCCGTTTTGGTCTGCAAATTTGAGGAAGGACATTCTTGCTATTGAGGGACTGCAGCGTAGGTTTACCAGGTTAATTCCTGGGATGGCGGGACTGTGATATGATGAAAGAACGGAGCGACTGGGCTTGTACACTCTGGAGTTTAGAAGGATGGGAGGGAATCTTATTGAAACGTAAGATTATTAAGAGATTGGACACGCTGGAGGCAGGAAACATGTATCCGGTGTTGGGGTAGTCCAGAACCAGGGGCCACAGTTTAAGAATAAGGAATATACCATTTAGAATGGAGATGAGGAAAAACTTTTTCACCCAGAGAGTTGTGAATCTGTGGAATTCTCTGCCTCATGGGGCAGTGGAGGCCGATTCTCTGGATGCTCTCAAGAGAGAGTTAGATAGAGCTCTTAAAGATAGAGGAGTCAGGGGAGAAGGCAGGAACAGGGTACTGATTGTGGATGATAAGCCATGATCACAGTGAATGGCGGTGCTGGCTCGAATGGCCGACTGCTGCAACTATTGTCTATTGTCTATGTATTGACTTTACTTTGCACTAATTGTTATTCCCTTTTCATGTATCTATATACAGTAGATGGCCCGATTGTAATGATGTATTGTCTTTCCGCTGACTGGATAGCACGCAACAAAAGCATTTAATTGCACCTCGGTACACGTGACAATAAACTAAACTGAAACTGAAGATAATGACAAAAGCAATTGCAAGTAGATTAGAAAAGAAGTTATAAATATGGTGGCGCAGCGGTAGAGTTGATGCCTTACAGCGCTTACAGTGGGTTTGACCCTGGCCACGGGTGCTGTTTGTACGGAGTTTGTACGTTCGCCCCGTGACCTGTGTGGGTTTTCTCCAAGAACGTCAATTTTGTCCCACACTCTAAAGACTTACAGGTGTGTAGGTGAATTGGCTTGGTATAAATGTATAAAGTATCCCCAGTGTGTGTGGGGTGGTGTTAGTGTGCGGAGATCGCTGGTTGGTGCGGACTCGGTGGGCTGAAGGCCCTATTTCCGCGCTGTATCTCTAAACTGAACTAAATAAAGTATTAAATGAAATTAAGAACAGTAAAAATGTTAAGTTATAAATATAGCAAAACATTAAATGAAATTAAGAACAGTATAAGCAATACTAAAATATTCCAGAGTCACATAAAAAGGGCAATCACAGTAGATATAGAGACATATGTGGCAGGAGTAAACTTAATAGCAGTGCTTTATATTGTGATCAATTGGTATGCCAGTACCTCTAAAATGTTTTTTTTTTAAATATGTTTCATTTTGATTTTACACTTTTTCGTTATTAGTTTATTAAATTACAAGTTGATTGGTGCAGACGGTTAATTTCAGTGTGGGGGAAGGAGTGGGAGAATTTAAAAGCTAACAGTGGATTGGATGGGATGTTGCTTTATTGATTCAGGAGAATGTTCGGGCAGTAGTGTGAGTTTTAGTTTTAGAGATACAGCGCGGTAACAGGTCCTTACAAGGTTAATTCCCGGGATGGCGGGACTGTCATATGCGGAGAGAATGGAGCGGCTGGGCTTGTACACTCTGGAGTTTAGAGGGATGAGAGGGAATCTTATTGAAACATACAAGATTGTTAAGGGTTTGGACACGCTAGAGGCCGGAAACATGTTCCCGATGTTGGGGGAGTCCAGAACCAGGGGCCACAGTTTAAGAATAAGGGGCAAGCCATTTAGAACGGAGGCGAGGAAACACTTTTTCTCACAGAGAGTTGTGAGTGGAGGCCAGTTCTCTAGATAATTTCAAGAGAAAGCTAGATAGGGCTCTTAAAGATAGCGGAGTCAGGGGATATGGGGAGAAGGCAGGAACGGGATACTGATTGGGGATGATCTGTCATGATCACATTGAATGGCAATGCTGGCTCGAAGGGCCGAATGGCCTACTCCTGCACCTATTGTCTATTGCCTTCGGCCCACCGGGTCCCCGCCGACCAGCGATCCCCGCACATTAACACTATCCTACACTCACTAGGGATAGATTTTACATTTATCAAGCTAATTAACCTACAAACCTGTACGTCTTTGGAGTGTGGGAGGAACCCGAAGATCTCAGGGAAAACCCACGCAGGTCACGGGGAGAACGTACCAAAATCCATACAGACAGCACCCGTAGTCGGGATTGAACCCGGGTCTCCGGTGCTGCATTCGCTGCAAGGCAGCAGCTCTACCGCTGCGCCATCGTGACCGACCGTGAGATGGCTTTACTGATGGTTCATCCAGTGACGCTGTATGGGTGGAGCTGAGATAAAAAAAAAAGGGGATGATCACCAAAGGCCTGCAAACAGTCAATGGGAATTAGAAGAGCACATATGTCAAAGAGAGTTAGAAGGATGAGAGGAGATCTTATAGAAACGTATATGTCTCAGAATATTGTAGGACACACTCAGAATAAAGGGGAGATCACTTAAAAGTGAGATGAGAAAATACTTTTTCACCCAGAGTCCGTATCTCCCGTTTCCGTTTCCCCTGACTCTCAGTCTGAAGAAGGGTCTCGACTCGAAACGTCACCTATTCCTTTTCTCCAGAGATGCTGTATGACCCGCTGAGATTCTCCAGTTTTTGAGGCTATCCATGTGATAAAGGCAAGGCGGGCTGGCCATTTAAAACTCTGGATTGGGGCAAGGCCAACCTTGATGGTATTAACGAGGAACTTGCTCAGTTGATTGGAGTTGGCTGTCCGTGGGGTAAAGGGATATCCGGGAAGTGGGATGCTAAGAGTTCCTGGTTCAGGGCATGTTAATAGTGAAGGGGGCAAGCTTGGATGACAAAATAAATTGTGACTCTGGTCAGGATAAAGAAGGATGTATGGGACAGGTATTGGCAGCCACGATCAAGTGTAGCCCTGGTCGAGGTTCTCGGGGGTATGTAAGAAGGAGATCGGAAGGGTGTAGCGGCACCTAGTGGTGAAGCTGGGCATACAGAACCCTCGTCACTGGTCAGGACTGTCACGTGACCGGGGGTTCATTCGCGGACTTTTCATTATGTTCAACAGCTGGAGCTCCTCACCACGACAGGAGCTTAGATTGTTTATTCCTGACCAAGTATACGTGTAGTTCGAGTGTTGTTCCGTTAAGAAAGAACGTTTTGCTCTACCTACCTGGTCTCACTACATTGGTGACCCCGTCAAATCGCTACAAGGGCAAAATGGGTGCAGATGATATCTCTGGCAGGTAGTATTAAGTAAAATCCAAATACTTTTTTAAAGTTCATTAAGGGAACGAGGGTGACGAGAGAGAGCACAGGGGTCCTCAGAAACCAGAGCAGTCAATTCTGTGAAGAGCCACAGGAGATGGGCAAAGTCCTCAATGAGTGTTTCTCATTCATTTTTACTGTGAAGAAGGAGAAGACTGGGGAACTTGAGCCAGTTAATAGAAGTATCTTGAAGTCAGTCCGTGTCACTGTCCAGGAGGTACCTGAAAATCTCCCAATACTGTGGGGAGCTAGAGAAGAAATTGCGGGCGCTCTGGCTGAGATATATGAATCATCAGTACGGGTGTCAAGGGTTATGGGGAGAAGGCAGGAGAATGGGGTTCGGAGGGAGAGATAGATCAGCCATGATGGAATGGTGGAGTAGACTTGATGGGCCGAATGCCCTAATTATACTCCTATCATGTATGATCTTATGATCATTAGATACGAGTGAGGTGCCGGAAGACAGGAGGGTGGTTAATGTTGTGCCTTTATTTAAGACGGGCTGCAAGGAAAGAAGAAGGGCTTCTTTTTCTTATCGAGTCCACATTACAAGATTATAAATCGTTCAGCCAGGGATGAAGACACTTCTCGGCATCTGCATGTCTTGTGGCTTCTTGTGCGTGGTTGTGGAAAGATTGGTGGAAACGGGACCGCAGCATGAACATTCTTTCCTTGACCCCAAGGAAAACCCTGGGAACAATGGACAAGTGAATCTAACATCAGTTACTGGAGAGTATTCTGAGGGATAAGATATATACATGATTGGAGATAGTCAGCATGGTTTTGTGCATGGGAAATCTGATAGAGTTTTTTGAAGAAGGAATCAAAATGATGTATGAGGTCAGAGCCATAGACAATATTTACATGGATTTCAGCAAAGCATTTGATAAGGTTCCACATGGTAGGCTTCAATGGAAGGTTAGGTCGCATGGGATCCAGGGAAAGCTAGCCGAATGGATAGAAAATTGGCTTCATGGAAGGAAGAGGAGGGTGATGATGGGAACTTGTTTCTCGGACTGGAGGCTTGTAACTAGTGGTGTGCCTCATGGATCCGTGCTGGACCCATTGCTGTTTGTGGTTTATACGAATGATTTGGATGAAAATGTACAAGACGTGATTAGGAGGTTTGCAGATGACACTAAAGTGGGTGGTATTGTTGATAGCAAAGGGGCTATCAAACATTACACAGGATCTTGATCCATTGGGCAAGTGCAGGAGTAGGCCATTCAATCCTTTGAGCCAGCACCGCCATTCAATATGATCATGGCTGATCATCCACAATCAGTACCCCATTCCTGCTTTCTCCCCATATCCCTTGACTCCTTTAGTTCGAAGAGTTATATCCATCTCTCCCTTGAATTTTTCCTCCACTGCCTTCTGTGGTAGAGAATTCCACAGATTCACAACTCTCTGGGCGAGAAAGCTTTTCCTCATCTCAGTCCTAAATGGCTGACCCCTTATTCTTAAACTGTGACCCCTGCTTCTGGACTCCCCCAACATCAGGAACATTTTTCCTGCATTTATCCTGTCCAATCCCTTAAGAATTTTAAATGTTTCTATAAGATTCCCTCTCATCTTTACAGTATATAATAATTCCAGAATATAAGCCCAGTTGACCCATAAGAAAGGTTCTGAGGGATACATGGGCAGATGGAACTAGTGTAGCTAGGACATGTTGGTCAGCATGGGCAGATTGGGCTGAAGGGCCTGTTTCCATGCTGTATCACGCTATGACTATAAAATACAAAAAAAAGAGGAGAGTAAATAAAATATGAGCACAAGATTACATTCAGTTTTAAAATAGCTTTGTGGTGACTACGGGTGCTGTCTATACGGAGTTTTTACATTCTCCCCGTGACCTGCGTGGGTTTTCTCCGAGATCATCGGTTTCCTCCCACACTCCAAAGACGTACAGGTATGTAGGTTAATTGGCTTGGTAAATGTAAAAAATGTCCCTAATGTGTGTGGGATAGCGTTAATGTGTGCAGGAATCGCTGGTCGGCACAGGTGCGATGGGCTGAAGGGCCTGTTTCCGTGCTGTATCTCCAAGCTAAACTAAAAATATAAATTCAAATTTACAAACCAAAATAAATTTTGTAACATTTCAGTGATTAAAAGATGGATCAAAATCTTCACACAAACGATATATTAATTAAATCCATAACCCTGAATAATTACAAATCTTGTACCCATTGTGCATCTGTGACATGACTCATTTGGAACACATCACACCTAAAAAGTAGAGACACAAGGAATCTGCTGATGCTGGTTTACAAAACTGGAATGAACAGTGCTGGAATAACTTAGCTGGTCATGCAGTATCTCTGGAGAACAGGTGACGTTTCGTCTGGGGCACATATCAGGCTGATTGCAGTAGGGTGAAGAAAGCTGGAAGAGAGATAGGGGCGGGGCAAAGACTGGCGAGTGATAGGTGGATACAGGTGATGGGAATCTTTAAGGATAGGGGGAAATCTTTTAGGACCGAGATGAGGAAAACATTTTTCATGCAGAGAGTGGTGAATCTCTGGAATTCTCTGCCACAGAAGGTAGTTGAGGCCAGTTCATTGGCTATATTTAAGAGGGAGTTAGATGTGGCCCTTGTGGCTAAAGGGTTCAGGGGGTATACAGAGAAGGCAGGTACAGGATACTGAGTTGGATGATCAGCCATGATCATATTGAATGGTGGTGCAGGCTCGAAGAGCCGAATGGTCTACTCCTGCACCTATTTTCTATGTTTCTATGTTAACGAGTGATTAAGTATCATTGTATAAGTAAGAGCAAAGAGCTGCATATGCTGGCTACAAAATGCTGGTGTAACTCAGCAGGTCAGGCAGTATCTTTGTGGAACATGGATAGATGACTTTTCAGGTCGCGACCCATCTTCAGGCTCTCGGTCTGGAACTGGGCCTGGAATCCGGCTGAGTCAGCGGCCAGTGGAGAGGTGAGGATCAGCGGGGTCATTGGTCGCAGCCCGTTGGCGGCCGGAGTGTGGGTAAGGATCCTCGGTGGCGGTGGTGGTGGGGGGAGCACGGCCTGGAAGTGGCCGAGGAAGCGGTGTGGGTCAGCTGTCGGTCCGGTTCGGATGCGGCCTGGGGTGGCGTTGGCAGCCTGTAACAACATTCTAAACATGTTTATAATGAACAGCCAGGGCCTACACAGGGAATGTTAGGCCCCTGCAAAGTGTTGTAGAGCAGGGCGATCTAGGGGTGCAGTTACATGGTTCCTTGAAAGTAACATCACAGGTACATATTGATGTCAAAAAGGCTTTCGGCACATTGACCTCATCAGTCAGAGTATTGAGTATAGAAGTTAGGAGGTCATGTTACAGTTATATATGACTGATGAGGGTACATGGTCACCATGTTTGAGGAAAGATGTTGCCAAGATTTAAAGGTTGCCGAGAAATGTTTTACGGACATTGCCAGGATTTGAGCGCCTGAGCTATAGAGAGAGATTGGGTAGACTAGGACTTTATTCCTTGGAGCACAGGAGGATGAGGCATGATCTTAAGAGGTATACAAAATTATGAGATTAATTAATCGGGTAAATGCACAGAGTTTTTCTCAGAGAATGGGAATCGAGAAACATAAATTTAAGGTGGGGGGTGGGGGAGATTTAATAGTAAGGTAAGAGGTTACAGTTTTTACATAAAGGGTGGTGAGTGTTTGGAACAACCTGCCATATTGGTAAAGGCAGATACTATCACAACTTTTAAGAAACATTTAAACAGATAATGGATAGGATAGGTTTAGAGCAGTGGTTCTTAACCTTTTTGGCACCAGTACGCGCATACGTAAACAAAACAGAGTGTGTGGTATGTACCTTAGTTAGGTTCCTAAACATGGGCTCAACAAATTGATATGTTATTTGTGCCCCCTTCATGACCTCCGGCAAAGCCCCAAACGACCCCCATAGGGGGCACGACCCCCAGGTTAAGAACCACTGGCTTAGAGGGAAATGGGCCAAATGCAGGTAGGTGGGTCTAGTGTAGATGGGGCATGTTGGCCGGCCTGTTTCCATGCTGTATGACTCTACCGCTCTCTTATACTGTAGATCTAAGGAGGTTTCTGCTGGTTCTTGCCGTATCCTACCAAATGCCAAATTGAATACTGTGTTGTTTTGAGCAGTCTACATCTACTGTCCCGCAGTTGCAGTTAGATTATGTCGGATCGCTGTCAACATTGGTAAAAAAAATCACTCAACTCTGCCACTTCTGTCTGTCGGGGGGGGGGGGGGGGGGGGGGGGGAAGTGGTGGGGGGGGGGGGGAGGGGGGGGGACCTCTCGTTAGCATCAAGACCCTGGAAGTGTTTCTTTATTAGATAGATAGATAGATAGATAGATATAATTTAATTGCCACACAACCAAGGTCGGTGGAATTTGGGTTGCCAGCAGCGTTACAGTAATAAAGAACACACAACCACAATAAAAATTTTACACAAACATCCACCACAGCATTCATCACTGTGGTGGAAGGCACAGAACTTGGCCAGTCCTCCTCCATTTTCCCCCGTGGTCGGGACCTCCACCCTCCACAGCCGTTGCTGCGGGCGTCCAGATGGTAAGGGACAAAGTCAAAGTCAAGGTGAGTCCAGGATCGGCTCTTCCCAACCAGAGACCGCGGCTTCAGGCTGGTGTAGGCCGCAGGCCGGCGGCCAAAGTTTTAAAGTACCTGCCGAGCCACAGCCGGAAGCACCGCAGACTGCAGGGCCGGCGGTCGAAGCTCCCCTCCAGGGGAGATGGTAAGTCCATACCGCGAGGGATCCCGGGCTGTAGACGCCGCACCAGCTGGAGTTCTGCAGACCGCTGCTTCAGGCTGCCGGCTGCCGCGGGCCAGCGTAACGGAGCACTCCCCTCCGGCGAGCCCCAGCAAGGTCTCACCCGCTCCGCGCCGAGAGTCCACGCTGCGCCCGCCGCTGAAGCTCCAGGCGCGTCTCCGGGAAAGGCCACCCGATCCTCGATGTTAGGCCACGGGGGAGGCGACAGGAAAAAAAAGTCGCCTCTCCATGGAGGAGGCGGCTGAAACGGTTTCCCCCCCTTACCCCCCCACACATAACACACAAAGAAACATTAAAAACAGACTTTTAAACATACTAAAAAAATTAAAAAAGTTGGGAAAAAACGGACACGCTGCCGCCAGTGCAGCGCCCCCTACATGTGTCATTGAGTGGAGTCAGATGGAGCAGCCACAGCAACCAGGACAACAATTGGCTGCTGCCAAAGCCAACACTGCCCATGACTTTCAAAGTACTAAAGTTTCAAAGAATTTCAGAATATTTTTACAATATTTAAAAATATTCACAGAATTATCTCCAACTTTTTAAAAACCAAAGCAGTAAAAGAACATAATTTATAAATACTTGAAACACAAACTTGCATCCAAAATATCTGAAACCATATTCAAATGTGTTAAAACACCTTCAAGAACTGTGAAGGAATCTAAATCAGCAATTAAATCATTTTACAGGAAGATTTAAAGTAACTTTTCAAAATGAAAAAAATACAGGAAAGGACACTCTAGAGGCAGGAGACATGTTCCCCATGTTGGGAGAGTCCAGAACCAGGGGCCATAGTTTAAGAATAAGGGGTTGGCCATTTAGAACGGAGATGAGGAAAAGCTTTTTCACCCAGAGCGTTGTGAATCTGTGGAATTCTCCACCTCAGAAGGCAGTGAAAGCCGATTTTCTGAATGCTTTCAAGAGAGAGTTAGATGGAGCTCTTAAAGATAGCAGAGTCAAGGGATATGGGGAGAAGGCAGGAACGGGGTACTGATTTTGGATTATCAGCCAAGATCACAGCGAATGGTGGTGCTGGTTCGAAGGGCCGAATGGCCTATTCCTGCACCTATTGTCTATTGTCCATCCATATTCTATTTAACAGTCACAAGCTCTAGTCTGAGGCTCCCATGGCTTTCTCTTTCAATTCAAACTATATTTAGTTTGGTTTAGTTTTGAGATATAGTGCGGAAACATGGCCCTTCGGCCCACCGAGTTCGCACCGACCAGCGATCCCTGCACAAATTGTAAAACAAAAATCTGGTGATCATGTACAGGAATCCAGAGCAAGTCAGGAATGTTGCAAAGATACCGCCCCAGTACTCCACGAGGAACCAGGTGAGACTGCAGCTGATTGCCTGCTGGAGGCCAGCAGACAGCAATTTCGAGATTTTCATGTTCGGGTGTTGAAATGCACAAAGTACTTTCATCACGCGGATAAAAAGGGTGTATGCTGTGGAGTTTTGCCAATTATGTCCCGCCAAACGTGACCACTAAATCATTTGTTCTCTTCATGGAGACAGAGCGTGTTGTTGCGTGTTTCCTGCTTGTGTTTCCCACAACGGCAGTTATTTTAAGGTCATAAGGCTGTAAGCGATGGGAGCAGAATTAGGCCATTCGGCCCATCAAGTCTACTCCACCATTCAATCATGGCTGATCTATCTCTCCATCCTAACTCCATTCTCCTGCCTTCTCCCCATAACCCGTGACACCCTTACTAATCAAGAAACACCCGTGCTAATCAAGAAATACCGGTATTAATCAAGATTTTGTTTTCTGGAAAATCACGGGACGGTGTGTTGTTCTCGATCCCAGCTCTGTGATAAATTTTCCATTCAAGTCAAGTCAAGTTTATTTGTCACATACACATACGAGATGTGCAGTGAAATGAAAGTGGCAATGCTCGCGGACTTTTGTGCAAATGACAAACAACCAAACAAACAATAAACACAATCATAACACACATATTCTTTTACATAATAAATAATGGAAGGAAAAACGTTCAGTAGAGTTAGTCCCTGGTGAGAAAGGCGTTTACAGTCCGAATGGCCTCTGGGAAGAAACTCCTTCTCAACCTCTCCGTTCTCACCGCATGGCAACGGAGACGTTTGCCTGACCGTAGCAGCTGGAACAGTCCGTTGCAGGGGTGGAAGGGGTCTCTCATGATATTGTTGGCTCTGGAGTTGCACCTCCTGATGTATAGTTCCTGCAGGGGGGCAAGTGAAGTTCCCATAGTACGTTCGGCTGAACGCACTACTCTCTGCAGAGCCTTCTTGTCCTTGGCAGAGCAATTCCCAAACCAGATGGTAATGTCCCTGGACAAGATGCTTTCCACCGCCGCTGCGTAGAAGCACTGGAGGATCCTCGGAGACACTCTGAATTTCCTCAATTGCCTGAGGTGGTAAAGGCGCTGCCTTGCCTTACTCACAAGTGCTGAGGCGTGTGATGCCCATGTCATATCCTCGGAGATGTGGACTCCCAGATATTTAAAACATTTGGGCGTCATTATGGTAAAACGTTTATCTGCTCTTCTCTAACTCAATGGTAATGGCTCCTGCAAGGGCCAGGATTTCCTCCGATTAGAAACTAGATCATTCCTGGATCTACCACAGCACAGCTGGCAGCTGAGCAACATCAGGTTGTGATGGCCCGCCATCATTACAGATGCAGATTGAAAATTAATTTTTAAATCTCATTAAAGCGCCAAACAGGAAAACTGATTTGAATGTATTAATTAGGTTAATATTAGGTTTATAGATACAGCGCGGAAACTGGCCCTTCGGCCCACCGAGTCCACACTGATCAGCGATCCCCACACACTAGCACTGTCCTACACACACTAGGGACAATTTACAATGGGACCATGCCAATCACCCTACAAACCTGCACGTCTTTGGAGTGTGGGAGCAAATTAGAGAAAGCCCACGCAGGTCACGGGGAGAATGTATAAACTCTGTACAAACAGCACCCATAGTCATGATCCAACCTGGGTCTTCAGTGCTGTAAGGCAGCAACACTACCGTTGCACCACCGTGCCCCATTATATTTACTCTGGAAGAACCTAACAACCTCTGAAGAAATAATATATCCGGCAGCGAAAGGCTACTTTAAAGACCTGAAATGAGAGGTTTTTGATAGTATAAACATGCTAGAGGCAACAAAACTGTCTCATCCCATGAGTTTCCTGGACCACAATTGATCATTTTAGCCATCTCAAGCATGAAACCACCAATAAACTCATCTCTCCCTCTATTCTCCTTTTAACATCCAGCTGGCTCCGATCTCTCTGCGCTCTCCTCAAATGAATATCCACTCTCCTTCACTGCCATCTCTCTGTGCTCACACAGTAGATGAGATGCATCATTTGCACCATTTACATCCATCCTTTCCTTTGTCCAGGCATTTAGTTCAATATTTAGTTCTGTTTCTCTCAATTTGCCAAACTCCACTCACTGCTTGCACTTGTCTACGCTGGTAAATCAAAAGCTATGGAGTTCCCCCTTCTGAAGAACTTTTCCATTTGGTTCACACATGTGACCCAAACATTCATTCACTTGTTACATTAATTCTGTGCTTCACTATAGCAACAAATTTCTTATTCTTACAGTATTTATACACCCTCTGGACTTGTCTCCTGTTTCTATCCTTGAGCCACAACCTACAATTTTTCCTGTACATCATCATCTCTCCTTCCTTCAATTCTTTACTGGATCTGTCTTCTTCAGTCTGACAAAGGGTCTCGACCCGAAACGTCACCCTTTCCTCCTCTCCAGAAATGCTGCCTGTCCCGCTGAGTTAATCCAGCATTTTGTGTCTATCTTCGATTTAGACCAGCACCTGCAGTTCTTTCTAAAACCCCTGTCCCACTTACGTGTCCTTGGCACGCTAATTACGCGACCTCGTGGTCGAGTTGAGGCCGACGGTCCCGCGAAGGTCGCACGCGACTTCATGCGCCCGCACAGCCGTCTGGAGCGCGTGACATCAAAATGCAGGAGTAACTCAGCGGGACCGGCAGCATCTCTGGAGAGAAGCAATGGGTGATGTTTCGGGTCGAGACTCTTCTTCAGTCTGAAAGGAGGGTCTTGACCCGAAACGTCATCCATTCGTTCTCTCCAGAGATGCTGCCGGTCCCGCTGAGTTACTCCAGCATTTTGTGTCTATCTTCAATTTTCTTGGCCCCGCTCTGGGAGGAGAAGTGGGGGCGGATCCGGACCGCAACGGCCGTGAGCCCCAGGCCGAGCTCGCCGATCGTTTGCCTGCTTCTGCTGCTGTTGGAGGTGAGATGTTGCGTCGCGCCAGGGTCTTGGGCCTGTCCCACTTTGGCCGTCAGTTACGCGACAGGCCGCTGGCGCGCGAAGGTTTCGTTCGCTACAAAAATTTCGGAGCCCGCGCGATTTCGCACACAACTACATACCCCTCCGCGCTACTCAGTGGGACCGGCCCCGCGCGCCTCAACGCGGCCATTTGCGTGCCAAGGACACGTAAGTGGGACAGGCCCTTAACACACTAAAGGGCCTGTCCCACTTAGGAGACCTAACCAGCAACCTCTGGTGACCTTGCCCGCCACCCAAGGTTTCCATGAGGTCACAGGAGGTTTTGGTCACTCTCCCTAATGGTTGAAAATGGTTTCCGCGTGGTCGAGGCTTCATCTAGGTTGCTGCTATTTTTTCATCGTGATTAAAACCGGCCTCGACTTAAAATAGGTTGCCGTTTTAAAAATCGATCATTTTTCTGTCGCAGGTCTAGTCGAAGCCGGTTTTCTTCTTAGTCGAGGAAGGTTTTCAACATATGCGTGGGAGGTGGTAGGAGGTTGCAGGTCACCTCGACCGTGATTTTTTTTTGGGTGGCGGGCAATGTCACCAGAGGTTGCTGTCTAGGTCTCCTAAGTGGGACAGGCCCTCAAGTTCATGTATTTGTTGTGCTGCTGTAAGTAATGGGCTTGTCCCACTTAGGTGATTTTTTAGGCAACTACGCTGTTGCCACATGGTTGCCGTTGGTTGCCGGGGCGTTGCCTGGATGTTCGTGAGTAGTCTCCTCAGTCGTAGCGTCTTTCTGGTCGCCGCTGGATTTACAACGTTGAAAATGTTTCGCCGACAGTGGCGACTGTGGGTTTGACGTAGGTGCTGTCATAGGTTGTCGCCAGGTTGTCGTAGGTTGTCGCCAGGTTAACGTAGGTTGCCGCCGGTGCTGACTTCGGTGAATTCCATTGTCGTATTCGCCGGCAGTCGCCAAACAATCGACCAAGTGGGACAGGCCCTTTAGTTCAAGTATTAGTTGTGCTGCTGCAAGTAAGAATTTCATTGTTCTTTTTTCAGGACAAATGACACTCTTCAATTTTGAAAATAAATTGAACACGAATAAGTAAAAATAATTATTTTACTCAACATTATCCATAAAAAGTCAAATAAAATAGATCTGACGGATTACAAAGTGGACTTTGATTCCTGGGATAGTGCCTCCTGCCTTTCTAACACAATTTTTTTGAAATGTCCCTTCATCTTCGGATACTGTTCAAGTGTTTCATTAAAGTCTTCCTTTGAAATTGTATAGAATTTACACGGTGTAATAGCTGTCAATGTGGCTTCCCTTTTCTTATCAGTTAGGATGCTCATTTCTGTAAGAAATAAACAAGAAAGACAGAGAGATCAGAATGGGAACCAAACAAAGAATTAAAGAGATAGGCCACATGCCCTGAGGATGAGGGGTGATCTTATAGAGGTGTATAAAATCATGAGGAATAGATCGGGTAGATGCACAGAGTCTCTTGCCCAGAGTGGGTGAATCGTGGACCAGAGGGCATAGGTTTAAGGTGAAGGGGAAAAGATTTAATAGGAATCTGAGTGTAAATTTTCACACAATAGGTGGTGGGTGTGTGGAAAAGCCAGAGGAGGTAGTTGAGGCTGGGACTATTCCAACATTTAAGAAAAAATTAGACAGGTACATGGATAGGACAGGTTTGGAGGGATCTGGACCAAATTAGGGCAGGTGGGCCTAGTGTAGCTGGGACATGTTGGTTGGTGTGGGCGAGCAGGGACTGTTTCCACACTGTATCACTTTATGAGATGCAAGATGACGTGCTGTTTGTTGAGCTTATGTTGGGCAATACTGGACTGGCGCAATGTTGGAGGCCAAAGACAGAGAGGGAGAGAGGGGGTGGAATGGAAAATAAAAATGACAGATGACTACAAATTCAGGGTTTTTCTTGCCTGAACTGGATGTACAATGGGGCAGTGAATTAAGTGACAAGCTCAGTTCAGCTTACTGGCACGTGTTCCGAGGTACAGTGAAAAGCTTTTGTAGCGTGCCAACGAGTCAGCGGAAAGAAATGGCATGATCTTTCGCTCCATAGATGCTGCCGCACCCACTGAGTTTCCCCAGCACTTTTGTCTACCTTCGATTTTCCAGCATCTGCAGTTCCTTCGTGAACATGATTACAATTGAGCCATTCAGTGTACAGATACATGATAAGGGAATAACGTTTAGTGCAAGATAAAGCCAGTAAGTTCCAATCAAAGATAGTCTGAGAGTCATCAATTATATAGATAGTAGATCAGCACTGCTCTCTGGCTGTGGTTGGATGATTCAGTTGCCTGATACCAGCTGGGAAGAAACTGTCCCTGAATCTGGAGGTGTGCGTTTTCACACTTCTATACCTTTTGCCTGATGGGAGAGGGGAGAAGATGGAGTGGCCAGGGTGTGACTTATCCATGATTATGCTGCCGGCCTTGCCGAGGCAGCGTAATAAAGTTCATTACGTGATGTTCAAGTGAATTGATGCTGAAGTCACATGTGTGAACAATGGAAATGTTGTTCAGAAAGGGGAAATCAAGGATTACACTTGCCTGAACTGCCATGTTGTGCAACACATTGGCCAATCTGTGTTGAGTTTCTCCAATGCAAGGAGGACCATATTTTTGCCTCCACCACAGTGAGGAGGTGCTTGGAGGACTCACTGTGGTGGATGTTAATTTATTTATTGTTGTGTATTATTGTATTATTGTATGTATGACTGCAGGCACAAAATTTCGTTCAGACTGTAAGGTCTGAATGACAATAAAGGTAATTCTATTCTATTCTATATTGCGAGACCCAAATGCTACACACCAGGTTGGAAGAAGTGGAATTGAATTGCTGCTTCACTATGAATAACTTTTTGGACCCCTGGATGGCAGAAAGGGGAAAGGTAACTGGATTACCTCTCCTGTTTCATTTGGAGGAGTCATGAGGAAAGGGATGATAGATAGATGCTGAATCAAAGAAGATGTGTCTGGTGGTGGAATCCTGTTGAAAATGACAGAAGCATGATTCATTTAACGTGGAGTTTGTAAAGGGCCTGTCCCACTGCGGGGACCTAATTTGCAAATGTAGAAGAGTTTAGGAAAGTATGAAAAAGTGTCATGTAGAAGACTTCCTTCGACCTCCTTCGACTATGTTGAACACTATCTACGATTACCTTTGACTACTCTCGACTACCCTCAATTACCCTCGATTACCGACCAAGAACATGCTGACCTACTACGACCTACTTCGACTAAACCTGCGAGTAAAAAAAATATTGATTTTCTCCATGGCAACCTTTTTTTACTTGCGGGCATTTTTCAGCATGCTAAAAAAAACGCTGTGACCTAACTGAGGCCTCGAGTACGCGGGGACTAATCTCGAGCATGAAGGAGAGTTACAAAGACCTCCTAGGGCCTTGTGTCGACCATGCTGCGAGTATGAGTCATGGGCAAACTCTTCTAAACTCGCCAATTAGGGCCCCGCAGTGCGATAGGCCCCTAAGGAAGAAGGTGAGGGTAAAGGAAACTTTATAAAGGGAACTTTATCCTTGTCCCTTTTACGAGGAAAGGAGGTGAAAACAAAAGTGAGGGAAATTGGGAAGGCATGGTTGGAAGTTTTATCAAGAGTAGAGGCACAGTGGCGTAGCGGTAGAGTTGCTGCCTTACAGCACCAGAGATCTGGGTTCGATCCTGACTAGGGGTGCTGTCTGTACAGAGTTTGTATATTCTCCTTGTGACTGCGTGGATTGTCTCCGAGTGCTACGGTTTCCTCCGACATTCCAAAGACTTGCAGGTTTGTAGGTTAATTGGTGTCTGTAAATTATCTCTGGTGTTAAAGGATAGAACTAGTGTATGGGTGATTGCTGGTCGGCGCAGAATACTTGTTTCCATGCTGTATCTCTAAAACTAAATTAAAGGCATTATTGTTGTGGTTCCTCATATCTCTCCATCAGTCACCCCTATTGTTTTATTTTCACTCACTTTCTGATCTCAAACCACCATCTGAATTTCCTTCAGAATTCCCACTCTTATTAGACCCCCACTACCCACTTCTTACCCTTTCAGTATTGTCTATAGCTAACTTCTTATCAAGTCCACGTCACAAGATTAGCTGAACACATTTCTCGGCATCTGCATACAATGGGGTCTGGTGGTGGAACGATTGGTGACAACAGGGCCACGATGTGAACGGTCTTTCCTTGACCACTATAGCTAACTGCCAATCCCTCAAATTTGACCACAGCATTATTCACCCCTTCCTCCTTGTCATTTGCAGCATTCTATTGATGAATGACCAAACCTGACATTGTTATCAAACTTGCTGGAAAGGAGTATAGAAGCTGGGATGTAATGTTAAAATTGTACAAGGCATTGGTGAGACCAAATCTAGAGTATGGTGTACAATTTTGGTCGCCCAATTATAGGAAGGATGTCAACAAAATAGAGAGAGTACAGAGGAGATTTACTAGAATGTTGCCTGGGTTTCAACAATTAAGTTACAGAGAGAGGTTGAATAAGTTAGGTCTTTATTCTCTGGAGCGCAGAAGGTTAAGGGGGGACTTGATAGAGGTCTTTAAAATGATGAGAGGGATAGACAGAGTTGATGTGGACAAGCTTTTCCCTTTGAGAATAGGGAAGATTCAAACAAGAGGACATGACTTCAGAATTAAGGGACAGAAGTTTATGGGTAACATGAGGGGGAACTTCTTTACTCAGAGAGTGGTAGCGGTGTGGAATGAGCTTCTAGTGGAAGTGGTGGAGGCAGGTTCATTGGTATCATTTAAAAATAAATTGGATAGGCATATGGATGAGAAGGGAATGGAGGGTTATGGTATGAGTGCAGGCAGGTGGGACTAAGGGAAAAAAGTTGTTCGGCACGGACTTGTAGGGCCGAGATGGCCTGTTTCCGTGCTGTAATTGTTATATGGTTATATGGATGATGCTATTGTGATTTGTCAAACTGACCAGAAGATATCTGGAGTACTTCTATACAGAAATAAGAAATGTATGTCCCCACTCCTGAATCGAAGAGTGCTGGAGTAACTCAGCGGGACAAGCAGCGTCTCTGGAGGGAAGGAATGGGTGACATTTCGGCTCGAGACCCTTCAGTTGCAGATCAGTCTGAAGAAGGGTCTCGTCCCGATAGGTCATCTATTCCTTCTCTCCAGAGATGCTGCCTGTCCTGCTGAGTTACTCCAGCATTTTGTGTCTATCTTTGTGACACCTCTAATGGCTTTCCAAGTTGCCTGTTTCCTGATCGCAGAGCAGTCATATCTTCACTATGGGCAACCAATTCCTCTACATTTCCATCCTATACCAGGATAATCTGGTAAAGCCCCTTCACTTCTTCCTCAGGCAGAATCCCAACTAATCTCATAGAAATAGTAAATAAAGCAGCAGTAGACATTCATACTTTCTATGTAGGAAGGAACTGCAGATGCGGATGGTAGACACAATATGCTAGAGTAACTCAGCGGGACAAGCACCGTCTCTGGATAGAAGGAATGGGTGACTGTTCGGGTCGAGACCCTTCTAACCTTATGTGTCATTATATACCATCCTTTATTATACACCATCCTGTACAAAAGCCTTTCACTGTACCTCAGCACACGTGACAACAAACTGAACTGTAAACTGTATGGAAATCTCAACAGCATATTTCCATACTTTTCCTATACCCTCGATTCAAGGTCGGTTTATTATCACATGTACCAATACAGTGAAACTCGATTTACCATACAGCCATACTAAAAAAAGGCACCAAGACACACAACTACATAAAAGTTAACATAAACATCCACCACAGCAGATTCCCCACATTCCTCACTGCGATGGAAGGCAATAAAGTCTAAACTTCTTCCCTCTTTACTCTCCCACAGTCGGGGGAGGCAAATCATCTTTAGTCGGGGCAATCGAAGCAAACTCGTGGTACTTCATCACGAGTATTTTTTAGCTTGGAAATTTGTCACACTGTTGAAAACACTTCACGAGTTACCACCTTTCCCCGAGTACCTGCCGTTAGCATTACGAGCCGCTACGAGACATCCAGGAGCTCCGACGTGCCCGCTACGTACATTCTACATACTTACCACAAGTTTGATTTTTTTTTAACTCGGGAGAGCTCTTAGGTAAACTCGCATCATGGGATAAGGCCCTTAGATTACCGCACTCCTTTTTAAAAAATATACTGGTCATACATTTGCTTTCCATTAATATTCTCCTTTGCACAACTGAAGTTGTTCTTGCATTGAATAACTTCACCTTCAACTTCAATGCCACTCACATGTCCCAGGTCAATGATGTAGCTGCAGGAACCCGCATAGACCCTAGCTTTGCCTGTCTCTTCATTGGACAAGGTGAAAGGCCTTTCATCAGCTTCATTCAAGCCCTCTGTCTCCCTCAGCTCTTTTTATGTTAAAATGATAACTACATTGTGCTAGTTCCTTCGCTCCTTCAGAACTTGAATCATTTGTTGCCAATCCCTTCCACGCCATGTTCTGCATCCACCTTCCCCAATCTTGACATTTTTACTTTCATCTCAAGTTTAACAACCAATTTCCATTATAAGCCAATTGACTCACACAATTATCTTGACTACACCACTTGACTTCTGTATCGTTCTTCCAGTTTCTTCATGTTCATCGTTTCTGCTCCGGTGATTAGCTTGTCCACACCAGTCCCTTTAAGTTGTTCCATTGCAAGATCACGACCCAAACCCTCGGCCATCTTTTTTCCCCACTGAGTTCCACCAAGTTTGTTTATTGGTCCATATTCCAGCATCTGAAGTCATAAGGTCATATGTGATAGTAGAATTAGGCCATTCGGCCCATCAAGTCTAACTCCTCTATTCAATCATATCTGATCTATCTCTCCCTCTTACCCCATTCTCCTGCATTCTCCCCATAGCCTCTGACACCTGTACTTATCAAGAATCTATCTATCTCTCCCTTAAAAATATTCACTGGCGACCTCCACATCCTTCTGTGGCAAAGAATTCCACAGATTCACCACCCTCTGATAAAGAAAATAATTGTGATTTCCTTCCTAAAAGAACGTCCTTGAATTCTGAGGTTGTGACCTCTCATCCTAGACTCTCCCACTAGTGGAAACATCTTCTCCACATCTACTCTATCCAAACCTTTCACTATTTGGTGAGTACGGACCCAGTGCCAACAAATGCTCATCATAGGTTAACCTACTCATTCCTGGGATCATTCTTGTAAAGTCTTCTGTGTCTTCTTTAAGATCTTTTCTCTTTTCTGTTATCATGGCCTCCCTCCTACCGTGGTTGCTGGAACTCTCCACTGCTTGTTTCCCACAGTTGTGTTCTCATCCAGTCTCCTCCTAGACAGAGTGAAGAAATGGTTCTTCGTGTGTCCCCATCTTTCATATCAGTATCCTCCACATGCAATGCACCATTCCCCAACATTTATTTCACCTTCAAAAGGATTCCATGTCTTCTCTGGATAGTTTTTTCCTGGAGCAACAGAAGCTGAGGGGAGTCGTGATAGATAGGGTGTATAAAATGATGACAGGCATAGATAGCGTAGACAGTCAGAACCTTATTCCCAGGATGGAAGTATCAAAGACCAGAGGGCAGAGTTTTGAAATGAAAGGAGCAAAGTTTAAAATGGGTTATGCAAGGCAAGATTTTTACACAGAGTGGTGGATGTCTACATCCCACTGCCAGGGGTGGTGCTGGAGGTAGATACGATAGTGGTACTCAAGGGGCTTTTAGGTAGGCACATGGATATGCAGGGAATAGACGGGTATGGATCATGTGCAGGTAGATGAAATAAGTTTAGCTCAGCCTCATGTTCACCATAGACGTCGTGGGCAGAAGGGCCTGTTCCTGTGCTGTACTTTTTTAGTAATCTTTGTTCTCTGTGTGCCTTTGTTTCCCCGTTACATTCAGCATTCTGAAGGGACCATTCTATGATCCACTCATCCATCTTCATCCACAATTACCCATTGTACAGTATTTTCCCACAGAAGCAAAGGAGATGAAATATCTGCCCTTATAACCCTTCCCACTATTCAGCGGCTCAAATAATCCTTCCTGGGGAGAAAAAAAACTCGCTTGTATTTCTTTCATTTTAGGGTATTGCATTCAATACTCACAATATGGTTTCTTCTATATTGAAAAATTCAAGCACAGATTGGGATACCGTGAACTTCCAGTCATTTTTCACTTTAATTCTCCATCCCAACCTATTCTGACTTCACTATTATAAACGTCCTACACAGCTCTAGTCCTCCCCGATGCCAGTACCTCATCTTCTGAGTACTGTGCGGCCTTTAAGATTCAATAATGTATTTAATGATATAACAGAAAATATTGGATGCAGTCACCAGGTCAGGCAGCATCTGCAGAAAGAGACAGAGCTAACATTTAAGTTTCATTGTCCACAGATGCTATCTGAGATACTGACTGTTTCAAATGTTTTCTGCTTTTATTTCAGATCCCAACACTGCATTTTTTTGATTTTCAAATGAATAATTTGGATTGACTCACACTATGATCATGACTATATACCACTTTTATACTTGATTTCTGTAAGGACTTCATATAGTTCTTCCAGTTTCTTCATGTCCATCGTTCCTGCTCCGATGATCAACTTGTCCACACCAGTCCCTTTAAGTTGTCCTTTTTCGGGTCACCATTTTTTTTTCAATAGATGGCATCTGTACCTCTGTGGTGAGGTATCTTTGCCTTTCTATTTAAATCCTTCTGTTCCCATCATCCCTCCCCATCTCCGCAATTTAAAACACAGTTGGCCGCTCACTGTATCAGTTCTGAAGGGAACATTATGCCTTTCCCCTCTGCTGCGTGACTTGCTGAGCTAGAAATTTATCCCTAGGCAGAATTGCTACTGAACATATTATAGGATGCATAGCGACTTGTATTCTGCCCCTGTAGTTCCTTTTGTTAACGTTGGGATTACATTTACGCAACAACACTTGCCTCTCATTCTTAACTTCATTTCTCATCTTCAACAACTTGATTCTCCAGTTTTTTGTAGTTGCGTACAATATGTAATCTTCTGCCGTACTTAATCTATCTTTTCTCTTTAATTATACGAAATACAGTAAGCCTTCTCAGACTTATGTTTATTCAATAAAGAAATTAATTTTCAGTTAAATAATTCTGAGACAATTTAAGACAAATGTAAGGCGTTATGTGAACACAAATTATTTTTGTACTTAATTTATTTTGTAAATTCCTTGCAAGGCAAAAGCCTTGAGCAAGCAATGCAAGTTGAATTCTACAAAAGAGATTATTTTCTGAAAGTGGCTAATCTTTTTTCCATTATATTTCTCCAGTATTTTCACATTGGTGCAAATAATAAATGAATTTTATGATTTTATTGTCAATTGATACTTACTCAATAACCTGTCAGCAATTTTCGACTACTGTGTTTGTAGAAGACTGAAATGTGTCACCAATTTGCTATTGGGACTTACACCCTAATCAAGGGTGAAAGAATGGTTTTGGCCCGAAACGTTGCCTATTTCCTTCGCTCCATAGATGCTGCTGCACCCGCTGAGTTTCTCCAGCATTTTTGTGTACCCTAATCACCAACTTGGAACTACAAAGTTTTTCATTTGGATGAAACATGACCACTATCAAATCCAGTTTCACACCCAAAGAACATTATTTTCTTTCATTTGTCAGGAAGAATTTGGTGGGCCACCTGATTAGCTGTTCTTCATGCTGGGGTTAGGTGGAGAACTTAGTCTACCATGACGGGGAAAACTTTCTCTCCCTCCATGCCCACACATGCAACATAGCATTGGAATCCCCTGATAATACCTTCTATATGGTCCACACAACATGAGAAACAGAACACTAACCTCAATCCGGCAATTATAATCAGAACGAATGCGGATAAATGGATTGTGAAAAATATACAATAAGGTTAGACACTTGGCCACAGATGCAAATGCAGCCCAGATTATAGCATGAAAGTTCAGAATCCAATGGCCTTTAAAAATCCCTCTGAGAGACATGGGATAATTTTGAATAGATTTGGTCCAGATAGACATATTTCAATTTAAATATTTATTTGACAATCTCACTGAAAATGCAGCAGCATATCATGACAGCACAACTTTAGAATTCAATTTTTACAAAATATTTTTGAGTTATTATTGAGGATGTTGGCTTATTCCAAATTATATTGATTCTTGGAGTTATGCTGAACTGTGCACCTAATTCAACGTGGATTAAGTCACTTACGTGGCAGACAATAAGAAAGAACTATAGTCAGTAAATTGTAATAATCAGTTATTAATACGATGAAATGTCACAGTGCGGTCGCTTAGTCAGCAGTTTCTGGGAGATGGAGCCCTGAAGACAGAAATACAACAAAGTCTTCCGACCAGGTGCTGCAGTCTTTGAGAGAAATATTAAGGGAGTGAAAGGCACAGATTATATTGGACTAATTGATATTCCTGCCAGAAGTGCTTGATGTGACAGGCGTGAGAAGAGATTGTCAAAAGGAACTGCACAAGCCAGCAAGATATTATAAAAAAGATGTCAGATCTGAAGAATCTGCTATGGTAAGCTAATAGCGCTGCATTGCATGATAAGCATTGCTACAAATAGATATGCAAGATTAACATTTTCCTGCTTTTGTTTTGCACGAAATGAAGGAGGCAGGGTGAAACATTTGCAAAGCCGTCATAAATAAATTAGGACATGGAATGGTTTGTTTGATCAGGAACACGTCCTATTAGGATATTTGCCACAATCACAATTAGTGAGTGTACATGACAACCCATATGCACAACAACAATGTTTAAATAGGCTTAATATTAAATACATATTTTCAAGTTGTATTATTTTGTATGTGTCTGAAATTGCAGTTGCAGCACATGTTCAGGAATCTTTGCAAACTCTATAAAATTCTTCTATTTTGCGTGAAAAATGGCTGATGCATTTCTCACCTCACCCTGCTATAGAACCAGAGGGGTTCTCCATTTATCACAGAATCCTCATGCAAGGGCAACGGCGTCTGCAATAATCACCACTTCACGGTCCACTGATAGAAACATAGAAACAAGATGCAGGAGTAGGCCATTCGGTCCTTCGAGCCAGCACAGCCATTCAATGGCTCATCATCCAAAATCAGTACCCCCGTTCCTGCGTTCTCCCCATACCCCTTGATTCCGTTAGCCCTAAGAGCTCAATCTAACTCTCGCTTGAAAACACCCAGTGAATTGACCTCCACTGCCTTCTGTGGCAGAGAATTCCACAGATTCACAATTCTCTGGGTGGAATTTTTTTCCCCCATCTCAGTCCTAAATGGCCTACTCCTTATTCTCAAAACTGTGACCCCTGGTTCTGAAGTCCCCCAACATCGGGAACATTTTTCCTGCTGGTCCATCTAGCTGGTCCAACCCCTTAAGTATTTTATATGGTTCTAGATAGATAGAAAAATACTTTATTAATCCCCTCAGGGAAATTCCGATTTGCCATTTGCAGCACACCAATAAAAGTAACGCACCACATTAAAAAAGAATTGAACATAAAATATAAAAACATCCCCCCACAATGGTTCCCACTGTGAGGGAAGGCACAAAGTCCAGTCCCCATCCCCTTGTTCACCCATGGTCGGGCCTATTGAGGCCTCCGCAGTGTTCAGGCCCTCTCACCGGATTATGGGGCTTTGGCGTCAGGAGAACACTCTTCAGCGGCTTGGAGCGTCTGGAACGGCTGCTTGCTGCCAGAGACCGCGGTTCCCGAAGTCCACAAGCCGCGCTGGTCGGAGCTCCGACACTGGCGATCTCTGTGAGAGGTCCCAGGCTCCGCGGTGTTCAGAGTGTGCGCCGCTGTGGCGAAAGCTCCGCAACGTTGGGAGTCGGCGGTCTCAGCATGCCGGAGCCCACCGCCCGGCGACCCGGGGCAAGGCATCGCCCGCTCCGCGATGATGCTTCAGCGCTGCGCCACCGCCAAAGCCGAAGTTCTGGACGGTCCCGGCAGGAAACGCCGCTCCCGGCCCATTGGTAGGCGGCGAGGAAGGGCCGAAGATACGGCTCGGAGAAAAGCCGCATCTCTAACCAGTTAGGGACTGAAATAAACAGTTCCCACCCCCACATAAAAAGACTAGACCTCAAAACAAACACTTTTTAACTCACTAAAAATTTAAAAAAGGGTGAAAGGACGAACAGCTGCTGGCAGGGCAGCCATACTCGACAGCGCCCCCTTATTGTATCAAAACTGTGACCCCTGGTTCTGGTCTCCCCCAATATTGGGAACATTTTTCCTGCATCTAGCTGGTCCAATCCCTTAAGTATTTTATATGGTTCTATTAGATACCCTCTCATCCTTCTAAATTCCAGTGAACATAAGCCCAGTCGAACCATTCTTGATGGAGTGGACTCAGCTTAATTTTGCTCCTCTGACTTGGCGCACAAAATCTACCGAGGGAATTCACCTTGACCATCTTGCCAGCAGTCTACAGGAGACCCCAAGCATATGTCAAGGTGGCAGCAGACAAATTATACCTGGTTGTTAATTCTTTGGACAGCAAACCCTGATGTCAGAGGTTTGGTAAATCGCTGGTAACTTGAATCATGCTACCTTCAAGAACGTACTCTCCAAATAACATCAGCAGATCTCCTACACTCACGCAGGCACTACTCAATTCAACAAAGTGGATGCCAGGCAACCATGGGCCAGAGACAAGGTCGATGGTGATCTCTCGCAAGACATATCTTTAAGGGCATGTCCCACTTTCACGACCTAATTCACGACCTTTTTTACTCGTGGACATTTTTCATCATGCTAGAAAAAATGCCCCCGACCTACTTGATGCCACGAGTACCCACGACTAGAATCACGGCTTGCCACGACCTCCTACGACCTCACTTCGACCATGCTGCGGGTATGAGTTAAGGGCAAACTCGGCAGAAGTCATGAATTAGGTCGTGAAAGTGGGACAGGCCCTTTAGCAGGTGAGCTGAATGCCTTTTATTCCCGTTTTGAGCAAGCAATCAAAGTTCCACCATGGCACACCCCCCCTCCCCCATCCTCCCCCCCCCTCCTCTGAATCTGGCCCATATATCTCCGTGGCCGAAGTCAGCTCCACTTTCAAGAGGGTAAACTCTCGGGTAGCTACCAGCCCAGATGGAGTCCCTGGATGGGCTCTAAAATTGTGTGCCAATCAATAGGCCACTAACTTCACTGCCATTTTCAACCTCTGACTTCAACTGTGCACAGTCCCAATCTGTTTGAAGGAAATTTCGATCATTCCAATGCTCAAGAAAATGAACGTGCCCTGACTCAATGACCACCATCCAGTAGCTTTAACATTGACCAAAATGAAGTGCTATGAAAGATTGGTAAACCCCCACATCAGTGCCAGTCGCACAGATAATCTAGACCTTGCAATTTGTATACAGTTCCGAGCGTAGAATGCTATCTCCTTTGCACAAATTTGTCTCTGGATCACATTGACAATTAGAACACCTATGTCAGGATGCAATTCATTGAATACAGCTCATCTTTCAACACCCTAATACCAAATAAACTCATCTGTAATTCTCTTTGACCTTGGCCTTGGGACCTCCATCTGCAACTGGCTTCTGTTCCTGACCTGCAGGCCTGTCAGATAAAATTGATCATAATATTTCCTCCTCTCTGCCTCTCAATGCTGGTTCTTCTCAGGGTTGCATGCTCAGTTCCTAACTCCTTGCACACCCATGACTGTGTGGGCAGGTCCAGCGCCAACTTGATTTTTGAGTTTGCCGATTATACCACTGTCGTTGGTGGGATGGGATGGAGTATAGGAAAATAAATCCAGTAGTGCCAGAACAACAAAGAAGATAGACACAAAAAGCTGGAGTAACTCAGCAGGATAGGTGGTATTTTTGGGGAGAAGGAATGGGCGACGTTTCGGGTCGAGACCCTTCTTCAGAAGCCAGAACAAAAACCTATCCCTGAAATTAGGCACAAAATGCTGGAGTAATTTTGGTGTAAGCCAACATCAACAGTTCCCTATACGCAACCCATCCTTGAACATCTGCAAGATGAAGGATTTGGTTGTTTACTGAAGGAAGCTAGGGGGGTGGGGCGTGGGGGGAGGGTCAGTGTACGTAACCTAGGCAACTAAACCTGGTCCCCTCACAATGATGCAGTGATCTGGAAAGCCTGAAGTATCGCCGATGTACCAAAAGCATTCGGACCACCTTATCCACCGGTGACGTCACTTTCAAGGAGCTAGGTATCTGCACCCCAAGATCCCTCTGCTCTACGAGATCCCTCTGGGTCCTCTTGAATCAGTTTAGTTTAGTTTATAAGTGTCACATGTGCCAACGTACAATGAAAGGCTTATTTTGTTGCAAGCTATCCAGTCAGCGAAAAAACTATAGATGATCACAAACAAACTATCCACCGTGTACAGGATAAAGGATATAACGTTCAGTGCAAGATAAAATCCTTCTGATTAAAGAGAGTTCAAAGGTCTCCAATAAGGAGAGGAAAGGTCAGGACCGCTCTCTAGTTGTTCAGGACTGTTCAGTTTCCTGATATCAGCTGGGAAGAAACTGTCCCTGAATCTGGAGTTATGCACTTTCAAACTTCTGTACCTCTTGCCTGATGGGAGAGGGGAGAAGAGGTAGTGACCAGGGTGAGATTGGTCTTTGATTATGCTGGTGGCCTTGCCGAGGCAGTGTGAAGTGTAGATGCAAACCATGAAAGGGAGGTCGGTTTGTGTGATGGACTGGGCAGCGTCCACAACTCTCTGCAATTTATTGTGGTCTTGGAAGGAGCTGTTCCCAAACCATGCTGTGATGCATCCCAATAAAATGCATTCTATGGCGCATCTGTAGATGTTGGTGAAGATTGGTGGTGACATTCCAAACTTTCTAAGCATTCTAAGGAGGTGGTGACGTTTGTGTGATTTCTAGGCTATTGCTTTGATGTAGTTGGTCCAGGACCAATTGTTGGTGATATTTATTCCTAAGAACTTGAAGCTATCGACCATCTCTACTTTGGCGCCATCAATTTTTTCCTGAGAATATGGACCACTTTGTTTCTTGAAGTCAATCACCATCTCCTTTGTCTTGCTGACATTGAGGGAGAGGATATTGCCTTGGCACCAGGTCACGAGGTTCTCAATCTCCTTCACGTACTCTGTCTCGTCATTATTTCAATATCTGGCCCACTAGTTTAGTTTAGTTTATTGTCGCATGTACCAAGGTAGAGTGAAAAGTTTTTGTTGGGTACTAACCAGTCAGTGGAAAGATAATACACGATTACAATGGAGCAATCGACGGTGTACAGATACATGATAAAAGGGAATAATGGTTAGTGCAAGATAAAGCTCGATTAGTCTGAGGGTCTCCAATGAGGTCGATAGTAGGTCAGGACCGCTCTCTAGTTGTTGATAGGGAGGCTCAGTTGCTTGATAACGGCTGGGAAGAAACTATCGTGGTGCTGTAGATTGAGATGGGTTGGTATTTGGCTGCACAGTCTTATAGTAAGAAGTGTAGAAGGGGGTCTGAGAATGCATTCCTGCAGGGCACCAATGTTTGGAATTATTGTAGAGGATGATTTGCCATTCACTGTGAAGATCCTATCATGGACAGGCAGAACACGGAATACTTTGCGTTCAAATCCCACTCCAAATATTTGAATGAAAATATTTAGACTAACACTTGTGTGCAATAGCAAGGAAATGTTATACTATTGTCGGTATAATCTTTCAATGTGATTTTAAATGAAGGCCTCATCAAGCAGAGAATAGATCCTATTCTGTTCTAAAGAAGCATATGGGAGTTATCATTGCTTTTTTGCCATCCTTCAAATAATTAACTGATCATTCTAATATTACTGATTGCACAAGTTTGTGGTTTTCTAATTAGCTGTAGAACTTCCTACATTACTGCAGTGATTGCACTTTAAAAGACATAACTGCACATAATGTGCTCTGGGACATCCTTATGTTAATAGCATTTCGTGAGAGCTCTGTTTTCCTTTCGGTTACGGAAGTATTTTAACAATTTGTTTTCAAGGAAAAGGACAGATTTCAAGTACAACCGAGCTTTGGTGCAAGCTTGAACTGCTGTCCAGCAACCTAGCACAGTAACAGATAACTGGAGAACAGAGATATCAAGGCTGAGTTGAAGGATACCAGTCATAGTTCCCATGTGACGAGCAGAGAGTAGATTTGAGTGTTGAGAGTTTTCACATCGAGCATTGCCTGTCCAGAAACAAAGATTTGCCTGCAGTGTAGATTGATATGCAGATCATGGCAATTCCACTGTCTGTTGGAGCAGTATTTTCAATGTTACTTGTTGTCGCGTCATAGAGTGATACAGTGTGGAAACAGGTCCTTCAGACAACTTGCTCAAGCCGGCCAACATGTCCCAGCTACACTAGTCCCATCTGTCCTATCCATGTACCTGTCTGTTTCTTAAATGTTGGAATATTCCCAGCGTCAACTACCTGCTCTGGTGGCTTGTTCCATACACCCACCACCCTTTGTGTGAAAAGTTACCCCTTGGATTCCCATTAAATCTTCTAGGGTCCCTACCTGGTCGGAGAGGCAGCTTTTCTCCGGGCTGCACCGTCGACCTGTCCTCGCAGCCTACCAGCGGGTCTGGAGCGGCGTTTCCTGAGGGGACCGCCCAGAACCTCGGCTTCTGCGGCGGCACAGCGCTGGAGCGCTATCGCGGAGCGTGCGATGCCTTGCCCGGGTCGCCGCGCTGGAACTCCGGAATGCTGAGACCGCAGGTGAACATCGCGGAGCTGCGGGACTGTGGAGCGGCCAGCCGCGGGCGGCGGCGCTGACTATAACATCAGGAGCCTGGGATCTCTCGGCGAGATCGGCAGTTGTGGAGCTCCGACCGGCACGGCCTGTTAACTTCGGAAGCCGCAGTCTCCGGTAAGGCAGCAGCCATTCCAGGCATCCCAAGCCGCGGAGAGGATTCTCCCGACGCCGGAGCACCATCACCTGGCGAAGAAGGGCCTGAAACATCGGGCCCCGTAGCGGCGACCTCAATAGGCCCGACTATGGGTGGACAAGGGGATGGGGACTGGAATTTGTGCCTTCCCTCACAGTGGGAACCATTATGGGGGGATGTTTTTTATGTTCATTGTTACATTCTTTAATGTTGTGTCTTATCTTTATCTGTGTGCTGCATGGCAAGACAAATTTCACTACACCAATTGGTGTATGTGACAATAAATGTCCATTGTCCTTTGTCCCCTTCACTTTCAACCTATGTCCTCTGGTCCTCAATTCACCTACTGTGGGCTAGAAACTCTGTGCATCTACCCGATCCATTCCTCTCATGATTTTATCCACCTCTATAAGATCTCCCCTCATCCTCCTGCGTTACATGGAATAGAGACCCAGCCTACTCAACCTCTCCCTATAGCTCACACCCTCTAGCTCTGGCAACATTCTTACAAAATCTTCTCTGTATCCTTTCCAGCGGGACAACATCTTTCCTATAATATGATGCCCAAAACTGTTATAAATATATTCAAAGCATTTATTGTTGAATGCTCACCACATTTTGAGTGGATTTGTATTGCCATGGCTTTACCATGCGTTGACTTCAATCGTTGTAGCAGATAACCATATAACCATCTAACAATTACAGCACGGAAACAGGCCATCTCGACCCTTCTAGTCCATGCCGAACACATAATCTCCCCTAGTCCCATATACCTGCGCTCAGACCATAACCCTCCATTCCCTTTCCCATCCATATAACTATCCAATTTATTTTTAAATGATAAAAACGAACCTGCCTCCACCACCTTCACTGGAAGCTCATTCCACACAGCTACCACTCTGCCAGTTCCCCCTTTTACCCCTAAACTTCAGTCCCTTAATTCTCATGTCATGTCCCCTTGTTTGAATCTTTTCCCTACTCTCGTGGGAAAAGCTTTTCCACGTCAACTTCTCAATTTAAAAACCTCTATCAAGTTGTAGCTGCGCTCCATGAATAAAGCCCTAACTTGTTTCAACCTTTCTCTGTAACTTAGTTGCTGAAACCCAGGCAACATTCTAGTAAATCTCCTCTGTACTCTCTCTATTTTGTTGACCATGTGTGACTCTTTGTGTTTGAAGATCAAAATATTTGAAGCGTTGTTTAAAAATCTCAATGGCGTATTAAACAATTATTCCAGTGGAAAATGTGCTTGTTAGAATTGCACTTGGTTTCTTTCCAGAATTGACAGAAGGATATCTTGAGATTTCGGCTCTTGGGGAAAAATTGCATTTACATAGCTTCTTTCATAGCCTCAAACCACCTCATGTGACTTTATAACTAATGATCTAGAGATGTAACGCAGCAAAATAAGGCAGCCAATCTTCAGATGATAAATCAGTGCTCATCCATGTTGAACATCATTGTGAAAGATGCACTGAGAAAAAACAACACCTTGAAATGGGGATTTCAACATACGTTACCAAGAGACCTACGCAAAGAGATTACCCATCAATGCAAAACTGAGAATGCCATTGGGATTGTCCCACTGGGAAAAAGAATGTTTATGCTTTAGTTAACAAGCCACGGTAGAAGTCGCTAGAATTTTGGAGATTGAGGGGCTATCTTATAGAAACGTACAAAATTCTTAAGGGGTTGGACAGGCTAGATGCAGGATGATTGTTCATGATGTTGTGAAGTCCAGGACAAGGGGTCACAGCTTAAGGATAGAGGGGAAATCCTTTAAGACCGAGATGAGAAAAACATTTTTCACACAGAGAGTGGTGAATCTCTGGAACTCTCTGCCACAGAAGGTAGTTGAGGCCAGTTCATTGGCTATATTTAAGAGGGAGTTAGATGTGGCCCTTGTGACTAAAGGGATCAGGGGGTATGGAGAGAAGGCAGGTAAGGGATACTGAGTTGGATGATCAGCCATGATTATATTGAATGGCGGTGCAAGCTCGAAGGGCCGAATGTCCTACTCCTGCACCTATGTTCTATGTATCTAGTCAAAACATTATTAAGAATCATTTGGAAGTACGAAATGAAACTCTAACAGTAATTCAAACAAATTATTACATTATGGGACAGCTGTAACGAATTACTTTTTCAACGATATGTACTAATCCAAATCTGTTCATATTTTGAATGGAGTAAAGGTGTTATGATGGCTTCACTGTACTTAATAGAGATAGCATTAAGCGAGAGGCGTGCCGGTTTTGAGAGAACATAGAACAAGAATGGGCTCTTCGACCCAAAATGTCTGCGCCGAACATCACGCCAAGTTAATCTCCTCTGCCTACACGTGATCTATATCCATCCATTCACTGTGCATCCTATTTAAAAGCCTCTTAAACGCCACCATTTTACCTGCTTCCACCACCCGACAGTGCGTTCTAGGCAGCCACCATTACCTATCAGGCAACATTATCAGATGGGACTTGGATAGGCAACGTTTCCACTTGGGTAGCTTACAACCCTATGGTATGAACTTTGAATTTTCCAATTTTTGGTAACTTCAAAACCCCTGCGCCTTCTTCCCCCAACTCCCCTTTCCTCCCTATCCTCTCTCCCCTGTGCATACTCCGACTCACACCTATTTCTCCCCTCTTCCCCTTCCACCTACCCTCCTTCCTCTAGCTTCACAATTTGCAACAAATTCTCAATAATTTTGTCTCACACCTTCCGTCCTTTCATCGCAGGCCTTTGTCCAACTATCTGCCTATCAAGCCCCCCTAACCCGTGTCCACCTATTACTTGCCTGGCTTTGTCCTGCACTACTTTCTTCCAGCTTTCTTTCCCCCCTCCACACTCTTTATGTGGCGACTATTCAAAACAAAGAATAGCACTGAGACGTCACATGTTACAATAAAGTATCATTCATTCATTCAAGAAGGATCCCAACCAAAAACATCACCTATCCACGCTCTCCAGAGATGCCGACTGACCCATTGAGTTACTCCCGCACATTGTGTCTTTCTTGGTAATCCAGCATCTGCAGATCCTTGATTCTACATACCTTTTGCCTTCTTTGCCAATCTTTCTGTTTGTTGCCACTTTCAGGGACTATGCACTTAATCCCTAAGAACTCCCTGTACAACAATACTGCAAAGGGTGTTGTCATTAACTACATACTTTCCCCTTCCATTCAACCTCGTGCTTGCTCGGATTAAACTCCATCTGACATTTCTCCACCTATCTCTGTAACAAATCTAAATCCCACTGTATTATTTGACAGCCTTCCTCACATTATTTGCAGACATATTAGCCAACCCATCTACATATATACCCAAGTCATTTATTTATATAAAAAAATAACAGGGGAGCTAGCACAGATCCTTGTGTAACACCACTGGTCACTGACCTCAGCCAGAATAACACCCTTCCTGCTCTGCTCTCTGTATTCTATCAGTATGCCAATTCAAATCCAAACCTCAAAGTCGATCTGTATCCTGTACATTTTAATCTTCTGGATCAGCCTGCAATGAGGGACTTTAACAAATGCATTACTAAAATCCATGCAGACAACATCCTTTAGCCTATCCTCATCGATCACCTTCATCACCTCCTCAAAAGAACAATAATCAGTAAGACCTGTGTAAGAAGGAACTGCAGATGCTGGTTTAAACTGAAGAGAGACACAAAAAGCTGGAGTAACTCAGCTCATCTCTGTAGAGAAGGAATGGGTGACGTTTCGGGTCAAGATCCTTCTTCAGACTGGTTAGGGAAAAACGATGATAAAGAAAACAGGCCATTGTAAGCTATTTGTAGCAAAGATCATAGAGCAGAGCAAGATAGAGCACTCGGTGAACAAGCCGTAGTAGGTCATGGGTACGTTTTAGCGCCATCTTGATAAGCAGAGAACTGTCATGGCGTCTGCATGTACATCTACAAGCTCAGCTCACTGTTCTGCTGTAAATTGCACAAATCACCAAAGTAAACGACCCGACCTGTCTTTCTTCAGGTTCCCCAAGAATAAAGAAAGGTGAGAAAATATTATTATTTTCTGTCAATATTATTCTGTCGTGAAAATATTATTTTCTGTTCTCCCATCAACGGTCATGGAGAAACTAGGTTTGTCGGTACGTTAGGAAGTTATGGAAACACCCTTCTTTTTACCACTCCGGCAAAGGTATTAGGGCATGGTGATAAAAGTAGGCAAATACATTTTGGGGAGCTTTTTTTCTCTCTCAGGTTCTTGTGGGAAGGATTGTGAGGATAGTTGCTTCTACCCCATCCCCAATCCAGGAAACCTGGCTATGCAAATGACAATAATTTAAAAGAATATAATGTATGCATAACTTAATAAAAGTTTTTTTTTAATAGATCTAGACGTACCACAATAATAAAGTTACACACAATTTTTGCACTGCTGTAAATTTTTGGTTTGGTTCTTGTAAGGCATGCATGTGAGTGTCTTAGGTACAAAAGAGGAAAGAAAGAAAATACTACAAGGGTCTGTGTAAGAAGATTTTAATAAGTTCTTCTGCATTTAAGGTAAATTGACATATTAGAGGAAAAATGCACCTTCAATATTCTCGCCACCCCTGAAAACAATTGCACTTACGTGATATATCATCTATTCTGCAGGTATGTAAATAAAATAAAATTTGTTGTTCTATATGATATTTTCTGTAATTTCAGATGTCGACAGTGGGTCCAGAATACTCGTTGACAAGAACTCCTACACCGAACTCCGGTGTACTAGTCAAAAAACTGGTTAGCTGATATGCGAAACACTGCAACCCTGTATATCTCGCACACAAAATGATGTAAATCTTACCATGAATGAAATAAATAAGTCCTTGTTTATGAGGTTCAATTTTGAATTATTTGAAATTTAAGGGGTTGGTGCAATATACTGCTAACCCACAAATGTGCCGTTATGAGATATTCACATTTGAAAAATCCATAAATCACAAAAAAAGCAAGAAGGTGCCTATGTTATTTGACCAACTTATCAGTTGAATTTAAATATGAAATTTCTACGTTATAGGGTAGTGTTTATGCATGTAACTCATTTGTCACATAGTGAGGGTTAACACTATATTGCACCAACCGTTCAATTATACATTGAATTCAAACCTAAACTATGGTAGCAATGTACATTATTCAAGTCTAAAGCTAGCACTTCTATATCAGTGTAGGTATGTAGGCGCTACATTTTATTACACTAATATAAAATTAAAAGAATGAAAAAATATCTTGACATGTTGTTAGGTGCTCCCCCCCCTGGTGAATGCTATGTACTTACCTTTCTCTGTTTCTCTTCCGAGTGCAGGCCTCGTGGCTGTGAGTCTGGAATCACGGGTTTAAAGGCTCCTGTACTTGATTGGCCAAGCTGCGCAGGTGACAGGTGACTCATCTGAAGCTTAAATACCAGAGTCTCCCAGGATTCTCTCTCTTTCGTCGATCCTGACGTGAGCAGACTGCTGGTGTGAACTGCGGAAGGCCTGGCCACATGGCATAGAACTTTGTGTACTTTCACCATTACTTTCATCATTACTTGTTAACAAATATTGAATTGGGACGGATAAGGGCTGACCTTAGTATTTTCGTGTATTTTGTTTCAGGGTTATATCTCTTTAGGCAGGTTTTACAGTCTCCGGTTCGACGGTCCATCACGTGGCTGGCTGGAGCACTGTTAAATTGTTTGTCAGCGAGAGAGGGAGGGGGAGAGAGAGAAGGAGAGGGGAGAGAGAGAAGGAGAGGGGGAGAGAGAGAAGGAGAGGGGGAGAGGGAGGGGGAGAGAGATAGAGAGGGGAGGAAGAGGAGTGCAGGAGAGGGAGGGAGAGAGAGATAGAGAGATAAAGATCAAAGTTGCTTCTGATCAACGAGAAGGAACTTTGAGATCTATTTATCTCTATCTTGCCTCTCACACACAAACACATTCATATATATATATATATATATATCTTATATTACTAAAACTCTGTTCCTGACCGGTTTTGGCTTTCTGTGCTGCGGTTTCTGAGAGTACGCCGCCGCCTATGGCCGTCATTTTTGGCCACCTCGCTCAGAGCCCCCCTCCGCCGCATATGTGCCGAGGAATTTTCCCGTCGATGAAAATTGACAGAGATATTAATGTTTTTCAACATTCCCCATTCTCTCTGCTACCCCTGCTGGAGGGAGGGGGAGGGACTATAAAACCAGGAAGTGGTGTGCCTCAATCAGTCTCTGCAAGTGGTGTGCCTCAATCAGTCTCTGCAAGTGGTGTGCCTCAATCAGAGATTTGAATGACACTGACAAATGTCTACAGCACCGTGAGTACCCTTAATTTGGTTTGAAAATGAAAATATGGTTAGAGGTAAAAAAGCACTGCCTGCAAATGGTTGTTTGGGATTGGGTTGAAGTAAAAAGGCACTCTCTCTCCCCCCCCCCCTCTCCTCTCTCCTCCCCCCCCCCCCTCTCCCCCTCCCCCCTCCTCCCCCTCCTCCCCCCTCCCCTCCTCTCCCCCCCCCCCCCCCTCTCCCCCCCTCCTCTCCCCCCCCCTCCTCTTCCCCCCTCTCCTCTTCCCCCCTCTCCTCTCCCCCCCTCTCCTCTTCCCCCTCTCCTCTTCCCCCCCCCCCTCCCCTCTCCTCCTCCTCCCCCCCTCTCCTCTTCCCCCCTCTCTCCTCTTCCCCCCTCTCCTCTTCCCCCCTCCCCCTCTCCCTCCCCCCCCCTCCTCCCCCCCCCCCTCTCCCCCTTCCCCCTCTGCCCCCCCCCCCCCCTGATCCCCCCCCCCCCTCCCCCCCCCCCCCCCCCTCCCACTCCCTCTCCCCCCCTCCTCTCCCCTGCCGAAGTCCGGCGTCCGTCCGTCCGGCTGCCGGCCACCTTTCTTCCTTTGATTCCTAGCTACGCTGAAACCAGACGCAGAACCGCCGAGATCTTTTCCATTTCGGTAGAGATTTCACTTTTCTTTCAAAGTATCCACTCCTGATTACATTTCGTCGTGTTCATGTAAACATTTTTAATCAAATCCTTCTCTCCCCCACCCCAAGTTCAAAATAAAACTGGCTTCTCACCCATAGAAGCAGCCCCAGCCCCAGCCCCAGCCCCTGGTGAACGTTCCATCGTGTGATGTCACAATGTCCAATGCTCAAAGACATTGTTGCCATAGAGGGAGTACAGAGAAGGTTCACCAAACTGATTCCTGGGATGTCAGGACTTTCATATGAAGAAAGACTGGATAGACTTGGTTTATACTCGCAAGAATTTAGAAGATTGAGGGCGGATCTTATAGAAACTTACAAAATTCTTAAGGGGTTGGACAGGCTAGATGCAGGAAGATTGTTCCAGATGTTGGGGAAGTCCAGAACAAGGGGTCACAGTTTAAAGATAAGGGGGAAATCCTTTAGAACAGAGATTGGAAAAACATTTTTCACACAGAGAGTGGTGAATCTCTGGAATTCTCTGCCACAGAAGGTAGTTGAGGCCAGTTCATTGGCTATATTTAAGAGGGAATTAGATGTGACCCTTCTGGCTAAAGGGATCAGGGGGTATGGATAGAAGGCAGGTACAGGATACTGAGTTGGATGATCAGCCATGATCATATTTAATGGTGGTGCAGGCTCGAAGGGCCGAAAGGCCTACTCCTGCACTTAATTTCTATGTTTCTATGTTTCGCTCTCCTCATCCCTCTCCCTCTCCCACCCATCCCTCTCTCCCCACCCCCTTCTCCCTCTCCCCCATCCCCCCCCCCTTCCCCTCCTCCTCTCCCCCCCTACCCCACCCCTCTCCCTCCTCCCTCCCCCTCCCTCCCCCCCTCCCTCCCCACCCCCTCCCCCCTCCCCCTACCCCTCTCCCCTTCCCCCACCCCTCCCTCCACCCCCCCCCCACCCTCCTTCCCTCCCTTCCCCTCTCCCCCCCCCCCACCCTTCCCCTACCCCTCTGTCCCTCTTCCACCACTCCCCCCGCCCCTCTCCCCCCACTCCTGCTACCCCTCCTTCCCTCCCCCACTCCTCCCCTCCCTCCCCGCCTCTCCCCTTCCCTCCCCCTCCCCCTCCCCCCCCCTCCCCCCCCCCCCCCCTCCTCCCCCCCTCCCCCTTCCCCAAAGAGGAAGTCTCTCTCTCTCTCTCTCTCTCTCTCTCTCTCTCTCTCTTTCTCTCTCTCTCTCTTTCTCTCTCCTCCTCTCTCCCCCCCTCCCTCCCCTCTCTCCCTCCCCACTGTTTCCCCTCTCACCCCCCCCCCTCCCTCCCCCCCCCCATCCCCCCCCCCTCCCCCCACAATCTCTCTCCTCTCTCTCACCCCTACCCCCCTATCCCTTTCCCTCCCAAATCTGTCCCGTTTCCTCCTCCTCTCCTCCCCCCTCTTCTCCCCCACCCCTCCCCCCACCTGTGTGTTTTGGGGGGTGGTTAATGTGTGTGATGTCGCAGCCCCCCCCCCCCCCCCCCAAACGCCGTTGGGGAAACAGACCCAACGGGTCCGCACTTGGTCTAGTATAAGTTAAATGTGTGTATAGTGTGTGCTAGAGCAATACAAGGGAAACTGCACAAATGAGGGGGCTGGGGAGGAAGGATGGGAGGGAAATGGGCAGAAACAGTAAGAAAGAATAAAATCCGGAGTGATTAAACGGGGAAAAATTTAAAAAGAAAAATAACAAAAATATGCGAATTAATAGATGAGCTATATCCTGCATTTTTATGGTATCATAACACATACTGTTCCCCCACAACACTGATTACATTGCAAGAGGCATAACGGACATCAGGTTTTGCATACTAAAATGGCGGACATTCCGCTCCATTGTGTACTACACTTTAGTGCATGGGATTTTGCAAGAATGCTCTATCTTGCTCTGCTCTTTGCTCTTTTGTTTGTAGGGTGAAAATGAGAAGCTGGTGTGACTTGGGTGGGGGAAAAGATAGAGAGAGGGGATGTCGGACCTACCTGAAGGGAGAGAGATCAATATTCATACCACCTGCCCAAGCGAAATATAAGATGCTGTTCCTCCAGTTTGCGTTTCGACTCACTCTGACAATGGCGGTGACCCGAGGACAGAAAGATCTGAGCAGGAATGGGAAGGACAATTCAAATGTCTAGCAACCAGAAGATCAGGTTGGTTCACGCGGACTGAGCGAAGGTGTTCCCGAAACGATCGCCCAGTAAGAATCCTCCCCAAAACCTTCCTCACCACTGGCATAAGGCTTAAGATTGATAAGGACCCAGCTCGGATAATATCTATAAAGGAATGATCAAATCATTAAAAGGTACTCTGTGGGCTTGTCAGTGTTTCCAATAGCAATAGAGAAACAGCTTTAGGGTCTCAAACTGATCCACCATTGAAATAATTCAGTCACATGCCTTCGTAAAAAATGATTGAAATCAGATTTAAAATTATTGATTTTGCTTGCCTCTGCTGAGGGCTTTACATATCTCATCCCTTGTATGAAAAAGTACTTACTACGCGCCCCTTATTGAGAAATATTTGAAGGAAATGTATAGCTGTTCTGTCTCAAAAATTAAAAATAAAACATTTCAGTTAAATCCTACTTGACATATATATCAGTGGTGTGAACACAGCTATCACACAAATGGTCCTCTCCCTCCCTCAACTCCATTTATTCTTCAGATTGCTTCGGGAAAGCAGCCAACACAATCAAGGACTAATCATACCCCATGTCATTCTCTCATCTCCCCTCTCCTGTTGAACAGAAGGTCAGTTCAATTCAGTTTAGTTTATTGTCACGTGTAACGAGGTACTGTGAAAAGCTTTTGTTGCGTGCCGTCCAGTCAGCAGAAAGGCAATACGTGATTCCAATCGAGCCATTTACAATGTACAGATACATGATAAGGGAATAATATTTAGTGCAAGGTAAAGCCAGCAAAGTCCGATCAAGGAAAAGTCAGACTGTCATCAATGAGGTACAGTTAGATAGTAGTTCAGCACTGCTCTCTGGTTGTGGTAGGATGATTCAGTGCCTGATAACAGCTGGGAAGAAATGGACCCTGAATCTGGAGGTAGACAAAAGTGCTGAAGAAACTCAGCGGGTGCAGCAGCATCTATGGAGCGAAGGAAATAGGCAACGTTTCAGGCCAAAACCCTTCTTCAGACTAGTGAGTTACTAAAGCTTGAATGCACGCACCACCAGATTCAAGAACAGCTTCTTCCCCCTGTTATCAGAGTCTTGAACTGACATCTCATAACCTCAGGATATATTATCCATCTTCCAATCTTACTTGAGTAGTCCTTACTCTTTTTTTACCCACACTTTGAATGTAGTTGTAACTTTATATCCTACAATTTGTGTTCCCTTTTTATCCAGAAGATTTTGATGTAATGTATACTATGATTTGCCTCGATAGAATTGAAAACAAAGTTTTTCACTGTTTTTCAATACACAAGCCAATAATACTACCAGCTGCAAACTAAAAACACAAAACATTATCAGATGGCTATTCTGTCCTTTTAGGAACACCAGAATCAGTTAAAAAGATGAATGTAAGATATGGGGCAGCTACTGTCAACACTGAAAATACGCAAGAAAGAAATAGTCAATAATTTATGTTTTCATATATATTAAAGAGAACAGATACAATGTTGTGGGAGATTAATTGAGATAAAAACAATAACGGCAGTTGAATTCCTACTATTCAGTGTGTGTGGATGAACTCTGAGAGCATAAAATTTGAGTGGATTAAGAATGCTGGAAATGTACCAATCCCTGTAATTTTGGAATATCAAGAAAACATTAATCATACCCCATGAAAAATTAAGAAAAAAAAAAAAAAGAAAACCTTTTAGTAGGATTAACATTTGTTTTATTGCTTTGGTTTTCATTCAGCATATTACTGTACCTGGCCATTTAAAACAGACTCTTTTTTTGTCACATTTGGGCAATCATGTGGAGGAGCATAATGACTGCATTTACATTTAATGATAATATGTGAAAATTATGGAATTACTTAAATTTTTAAGATGTTTAAAGTTCTTTGATTCTTGTTTAATGGATCTGTTTCATTTTTCTCCGATTTCACATAAAACGATTTTGTATAAAGATCTGGGATGCGATGTGTATTAAAGGCACATCAAATGCATCAAAAGTATTTCAGATCTTGAGTTATAATGGCAGTGAAATTGTTTGGAGTCATTACGTAAAAGTGACAGAAGAATCAGGAATGCATGCTCATTTAAATGTATAAAGTCATGCTGTACAAAATATGAACACAAAGATGCCTGAGTTCTCTGGTCTTTCCGAGGAAAAGGCTTCATAATTATGAGCAAATTTGGCTTTTAAACCGAAACAGCATGACTAGGCAATTCAAAATGTTGCCTTCAGGATGTTCTGCCTGACATCATAGGAAATGCACTATAATTTTTATTAATATTAATCATCCTGCTATTTGCACAGACACAACTTTTCTTTATACGGTGCTTTTTAATGTTAAGATATGTGAGCATAGGTTTTTTTCCCATTGATCCATAACAAAAACAGTTAAGTTTGTTTTATAGTGTACCACATTACTGTAAAGTGAAAGGTAATTACATTTTAAACGAGTCTCAGGAAGTTATAAAGGTGGGAAAAGCAATGTGAATACAAAAAGTTTGGGAAAGGGACAGGGGAAGTGGTAAGAGGGGGTTAAAGGAACGGGTTTGGGAGATAAGTGCATGATGGAGTGGCATTCGGGGCTACCAATATGGCCACCTCTACATTGGCGAGATTAAGCATAGACCAGGCGACTGTTTCTTTGTACACTTGCCCTCTGTCTACCAAGGCCTGGTTGTAAACCATTTTATCTCTCCTTCCCATACCAACATTTCTGTCCTTGACCTCCAATGTTGCCAGAGGCCACTCTCAAACTAAGGAAACTACCTCATATTCTTACAACCCAATGGCATGAGCATTAAATTCTCCAACTTCAAGCAATACCCACCAGCCCAGTTCGTTCCCATTTCTCCCAACATCTTCCAGCCCCCACCCTCCCAGTCACCCTGCTCCCTTCCCCTCCTTGAGAAACATATCTCCTATACTAGACTCTTTTATCCCCCCCTCTTTCCCCATCCCCGTCTCCATCCACCCGTCCCCATCTCTCTTTTCCAGCTTTTCCCTCCTACTCTGATCAGTTCAAATAAAGCTCCCGAACCAACAGATCACTTGTCTTTTCCCTCCCCAGACGTTGCCTGATTCACTGAGATCATCCAGCACTTTGCGTTCTGCTCAAGATTCCAGCATCTAGTTTCTTTTGTCTACACTCTATATAATGGGTCATATTATCCAATCTTTTACGCCATGCTTCAGAAGGTCACCTGCACTCCAGCTTCCAGAGCTTTATACTACCCTCTCAGCTGCTGCGGGATCCCTTGCTTCTTTCTTGATCATGGTCTGTAGCTTCCCTCTTTGCCGCTACTGGTGCTTGCATCGGTTTATTATTGTCACGTGTACATGCTGTTTGTGTGCTATCCAGTCACAATCAAATCAAACTATACAAGAGTTCAAATAAGCCATACAATCAAGCCACACACGTGCAACTGGCAGTGCAAAATGAAAATACTAGTGTGTAGAACCTGGATTTGTAGCATTATAGTAAAAGATAAAAGAATCCAAGATCCAAAATGTGGTTGTTTGGAAGATTGGGACAACTTCCCAGATTGTGGGAGGACTGAACAGTAGTCTGATAACGGAAGGGAAAAAGCTGTTCCGGAATTTGATGATAAATGCTTTGACACTTTTGTATCTTCTGCCCAACGGATCGGGAAGAAGAAGGAATGACCAGGGTGAAAAAGGTCCTTGATTATATTGGCTGGTTTCCTGAGGTACCACAAAGTATAGAAGTCGGGAGGTCATGTTGTACAAGACGTTGGTGAGGCCGCATTTAGAATATTGTGTTCAGTTATGGGTATCCTGTTATAGGAAAGATATTGTCAAGCTTGAAAGGGTTCAGAAAAGATTTACATGGAGAGGTTGAGTAGGCTTGGTCTCTATTCCTTGGAGCGCAGGAGGATGAGGGGTGATCTTATAGAGGTGCACAAAATCATGAGAGGAATAGATTGGGTAGATGCACAGAGTCTCTTGCCCAGTGTAGAGGAATCACAGACCAGAGGATGTAGTTTCAAGGTGAAGAGGAAAAGATTTAATAGGAATCCAAGGGGTAACTTTTTCACACAAAGGATGGCGGGTGTATGGAATAAGCTGCCAGAGGAGGTAGTTGAGGCTGCGACTATCACATCGTTGGGATAGGACAGGTTTGGAGGGATTACGGACCAAGCACAGGCAGGTGGGACTAGTGTGGCTGGGATATTGTTGGCCGGTGTGGGCAAGTTGGGCCAAAGGGCCTGTTTTCACATTCTATCACTCTATGACTATGACTAAAATGAAGATGGTGGGTTGGTTGGTTTGTGCGACTGGGCTACACCTGCAATTCTCTGCAATTTCTTCTAGTCTTGGGCAGAGCAATTCCCAAACCAAGATGAGAACTATCCCAGTAGCATGCTTTCTATCTGTATCTGCGGAGGTTGATAACAAATTTCCTTAAACTTCTGAGGAAGTAGTGGCATTGGCTTTCTTTTCTGTCTGCAGCTTCAATTAGGTTGGTTTAGGACATATTGTCAGTAATATTTACTGACAATAGCTATTAACCATCGCTTCGTTGGCACCATTGATGCTGATTAGGCCATGAACTCCATCTTGTTTCCTGAAGTCAGTAAGTAGCCCCTTCATTTTGCTGACTTTAAGGGAGAGATTGAATAGAGAGATATTTATATCCAATCCCGGACTTATCTGTCCTTATAATAGACCTTGCAAACATAATAAATCACATCTCTAGCAAATGGAACAATGCACCAAAGGACAATATGAAAGAAATTGTTTGTTCACAACTGTGTTTTTATATACTAGACCAAGGGGGACCCGTTGGGGGTGGGGGCCTGCAACGTAACACACACACACTAACCACCCCCTCCCCCCCCCCCACACACACACACACTAACCACCCCCCTTGATTATTATATTAATATTACCGGAGGAGGCGCTGTCCTGAACGGCTGCCTGTCCTGCAGCTGTCCGTTTTTTTCCCTTCTTTTTTGTTATTTTTAGTTCGTTAAGTGTACAGTCATGGGGTCTAATCTTTTTATGTGTGGGGGGTGGTGGGGGGGAAGGGGGAAACTGCTTTTCCAAGTCCCTACCTGGTCGGAGGGGTTGCCTTCCTCTGAGCAGCGTCTTCGACCCGTCCTCGCGGCCTACCAGCGGGTCCTGGAGCGACGTTTTCCTGAGGGGCCCTGCCCAGAACATCAGCTTTGGCGGCGGCGCGGCGCTAGAGCGCTGTCGCGGAGCGGGCAGTGCCTTTCCTGGGTCGCCGCGCTGGAACTCCAGTATGCTGGGACTGCCGAAAACATCATCGGTGAGCCGCGGTTCTGCGGAGCGGCCAGCTGCGACGTTGAACCTACATCCCGGAGCCTGGGATCTCTCGCCGAGATCGCCAGTGCGTGGAGCTCCGTCCGGCGCGGTCAGTTTGGCTTGGAAGCCGCGGGCTCCGTTGGGAAGGCGGCCGTTCCTGGCACCTCAAGCCGCTGGGGGTTCTCCCGACGCCGGAGTACCATCATCCGGCGAGAACATCGGGCGCCGTGGCGGCGACTGTGGAGGCCTCCATAGGCCCGACTTTGGGTGGACAAGAAGATGGGGACTGGACTTTGTGCCTTCCCCCACAGTGGGAATCACTGTGGGGGGATGTTTTATGTTTGGTGTTGAATTTCTTCATGAATACTTTGTTGTATTTTTATTAGTGTGCTGCAAGGACATCTGAATTTCCCCTGAATAAGGGGATTAATAAAGTCTAATCTAATCTAATCTAATCTAATCTATTAATCATTGGCTCCGTTTACCCCATCCCTGCCCTATCCACTGATGCATAGCCCCCACCTCGCAGGCGCGTCTAGAGAGGGGGGGGGGTTTAGAGAGAGGGCACACAGAGAGGGGCTGAGTGAGAGAGGGGGGAAGAAAGAGTGGGGGAGAGAAAGAGAGAGAGAGAGAGGGGGGGGAGGTAGGAGGGGGGTGGAGGTAGGAGGGAGAAGGGGTTTGGAGAGGAGGGGGAGAGGGAGGGGGGGAGAGGGAGGGGGGGAGGGAGGGGGGGAGAGGGGGGAGGGGAGGGGGGGGGAGAGGGGGGGGGGAGAGGGGGGGAAGGGGAGAAGGAAAAGGGGGAGAGAGGGAAAGAGGGGGAGAGAGGGGAGAGGGAGGGGAGAGAGGGGAGGGAGAGGGGGGAGAGGGGGAGAGGGGGAGAGGGAGGAGAGGGGGAGGGGGGGTGAGGGAGGTGTTGAAAACTGCACTGCGGGCCGCGAGGAGCGGAGCCATTGTGACATCATCAGCTCGTTAACTTCAAAAAAGATTTCAGATTTGTGAACAATTTTAATAAATAACTCAAGAAATAATGAATCTAATTTTCAGATGCTATTTTTGAAATCAAGAGGTAAATTCTCAATTCTCCATTGGAATATGTAAACATTTCACCGTTAGCACGTCGTGTTTTCAAGGAGATGTGAATCAGACCAACAAATACACACGCAAATACATCCACATCCAAGATCAGAGTTTTATAAGTACACTAGATTAAGTGGGGCCCGTTGGGTCCCAGCATCACACGGGCGGGCTGGTCCCCCAACGCAATATTCCACCTCTCCACCAATTCCAATATTGGTGGCCAGTGGGGGGGGCGGGGAGGGCTTTCTGGAGCACTAGTATGGGTGTGGCACTCTGAAGGTACTGGTTTCCTGATCTCTCCCTCCCCTATGACCTCTCTCCCTCCCCCATCTTGTAGAGACTGAGCCACGCCCACACTTCCGAGTTTTGTAGTCCCTCCCCACCCCCCCACCAGAAGGGGCATGGCCTTCATGGCGTGATTGACAGGAGTGAAAATATCAACATCTTTTAAACACAAATAACTATTTTATTTTTCATCGATGGTAAAAATCCTCGGCACTTGTTCAGCAGAGGAGGACTCTAAGATGGCCATAAAAATCAGTCGTACGTGGTAGCATTTTTTATAAAATCAATATAAACGCTAACAGGAAGTGGTCAAGATTAGACTTTTAATTATATAGAAGGCAAGGCAGCTCTAATTAGGCAAGGCAGCTCTAATTAGGCAAGGCAGCTCTAATTAGGCAAGGCAGCTTGCTTTAGCACTTTCAAAACCTTAGGCAAGGCAGCTCACTTTAGCACTTTCAAAACCAAAGGCAAGGCAGCTTACTTTGGCACTTTCAAAACCAAAGGCAACACAGCTTGCTTTAGCACCTGCAAAACCAAAGGCAAGGCAGCTTGCTTTAGCACCTGCAAAACCAAAGGCAAGGCAGCTTGCTTTAGCACCTGCAAAACCAAAAGCAAGGCAGCTTGCTTTAGCACCTGCAAAACCAAAGGCAACACAGCTTGCTTTAGCACTTTCAAACCAAGGCACACTTTTGCATTTTCAAACCACATTTTCAAATGACATTAAGGGCACTGACAGGTCAGTAAAACTACTCACAATTAAGTAGACATGTGTTCAGTGTTATTCACAGCTCAGACTGAGAATTGTGACCTCTCGCTCCCCCAACTTGCAGAGAACTGAGGCATCTCCACACTTCCGGGTTTTATAGTCCCTCCGGAAGGGGTGTGGCCTTCCGGAGAGAGAATCTCAACATTTTTTAAACACTAATAACTTTTGTTTTACATTCGATGGGAAAAATCCTCTTGTCCTGCGCAGTGGAGGGGGACTCTGAGTAAGATGGCCAAGAATTACAGCTGTAAATGGCAGTGTTTTCTCCAAAATCAATATACAGAACAACAGGAAGTGGTCAAGATGAGACTTCTAATAATATAGATAGATAAGATCACCTTCTATGTAGGATGCTTTATAGATATAGGAATTTCCAACAGCAATGTAAAAAATTTCAGTTTTACCTTGGCTTAATAAGCCTGCCCCACTTGCCAATTTTTTTATGCAACTGCCGGTGATTGTCATAGTCATAGTCGTAGCAGGTCGCCGAAAAACCGGCGACAACCTACGACTGCACCTACATCAGGAGAAGTCAAGCTACGATCATTGGGCGACTGAGGAGACTACTCCCGGCGACCACCGGCGAACATGTGGCGACAAACTGGTCGCCTGTAGTTGCCTAAAAAATCGCCTAAGTGGGACAGGCCCATAACATTCTAATTCTGTTTATACAAGGTCTTCTAACCAACTCTAGTACATGAAAATACTTAACCTAAATTGCCTTAATCTTCAGGAATTATATCAATTTGGTGCCTTTCCCTCCAAAAGAATGTTAATATTTTTCAAAAACTAGTATTAGTGAGGTATTCAATAGCCCAATAAGAGATTTAAAATTTCAGGTTTTCTCACTGTGCAGGGAATATTTTGCAAAGGATTCCAGAAGTCCCTGGGTCTGAAGAAGGGTCTTGACCTGAACCGTCAACCATCCCTTCTATCTAGAGATCCTGCATGTCCCGTTGGGTTACTCCAGCATTTTGTGTCTATCCGACAATCTCATTATATATTCCAACCAGCTAAAGGGAAATTCAGCTATTTAAGAACAAGTGGAATAACTTTTGAAAAGTACACGTTGCCAAAACGAGCACGGCAACATTTCACAACTCTGTAAGCATCAGCTGAGGAGATGGTATCATAAGTACAGGGATTTGAATCAGCAGGTTATTGGCAATGAAGAATGAGACCTTCAAATTTCTATAGGGTTTTTACAGTGAAGGGCCTGTCCCACTTTCACGACTTAATTCAAACCCTCTGCTGAGTTTAAAGGACCTAAAAAACAAAATCAAGATTGTGGTAATCTACGAACTCCTAATACTTTCCATGACTATGTTCACAAACTCCTACAAGCATGCCTACGGATTCCCACGACTATTTTGATGCCCTCCTTACGAGTAAAAAGTCGTGGACATTTTTTATCGGGCTGGAAAAAACGTCCCGACTTACCTGATGCCACGAGTACTTACGGCTAACATAACGGGCCACGACGATATATCTACGAACACCTACGACCTCCTACAGACTCGTTACGAATATTCTGCGAGTTTAAATCAAGGGGAAAACTCGGGAGAATTTGTGAATAACTCGTGAAAGTGGGACAGGCCCTTGACTCTGGGGAATGTGGCTGAAAATGGGAGGAAATCTGTCGGGCTCAACCACAACTATTTCTCGGTTTTTCTGACCTGACCAGCCAAAGGATGAAACTCTGGTCAAAATTAACAGATGGATAATGGAGGTTCGCCCAAAGCAAACTCTGCGCCCTGCCACAACACTGCAAACCGAAGAGAGGTCAGAACTGGAGGATACCAGAGGAGACCTAGTAGGTGATATTACGCTATTTGTGGTCCACAGCTCGTAAGTTTATCAGTCGTAAATGTAATTAGAATGCTGGGAAAAGTGGTCAACCATTTCATAACACTTTATGGATGCGCCTTTGTGCATTCAGTGATTCACGACACTTATTTTTAACCTTTAACATGTTGTATCACTGATGAATCTCATCCTGGTAATAACATTTCAAAATGAAATGCCACAAGTTGATAAAATGGATGCTGTCGATGAAAGAGCTATGCCCGTCTCTTCTCAGTGCAAGCTTTTGTGCTCCAATGCTGCACATCTATGGTGAATGATAAGTAATTATCCTTATACCATCTGACGCCTTTAAATTTGCAGAGGTCATAGGATAAAGTGGAAATGCATTTCAAGGAGGATTACGTAGGAACATTCTGTTATTCCCATTCATTTCAGAGCCGCCTCACTGTCAGCTGGACACAATGACTGTCCTTCGACATTGGCTTGCTTCTAGCCAACATGGTTTTATGTTAGTGAGCCCACTTTCTTATTCCACTCAAAGGCTTGCTTCATCCGCCCCAAACCTCTGGAAAAACCTCCAATACTGATTGCAGGTGATGAGCTCTCTCTCATTCAATGGGTGCAAGTATGGCTTCAGTCAGTAGTGAATAACTTCTATTGCATGTCCCTCATGAAAGTAGATCCACTACTTCGATCCCGACTATGGGTTCTGTCTTCACGGGGTTTGCACATTCTCCCCGTTACCGCGTGGGTTATCTCAGAGATCTTTGGTTTCCTCCCGCACTCAGAGATGTACAGGTATGTACGTAAATTGACTTGGCAAATGAAAAAATACCCCCTAATGTGTGTAGGATAGTGTTAATATGTGGGGATCGCTGGTCGGTGTGGTCCTAGTGGGCTGAAGGACCTGTTTCCACGCTGTATCTCTAAACTAAAGATCCATGTTAAGGCAATAGTTAGGTTGATTAGAGCTGTTTGGTTGGATGTTCAATCATTCTGTCCTTTGCCAAAGTAATGGCAGCACAATAATCTTTAAAACATGGAGGTGTTTGCAAAAGCCCAAGGCAAACATGCCTTTTTTAAAACTTCCTTATCAGGAAATGGTGAGAGGTGTCGAAATTGAATGTTATACAGTTAAATTCTGTAATTGTTAAGTCAGAAAGCTGTCTCATCTGCTGAGTGTTTCTAGTATTTGAGTTATGGGTTACTGTAAAATATGGGCCCTCTGAGTTTTGCATGAGATTGTGCAACAGTATAGCACAACACAAGAACAGGTCCTTTGGCCCACACTGTCTGTGCCGAACATAATGCCCGCAATCTGTTTTTTTTCTTCACCTTTTTGTTATTTTTAACGTCTGTTAAAAGTTTGTTTTTATGTTCTTCGGTTGTTTTATGTGGGGGGGGGAGTCGGGAGAAACTTTTTTTCAAGTTCTTACCTTCCCGGAGATGTGATCAATTTTCAGATCACATTCTCCGGGCTCTGCGGTCTACCATCGATGGAGCTGGAAGCCTCCTCGGGCAGTCGTGAGCCCCAGCGCGGACTTAACATCGGAACGGATCCCTTGCTTGGGCTCGCTGCCACCATCAAGGGCTCGCAGTCTCGGGAGAGGCTGAGTCGGGAGCTCCAACGCCGCAGAAGGTTTGTCCAGACCCGACGCGAGGTTCGATCGCCCGGCGTGGGGGAGCTGACATCCCTCCGATGCTGGAGCTGAACGCCTCGACACGGAGGGCTCGAACGCCACCGGCTATGGGAGTCAAGACCGTCCCGTCAACGGAGGGCTCCAGGCCCACGACCGAGGAAGAACAAAAGGAAGAGACTTGAACTTTATTTTGCCTTCCATCACAGTGAGGAATGTGTAGGGGTCACTGTGGTGGATGTTCATGCTAAAATGTGTTTTTGAGTGATTTGTTGCTTTTAATTGTATGACTGACCTGGCCAATGAAATTTCTCCTATGTTGCAAAACATACTTGCCGAATAAATTCTGATTCTGATAAATTATATCGTTTACTCTCCTATTAACATGTGAAATGTGACAAATGTCACCAGCACATTTTCTCATACCAGCAGTAACATGCTAAGGGACAACTGATGCAATAATACTTGGATTTCATGTGGATTTGCAACCTTGATAACAACATTGGTGATGTTACAGGGAAAGTTCATTAGGGAATATTTTGCCTTTGATGTAGAATCAGAATTAATTAAGCTTCAATTGCAATGTCACTGTTTCAAGTGAGCTAAGTCGCCGTTTCTAAAAGTAGCTGTATCCTTTAGTGGAAATAAAGGTGAGAATAGTTTTACTTAATTAAACAAGAAAATCAATATAAATTGAATTCTGCAGATGCTGGTTTAAACGAAAGATAGACACAAAATTCTGGAGTAGCTCAGTGGGAGATGGCATCTCTGGAGAGAAGGAATGGGCGATGTTTCGGGTCCTCCACCAGCTTTTTGCATCTAAATTCTGGACATACAAGGAATTGCAGATGCTGGTTTATCAAAAAAAAACCACACAGTGCTGGAGGAACTCAATGGGTCAGACGTTGGAGAACGTTGCGGGTCAGAACCCTTAACCTGCTTACTGGCAAGTTTTAAAAAAAAAACTATTGGCCAAAACCCGAGTATACTCGGGGCTGGCACTGAACAGGTTAAATCCTGGATTGCAGAACATCTTGCAAATGTCTGTTAAAGTTATGAAATGCAAGATTTTCCATTCTCCCTTTTCAAATCAGTACACTCTTGAGTGGGAGCACCATTCTTCTGTAAATTAGCAGTTAAAACAATGTGTATTGCTTTAAATCAAGATTAAATACAGTGAAATAGTCCCGCCTGCACGTCTGTAGCCATCTGGAATGATTAATTCTTTTCTATATAGATTGAAATAATTTGAGTGTGTCTATTGGGCTGCTGTCAGGACACACTTTTCTCTGTTCATCTGTCCTCAGATTCTTTTCTGGTAAATTTAAAATCAAGCTAAACCGTAATGCTGCGTGGCAGATAGTGGATCATGCTTTGATAAACATCTAGAATGCTAATGAACTGATGCTGCAGTTTGAATTTGTGAACAAGTGACTTAAACATAGGTTTAAAAATTGCACACCATATTTTAAAAAAATCCTATATTCTACTTTGTTTTCAATGTGGCATTTTCTCCTTAAAATCATATTTTCACATCAAATCAAAGTCGCTTGAAACTGATGAGGTCTCAAATTGCCCTACTTGGCTTGCAAATCATATCAGCAGTTCTCATTAGCATAAATGCATGAGCAACTCTAAATGCTTTTAATTTCCAATCTCAGCCAGCACAGAAGTAATTTGTCAATGTCAGGGCGAAAATCTGAAGCAAAAAAGGAGCAGGATTCCACAGTAAATTGGAATCATACAAATTTCTGATTTGTTAATTGACCGATGCCTCAGTTCAATCAGCTACGTTGAAGGTGTAAATAATTCAATGTATGGTTGGAAATAAGTGTGATGTAGATTCGAAATGGTGCATTAGCATTCACCGTTGCAGTGACTATTGCGGCAACATTTTGAAACCAAATTCATATTTGCATTATCCTTTCCCATTTCTAACAGAAAGCTAATGCTGTCGGAAATAGCTGACATTTTATTTAAATGTGCAGCAACGCATTTTTTAAAACCAACGAGACAATTTACCACTACCATTTCACACATACACCCCTTATGTATTTACGTGTAGGAAAGAACTGCAGATGCTGGTTTAAATCGAAGGTAGACACAAAATTATGGAGTAACTCAGCGGGACAGGTAGCATCTCTGGAGAGAAGGAATGGGCAGCGTTTCGGGTTAAGACCCTTCTTCCAACTGAACTATATAAATACTAGTTTTAAGTATCTGGCATCCAGTACATTCAATTTTGGGAGTAAAACATTCAAGCAATGATAGATGATGTGTTCAGAATGACCTACACAATTGCAATATATGCTAACAATAGTATTGGATAGTCTAGAAGGGTCTCGACCCGAAACGTCACATATTCCTTTTCTCCAGAGTTGCTGCCTGACCCGCTGAGGTACTCCAGCTTTTTGTGTCTTCTTATTTACTCCACTTGGTTCTACATCCCAGGTTACAAAAAGGAAACCAGGTGGAAATTGCAGAGAGTTTTGTCATTCTCATCCAAGATAGACAGGTGCCAGATGACCGAAGAATGGCGATTATGACATCTATCTAACTATCTATATTACTAAAAGTCTGATCTTGACCGCTTTTGGCCCACGGTCATCATTTTTGGCCACCTCGTTCAGAGCCCCCCTCCGCCTTCCGGGACCAGAGGATTTTTCCCATCGATGAAAAATCAGATATTAATGTTTTTTTTTAAATTGCCATTCTCTCTGCTGCCCCTGCTGGAGGGAGGGGGAGGGATTATAAAACCAGGAAGTGCTGTGCCTCACTCAGTCTCTGCAAGATGGAGGAAGCCATCTCTCTGAGCTCTGAATAACACTGCACACATGTCTACTCAACTGTGAGTGCCCTTAATGTGGTTTGAAAATGAAAATATAGTTGGTTTGAAGTAAAAAGGCACTGCCTGCAAATGGTGGTTTGGGGGTTTGGGTTGAAGTGAAAAGGCACTGCCTGCAAATGGTTGTTTCGGGTGGTTGGGTTGAAGTGAAAAGGCAATGCCTGAAAATGATTGTTTGGGGGGTTTGGGTTGAAGTGAAAAGGCACTGCCTGCAAATGGTTGTTTGGGGCGTTTGGGTTGAAGTGAAAAGGCACTGCCTGCAAATGGTTGTTTGTCTAAATTTGACAACTTCCTGTTTGCACTATATTGATTTTAGATAAATCGCTACCACTTACGGCTGTGATTTTTGGCCATTGTATTCAGTTCCCCTCCTCTCATCAGGTGCAGAGGATTTTTCGCATCAATGAAAAAGTAAAGTGCTATTAGTGTTTAAAAAATGTTGAGAATCTCTCTCCTGTCAATCACGCCATGAAAGACACACCTTTTCCGGTGGGAGGGGGAGGGATTATAAAACCCGGAAGTGTGGGTGTGGCTCAGTCTCTGCATGATGGGGGAGGGAGTGGTCATGACTCTGTCTGAGCTGTGAATCAACTGAACACACTGAATGTCTACTGTGTGGTTTTATGGTGGTTTTATGGTGGTTTCACCCTGCTTGAAATAGTATGAAACTGCATTTGAATGCGGTGGCCTTGCACAAAATGGTATGAAACTGCATTTGAATGTGGTGTCGTTGCACTCTGCATGAAATGATATGAAACTGCATTTGAATTTGGTGGCCTTGCACAATCCTTGAAATGGTAAGAAACTGAACCTGAATTTGGTGGCCTTGCACCCTGCTTGAAGTGGTATGAAACTGCACTTGAACTTGCACCCTGCTGAAGAGGTAAGAAACTGCACTTGTGGCCTTGCACCCTGCTTGAAATGGTAGGAAAATGGATTTGAATTTATTGGCCTAGCACTCTGCTTGAAATGGAATTTCAAGGAATAGCCGTGAGTCAACTGGCAGCCCACCAGACGTGAGTAAGTTGCCAGCACATCAGGCTTGAGGGACTGAACTGCCACCCAAGAATCCATTTGGCCCACAATGTCCATACTAGCCCTCTGGAGACCAGTAGTCACTTCAGCCAACAACACCCATACCAGTGCTTCAGAAAGCCCCCCCCCCCCCCCCCCCTGGCCACCAATATTGGAATTGGTGGAGAGGTGGAATATTGCGTCGGAGGACCAGCCCTCCCGTGTGAACATGGGGTTCCACTTAGTCTAGTACATAACTAAAACTGATCTTGTGCTCTTCCAGTTTTGCGATTTTTTCTATTTGTGCAAAAACGGTACAAAAAGCGCTATGATTTTTCGCCACCTTACCATTCTCCTGTGCTACAACGGCACCAAGTTTTGTTCCGATTGATGGTATATTTTAAAAGTTATTAAGGTTAAATATCTTAAAAACAGCGCATGCGCAGGTTGGTCTCCTCTCTTGTCATTCGCCGCCATGCAGATTGTTCTCCTCTCCCGTCAGTCGCCAGGACAGCGACACCCCTTCCTGCACCATCACTGCACTGATTGGCCGGGTCCGCTGTCAGTAACGGGCGGCACCCGCCTCGGAGAAAATAAAGCTGAAGGAGCAGAGTGAGCACCACTAATTCTCCGCCGGTTTGAGCAGCATCTGCGGGCGCCTCTGTGGTGCCGAGCAGGCAAGCCCACTTCACGGCCTCCGTGGTACCTAGCACCGTCGGCTACCTTGTCCGACCCGGGCTTCTACCTGCGAGGTGCTGGCCAGGGTTCTACGCGGCGATCCAGGAGGCATTGAGACCACGGCGGTGACACATTGCAATGATGGGGCCTTGCTGAATTTCAAAATCTGCGGAGAAATCTATCTCTTCCTCTTTTTTCTATTTTGGTGGGGGAGGAGGAAAAATAAAGGGAGAGGAAGGGGCAGTGGGGGAGGTAGGGAATGGGGAATAGAGGGAGAGGAGGGCAGTGGGAGAGGTGAGATAGGATAGTGGGGGGATAGGAGGAGGTGAGGAGTGGGGGAGATGGGGAGAGAGGGATAGGACGGGAGTTGGGAGGGGAGAGGAGTTATGGATGGGAGGGAGTAACTGAGGGTAGGGGTAAGGAGAGGGAGGGAGAGAGGTGAGGGAGGGATTGGGGAGGGAAGGAGGAGAGGGGAAAGAGGGAGGGTGAAGAGGAGGGGGTGTTGGGGGATGAGGGGAAATGAACTACTCCTGCGCAGTTGGGGGCTATGGGTGAGTGGTGGAATATTGCGTTGGGGAGTAGACCCAACAGGTCTGCACCTAGTATAGCTCTTAGAATAGCTGTTGGGAATGCAATGGATATCATTGGGTCATTGAGTCATACAGCACGGAAACAGGTCTTTTGGCCCAATTCATCCGCCCCAACCAAAATGGCCCATCTAAGCTAGTCTCATTTTCCCGCGTTTGACCCATATCCCTCTAAACCTTTCCCATCCATGTCCAAATGTATTTTAAATGCTGTTATAGTATGTGCCTCAACTACCTCCTCTGGCAGCTTGTTCCGTATACCCACCAACCACTGAGTGAAAATGTTGCCCTCAGGATCCCTATTAATTCCTGCCCCTTTCACCTTAAACCTATGTCCCCTGATTCTTGATTTCCGCACCCTGGGTAAATCCACCCTATCTATTCCAAATCTGGATTCCATAAGGGCCTGTCCCACTTATCCGATTTTTTCGGCAACTTGCCGGCACCCGTCATAATCGCAACAGGTCGCCGAAAATTTTCAAAATGTTGAAAATCCATCGTCGACCAGAAAAAGGTACGACTCTTTGGGCGTCTACTCACGACCAAACAGGCGTTACCCCGCGACATGTATTAGTGTCACCCCTTCAACATGTATTAATGGCTTGGATATGAACATACAGGATAGCATTTTAAAAATTGCTAAAGACATTAAACTTGACTATATGGTTCACAGGGAAGAAGAGAACAGACTGCACCAGGATGGAAAGTTAGCAGAATGGACACACAGTGACAGATGCTGTGGAACAGCATCCCTCGTCTCATCAGAACTGCCCCCTCCATCGACTCCTTTAAGTCTAGACTTAAAACCTATTTCTATTCACAAGCGTTTCTTGAGTTCCTCTGAGGGAGCGCTGTAAACAATTTATGTACATATTGTTAGATCTCTGTACCACTGTTTGTAGCATGTTAGTACCTGCACTGCTGTAAAGCACTTTGGTCAACGAGAGTTGTTTTTAAATGTGCTATAGAAATAAAATTGACTTGACTTGACCTGAGATGAAATGCAGGAACATGTGCAGTAATACATTTTGGAAGATAGAATGTGGACAGAATGCATAGTTCTAAAGCATATCCAGTAATAGAGAGACCTGGTTGTATATGTGTACAAAATCTTTGAACGTTACAAGACATGTTGAGAATATGTTTAGTGAAGCACATGACAGGCCAATTTCATAAATTGAAGCAGAAATACAAAAAGCAGGGTGAGTATGTTGAAACTTTATAAAAACATCAGTTCTGCCACAACTGGAGTGCTGTGTCCAATATTTTTAACACACTTCAGGAAAAATGTGATGTTCAGAGAGAAATTGCAAAAGAGATTTAATAGAATGATTCCCAAAGTGAGTCATTTTAGCTACAAGGTTAAATAGAAAATGGAGTAGTAAGAGGCCAGTAGGTCAGGCTTAAAATCTGCTCCACCATTCAATATGATATGTAACTTTGCCACTCTGTTAGCACTGGAGTTTATGTGAGTCAGCTGCAGCTCAGGCAGTGTACATCTGGACCCACTTACGCCCAACATGCTCAAGGTTACATTTACGAAGCAATCAACAGATGTCCACCAGTCATACTGCAACAATGAATAGGTTCTTGCTATTGAGGGAGTGCAGTGTATGTTTACAAGGATGGCGGGACTGTCATATGCTGAGAGAATGGAGCAGCTGGGCTTGTACGCTCTGGAGTTTAGAAGGATGAGAGGGCATCTCATTGAAACATATGATTGTTAAGGAGTAGACTAGGGTTTCGGCCCAAAACGTTGCCTATCTCCTTCGCTCCATAGATGCTGCTGCACCCGCTGAGTTTCTCCAGCATTTTTGTGTACCTAAGATTGTTAAGGGTTTGGACACGCTAGAGACAGGAAACGTGTTCCCGATGTTGGGAGAGTCCAGAACCAGGGGCTACAGTTTAAGAATAAGGAGTAAGCCATTTAGAACGGAGACGAGAAAATACTTTTTCTCACAGAAAGTGATGAGTCTGTGGAATTCTCTACCTCGGAGAGGGCGGTGGAGGCCGGTTCTCTGGATACTTTCAAGAGAGAGCGAGATTTGGCTCTTAAAGATAGCGGAGTCAGGAGATATGGGGAGAAGGCAGGAACGGGGTACTGATTGGGGATGATCAGCCATGATCATATTGAATGGCGGTGCTAGCTCAAAGGGCCGAATGGCCTACTCCTGCACCTATTGGCTATTGTTCCCAAGGTTATGCGCACAAGATGGGAACTGGGAGAATTCGTCAGTGATCAGTTGAATCTTATGTGGAATACATCATTTTTTGATGTCAGTTGACATTACAGTCAAGGCAGTACTGAAAGTCTTAAAATACAAACAAGTAGATAAATCCTTGGGTCCTGATCAAGTGTATCCTTGGACATTGTGGGATGCTAAAGAGATTGTGTGGTTCATTGCACATAATAAATATGGATTGTTCATAAATTTGGATTGGAATATCTATGTTATGGCAACCTATATTTTTGTTTTATCTCAAAGTGGACTGTGATGCTGAGTACTTACTCATTTAACTCTTTTCATATTCGCATGACCAGGCAACTGAACCATCCTACCACAACCAGAGAGCAGTGCTGAACTACTATCTACCTCATTGGTGACCCTCGGACTATTCTTCATCGGACTTTGTTGGCTTTACCTTGCATTAAAAGTTATTCCCTGTAAATAGCTTGATTGTAAAAACAGGAAAGCAGACTATTATCTAAATGGTGGCCGATTGGGAAAGGGGGAGATGCAGCGAGACCTGGGTGTCATGGTACACCAGTCATTGAAGGTAGGCATGCAGGTGCAGCAGGCAGTAAAGAAAGCGAATGGTATGTTGGCTTTCATTGCAAAAGGATTTGAGTATAGGAGCAGAGAGGTTCTACTGCAGTTGTACAGGGTCTTGGTGAGACCACACCTGGAGTGTTGCGTACAGTTTTGGTCTCCAAATCTGAGGAAGGACATTATTGCCATAGAGGGAGTGCAGAGACGGTTCACCAGACTGATTCCTGGGATGTCAGGACTGTCTTATGAAGAAAGACTGGATAGACTTGGTTTATACTCTCTGGAATTTAGAAGATTGAGAAGGGATCTTATAGAAACTTACAAAATTCTTAAGGGGTTGGACAGGCTCGATGCAGGAAGATTGTTCCCGATGTTAGGGAAGTCCAGGACAAGGGGTCACAGCTTAAGGATAAAGGGGAAATCCTTTAAAACCGAGATGAGAAGAACTTTTTTCAACACAGAGAGTGGTGAATCTCTGGAACTCTCTGCCACAGAGGGTAGTTGAGGCCAGTTCATTGGCTATATTTAAGAGGGAGTTAGATGTGGCCCTTGTGGCTAAGGGGATCAGGGGGTATGGAGAGAAGGCAGGTACGGGATACTGAGTTGGATGATCAGCCATGATCATATTGAATGGCGGTGCAGGCTCGAAGGGCCGAATGGCCTACTCCTGCACCTAATTTCTATGTTTCTATGTTTCTATGTAACCATGTGTTGTCTTTCTGCTGACTGGTTAGCATGCAAAATAAGCTTTTCACTGCAGCTCGGCACACGTGACAATAAACTAAACTGAAACTAAAACTGTGTGAAAATGTTGCCCTCTCAGGATCCTTTTAAATCTTCCCCTCTCATCTTAAACGTAATGTTATAGATGCACCTACCCTGAGAAAAAGACTGGCTATTCACCTTATCTATGCCCTTCATAAAGCTGTTCATGACCACCGCTCTGCTTTCTAGCCCCAGAGAAAAAAGACCCAACCTACCCAATTTATTTTTAAAGCTCAATCGTTCTACATCCAGCAAAATCCTCATAAACCCTTTGTTTCCTTTCCAGTTTAATGACATTCTTCCTGTAACAAGACAACCAGAATAGTACATAGTACACCAAACGTGGCTTTACCAACATCTTATGCATGATGTCCCAGGTCCTGTCAATGAATGCCAGATGCATTCTTCACAGCCACAGGAGACCTCTGCACCACCTGCCAGCCTTGCCCATCTATCTACTCAAAAATTTAGTGTGGCTACCTCCCTGAAACTATTGTCTATCTATATCCTTCCCTGCCTCCTGTATGCTCCTCAAGTGCATTAGTTCATGTGCATTAATTTTTAACTAGATGAGAAATAATAGTGGTAGTCAATGTGAATAATTTTAATGTACTCATCTACCAGCGCATGGCATCTACCAACAGTTAATAAATAAGTCTAAAGCTACATTCTATCTTGGTAGCCCTTGACTGATGATGGGGGATATCTCCAAGGGTGCAGCATGCTGCATGATATCACAGATCTTGTAGACTCCTGGCTGAATGCTGCAGAGCTCCTCCATAGTAGCCCAACAAGCAAAATCATCTTTTTGCAAAGCCTTGATATAGTTTAATATAGAGATACAGTGCGGAAACAGGCTCTTCGGCCCACCGGGTCTGCGCTGACCAGGGATCCCCGCACATTAACACTATCCTGCACACACGATGGACAATTTTACATTTACACCAAGCCAATTAACCTACAAACCTGTGTGCCTTTGGAGTGTGGGAGGAAACAGAAGATCTCAGGGAAAACACACGCAGGTCACGGGGAGAACGTACAAACTCTGTGCAGACAGCACCCATTGTCAGGATCGAACCCGGGTCTCTGGCGCTGTTAGGCAGCAACTCTACCGCTGTGCCACCGTGCTGCCCTTGGTATGTTGAAGAAGGAGAAAGCAAGGACTAGGACTTCAGCACACCCCCTGTATCCTCCCCTCCCACCCACAACATTAATCATCTGAACAAACAAGTAATTGTGAATACTGCTGTGCACATTCAACATACAACATTAAGGATAAGTTACCTATCAAAACACTGGCTAATATCAAATCCTGCCGGAGCCTGCACTGCCACGTTTGTTTTTGTGTTTACAAGCCTTTAATTGGATGCATGCTGTATATGAATATATGGGTTACAAAAATGAATCATTAGCCAAGTCACTTGCAGACAGCCCTTAATGCTTACAGCCCCTTTTGTTTATTGTGGTTTTATAGTGAAAAGCTTTTGTTGCGTACTATCCAGTCAGCGGAAAGGCAATATATGATTACAATTAAGCCATTTACAGTGTACAGATACATGATAAGGAAATGACGTTTAGTGCAAGGTAAACGCAGCAATGTCCGATCAAGGATAGTCCGAGGGTCACCAATGAGGTAGATAGTAGTTCAGAACTGCTCTCTGGTTGTGGTAGGATGATTCAGTTGCCTGACCACAGCTGGGAAGACTGTCCCTGAATTTGGAGGTGTGTGTTTTCACACTTCTATAGCTTTTGCCTGATGGGAGAGGGGAGAAGAGGGAGTGGCCAGGGTGCGACTCTTCATTGATTATGCTGCAAGCCTTGCCGAGGCAGCGTGAGGTGTAAATGGAGTCAATAGGAGGTTGGTTTGTGTGATGGTCAGGGGTGCGTCCACAATTCCCTGCAATTTCTTGCGGTGTCTAAGATGGAGCTAGCTCAGAGGAAAGTCGATGAATGAATACTCCTTGATATTGACTACAATCTTTTCAGCAAGTTTTCCTCAATGTAATAAGTATTTTGTGGCATATAACCACCCAGCCTTTTCTCTTAAAAAAAGACACAAAGTGATGGAGTGACAGCAGGTCAGGCAGCATCTCTGTAAAGCATGGATAGGTGACATTTTGGGTCACCAGACATTGAATTTTTTGATTTGCAAGATTTAAGCCACACTTCCTTGACTGAATGAATCCCCTACCAACAACACTGTATGCATTACCATCTGTCTTAAACGTAACAGGTCTAACCACCTAAACACAGTAGAGGTAGGGCATCCTGCAGCAAGAATCTAATTTCCTCTTTATCTGTGCCTTTTCATTCTCCACATGGCACATGTCAGGAATGATGAAATACTCATCACTTGTCTGAATGAATGCAGTCCTCTGGGCAGTGGGCAGGTGCTATAGACCTGCACGGGAAGGTAGACGCTCCCGCCCCCACCAGTCTCGGGTGGATGGGGCTCGTCAGCCTGGGAAGGCAGTCCATCTAGGAGAGGGAAAACTCGGATTTAAAACCTCCACTGCCTTGTGGCCATATCCAGTCATGGAAAAGGCTCCAGGAGTAAACCTCAAGAAAATCCGGAGTCGGAGCCCCTAAGGCAGTTTGTCGTTGTCTACAACCTCGCTCTGGCAGCTCCTGCGATGGTGCTGGTGCCAAACTGTAACGGCCCTGCTGTTCCTTTGGATCGATCAGTGACGTGCAGAGGAGGGAAGTACTCCATGGGCAACAGCCTGTCCTCCATACAACATCGCCCAGGCTTGCATCTGACTAGGATGCATCACCCATGGTCAGTCATGACCGAGGGGGGCCTACTATACTTGTCTGAATGAATGCAATTTCCACAACCATAAAAATCTTAAGACAATGCAGCCTGCATGAAAGGGATCCAATCCATCATTGCCTCCAGGGTGGTATGCTGTACCTGCAGTTTGTCATTTACAAGATACCTTGCTGCAACTTATTTGAAGACTGTTTTCTATGATGGTAAGAATCTTGTGAACAGGGGGCTGCAAGTAAACCACCTTCAGTTGGTAACTTCTGATTAAAGGTGATTACAGGTAGACACAAATGCTGGAGAAACTCAGCGGGTGTGGCAGCATCTATGGAGCGAAGGAAATAGGCAACGTTTCGGGCCGAAACCCTTCTTCAGACTGATGCAGGGGGGGGGGGGGGTAGAGAAGAAAGGAAGAGGAGGAGCCAGAGGGCTGAGGGAGAAGGGAGGAGACAGCAAGGGCTACCGGAAATTGGAGGTCAATGTCAAGGTGATTATAATTGCTTCAGCCTTGTCTTGGGCATCTGCTGGGTTCTGTTGGCAGTAGGAGGTTCTAAATTATGGGGGAATTTAACTCAGCCGCTGCTGATAGCCTACATCATCTCGTGGATAGACACAAAATGCTGGAGTAACTGAGTAGGACTGGCAGCATCTCTCAAGAGAAGGATGATGTTTCGGGTCGAGACCCTTCTTCAGAAGTCTAGCTTGTTCTGTTTAAAATCTAACCCATCCAGCGCAACCCAAAACGCTCTTTGTGTATCTTCAGCACAATGGAAGGTGTCCTCATGTTGTCTCCACAAGGCTAGGTTAATCATATGCAATCACTGTCAAATCGCAGATGCAACCTTAGTATTTCTTTCCTATTAGCAGAACTATCTTATTCTAGTTCTAGATCCTTCAGGCCTTGACCATTTGGTTCAGAGATGTTGCTGCTGAGCCACTCTTGGTAGTAGTCAATGTAGTTCCTTATGGGCCTGTCCCACAGGCGATTTTGCAGGCGACTAATCTGAAAAACCGGCAACTGGAACGGCGACTGTCAGAGTGGAACACACACACACACAAAAAATCATTGCTTCCTTCAACAGACCGTTACGCAGGCGGGAGACAGGGCAAGCGGGGGAGTGTTGGCTGAGTGAAATTCACATGTTGCAAAGCCAAGGTAATACAGACACACACCGCGATGAACAGGAAGGTTGGCACTGTAATTAAGATGGCTAAAGCACAGTGTATGGTAAGTCCTTTATAAGAGAGGGTGGGGAGATGGGGGAGAAGGAGTGGAGACAGTGATACACGGCTGTGAAGCTCGGCGGACATTTAACATTACCGGTCGGTTATCCTTGGTTCTGAAAACTACTGCTTACATGTTTTTTTTCCCCAATGAGCCAATGAAATTCACCGGTCAGCACCGGCTACAATCTACGAGAACCTTCGACCTCCTGGCAATCCACTAGGACCTCCTGGCGACCCACCTACGGCTCGAGAATTCTCGCTACTCTCCATGGCGGCTTCATTCCAGTCGCCGCTAATTTTTCAACATGTTGAAAAATTCACAGCGACCATAATGAGGCCGCGACTAGTTTCCAGAATGCGGGAACTCCTCACGACCATCAAGGCGTCTTCCGGCAACCACCCACGAACATGTGGCGACCGCAGAGTCTCCTGCAGTCGCCTAAAACATCGCCTAAGTGGGACAGGCCCATTCGTGTACCTTGCCTCTTTGACTTTGTTTAGCAGTCCCTCTTGGAAAGTTTCCTATATTACTAAGCATCATTTAAATGTATAACATGAGTGGTTTGATTACTGAAAGGTACTAAATAATTTATTCTTTATTTAGTAGAAACTGGTGGCATAGGTAATGAGGGCAGGTATTGAGGGGAATTGAATGGATTAAAGGCTGATAAATCCCTAGGGCCAGATCGGCTGCATTCCCAGAGTACTTAAGGAAGTAGCTCCAGAAATAGTGGATGCATTAGTGATAATTTTTCAAAACTCTTTAGATTCTGGAGTAGTTCCTGAGGATTGGAGGGTAGCTAATGTAACCCCACTTTTTTAAAAGGGAGGGAGAGAGAAAACGTGGAATTACAGACCAGTTAGTCTAACATCGGTAGTGGGGAAACTGCTAGAATCATTCATTAAAGATGGGATAGCAGCACATTTGGAAAGTGGTGAAATCATTGGACAAAGTCAGCATGGATTTATGAAAGGTAAATCATGTCTGACGAATCTTATAGAATTTTTTGAGGATGTAACTAGTAGAGTGGATAAGGGAGAACCAGTGGATGTGTTATATCTGGACTTTCAGAAGGCTTTCGACAAGGTCCCACATAAGAGATTAGTATACAAACTTAAAGCACACGGTATTGGGGGTTCAGTATTGATGTGGATAGAGAACTGGCTGGCAGACAGGAAGCAAAGAGTAGGTGTAAATGAGTCCTTTTCACAATGGCAGGCAGTGACTAGTGGGGTGCCGCAAAGGTTCAGTGCTGGGACCCCAGCTATTTACAATATATATTAATGATTTGGACGAGGGAGTTGAATGCAACATCTCCAAGTTTGCGGATGACACGAAGCTGGGGGGCAGTGTTAGCTGTGAGGAGGATGCTCAGAGGCTGCAAGGTGACTTGGATAGGCTGGGGTGAGTGGGCAAATGCATGGCAGATGCAGTATAATGTGGATAAATGTGAGGTTATCCACTTTGGTGGCAAAAACAGGAAAGTAGACTTTTATCTGAATGGTGGCCGATTAGCAAAAGGGAAGATGCAACGAGACCTGGGTGTCATGGTATACCAGTCATTAAAAGTAGTCCTGCAGGTGCAGCAGGCAGTGAAGAAGGCGAATGGTATGTTAGCATTCATAGCAAAAGGATTTGAGTATAGGAGCAGGGAGGTTCTACTGCAGTTGTACAGGCTCTTGGTGAGACCACCTGGAGTATTGTGTACAGTTTTGGTCTCCTAATCTGAGGAAAGACATTCTTGCCATAGAGGGAGTACAGAGAAGGTTCACCAGACTGATTCCTGGGATGTCAGGACTTTCATATGAAGAAAGACTGGATAGACTCGGTTTGTACTCGCTAGAATTTAGAAGATTGAGGGGGGAATCTTATAGAAACGTACAAAATTCTTAAGGGGTTGGACAGGCTAGATGCAGGAAGATTATTCCCGATGTTGGGGAAGTCCAGGACAAGGGGTCACAGTTTAAGGATAAGGGGGAAATCTTTTAGGACCGAGATGAGGAAAACATTTTTCACACAGAGAGTGGTGAATCTCCGGAATTCTCTGCCACAGAAGGTAGTTGAGGCCAGTTCATTGGCTATATTTAAGAGGAGTTAGATCTGGCCCTAGTGGCTAAAGGGATCAGGGGGTATGGAGAGAAAGCAGGTACAGGATACCGAGTTGGATGATCAGCCATAATCATATTGAATGGTGGTGCAGGCTCGAAGGGCCGAATGGCCTACCCCTGCACCTATTTTCTATGTTTCTATGTTTCTATGTTCTGGCAGACGCCAGAACCACTGTTGAGTCTTCCCGATGTGTCGTGGGCCCAACTCAACGAAACACTTGCCGCCAACTTGAAAGAAAGCTGCCTAAACTGATGCATCAATCACTGAGGGAAGGTGGCCACTCCCAAGTGGCTATTCAAAGGTTCAAAAGGTTCAAAGGTCTATAATTGTCACGTGTACCAATTAAGGTACAGTGATATTCGATTTACCATGCAGCCATACTAAAAAGATGATCAAGTGTCACTTCAATCCTGATTATCCAGATGCTGTGATGTCCCAAAGCATTCCCAGCAACCACGTGCATTAAAAAATTCCCCCAGGCAGCAAACCAGGAAGGAAAATTCACAATTGAAATAATTAAAAAATATATTTTAGCAACTGCAAACCATCGCTGCACCATATATTTAAGATTCAGAGAAACGATGAAATATCAATCCTTTAAAAAATTAATATCCAATACATTTTTAAATGTCTGTGTAACATAATACAATGATGCATGTAAAGTTAAAGGCCTGTCCCACTTGGGCGTCATTTGCGTGTAATTTATGCAACACGATTTACGTGTCATGACGTGCACGTTACGCACGCATGGTTCGTGGTGACGTATGCAGTGACGCACCGCGCCCCAGGATTTTGGGATGTTCAAAATCTTTGCACGCCATCTGCGTGACGAGCAAATGACGCCCAAGTGGGACAGGCCCTTTAGTGTTTTTAGTGCTAATGTGCTGACTAAGGCACATGCGGCAAAGGAGTTTAAAGGTTTGCATGTCATTAAGTTCTCATCAATTGATCCAAGATACCTGAATTCCAGTAGAGAGGCCCGTGATACATACAGCTTGTAAGAAGAGCTGAATTACCGACAGCAACTTCTGGTATTTCCAAGTTAGCTATTACGCATGTGCTGAAATCCCAAAGTTACTATCAAGTCCATGGCTTAAAGATCCCAAATCCTTGTTGGCTTTGCTGTTAGTACTGTATATAATGTATGCTGGCAGATAACAGCTTTTATTCTTACTCTTACATCATATTTAACTTAAATTATAACATCTTGAAATCAATTGTTATATTTTGACAGGTTTATAATGAAATCACAGAACAATTACAGACGATCGCTAAAGTAGCAAATCTTACTTTGATCACTTAAAGCACAAGCTAAATGTATCAGGGTTTGGTTTTTTAAAATGAACGATATAAACTTTTAAAAATAGAGTAATTTTAATATATTTTAATACAATTGATAAATTATTCTGCAACAGATTTCATACACATGAATATTATACTGCTGAAAACTAATTTTTAACTGCAATCATCATTTGTGAAGCCTCTTACACAGACATTGTAAAAATCAACTTTTGACATCATTATGAATTTTGGCAACAGAATCAACATATTTGCCACAATGGCTGAAATGTTCATTTGTGGTATGCAAGCCTTTTCATGATAGATTAATAAACATGAAATGGCCTTTTTCTCTTCTCGTCCAATTTTCCATTAGTATTTTACGTGTGGATTCTGTCATCAGAATCTGACCCACATTAATGCCTCCACAATTTTCATATCTGGTAGGAATGTACAAATTTAAATAAGGTAGCAATGCATCTCATGTCACCACGTGCACCATTTTCAATCATTATCTCGTCATTTACACTGAACACTAATCATATCTGTTTTTTAGGTTGTGAGGATCTGGAAAAGAGCTGGAATTGAATTTTTAAAAAGCCAATCCTAGGCATCTCAGTATTCTGCATACAAGATAATTCTCCGATGATCTGTTTGATCCAAGGAAGAATAGCTATTTATGTTCCATTCAAGTACTTCACGCGCATTATGTACTTTTCTTTTAAATAAGACACAAAATGAATTATGGAATTAGAAAATGGGGGACAGTTTGTCGGAGACATAAGAGACTGCAGATGTTGATATATACACATATATATATATATACTAGACCAAGTGCAGACCTGTTGGGTCTGTTTTCCCAACGCGCGTTTGGGGGGGGGGGGGGGGGGGGGGGCTGCAGTATCAAACTCACACTAACCACCCCAAACACACAGGCAGGGGGGGCGGGGAGAGGAACACGGGGGGTGGGGAGAGAAGAGGGGAGGGGGGAGAAGGGGAAGAGGAAAGGGGAGAGATTGGGGAGGGAGAGGAGAGCAGGGTGGGGGAATGGGAGGAGAGTGGGAAGTGGGAGGAGAGCGGGGAGGGCAGGAAGGTGGGGATGTTAGAGGTGGAGAGAGGGGATGAGGGGAGGGGGGGGGGGGTAGGGGGAAGAGAGAGGGGGGAGAGAGGGGGAGAGGGAGGGAGAGGGGAAGAGTGGGGAGTGAGGGGGGAGAGGGGTAGTGGTGCAAGAGAGAGGGGAAGGGGGTGGGGGGGGGAGGAGGGAGAGGGGTGAGAGAGAGGGGGTGGGGAAGGGGGGTGAGAGAGGGGGTGGAGAGAGGGGGAGGAGGATGGGGGGAATAGGAGGGAGGAGAAGGGGAAGGGGAGAGAGGGGGAAGAGTGGGGAGGGAAGGGGAGAGAGGGTAGGGAGGAGAGAGGTGCAGAAGGGGAGTGGGTGGAGAGAGAGGGGGAAGGGATGGGAGAGGAGGGGGGTGAAGGGGGAGAGGAAGGGGAGAGGGGAGGGGGGAGGGGGGAGAGGGGAGAGAAGGGGGGAGAGAGGGGAGAAGAATGGAGAATGGGGAGTTAGGTGGAGAGGGGGGAGGGAGGGGGGAAGAGGGGGAAGGAGGGGGGGGAGAGAGGTAGGGGGAAGAGTCGGGAGGGGGGGGGAGAGGGGAGGGGGAGGGGGGGGAGAGGTGCAGAGGGGGAGTGGGTGGAGAGAGAGGGGGGGGAAGGGAAGGGGAGAGGGAGGGGGTTAGGGGGAGAGGAAGGGTGGGAGGAGGGGAGAGGAAGGGGAGGGAGAGGAAGTGGGGAAAGAGGGGGGGGGGAGAGAGGGAGGAGAGAGAGAGGGAGAGAGAGAGGGGGAGAGAGAGAGAGAGAGAGGGGAAGAGAGGGGGGAGGGGGGGGGAGGAGAGAGAGGGGGAGAGGGGCAGAGGAGAGGGGAGAGGGAGAGGGAGAGGGAGAGGGGAGAGAGAGAGAGGGAGAGTGGGGGGGGGGGGGGAGGGGGGGGGGAGAGAGGGCGAGGAGGGTGGGAGAGAGAGGGGGGAAAGAGATGGGAGAGAGGGGGGGGGTGAGGGGGAGAGGAAGGGTGGGAGGAGGGGGGAGAGGAAGGGGGGAGAGGAAGGGCGGAGGGAGCGTGAGGGGCGGAGAGGAAGCTGATGGGGAGAGGGAGTGGGGAGAATTTGAGGGGTGGGGGTGCGCGTCGTCAGAGGTGAGGGCTGGTTCTTGAACGTAATAATCTGCTCACTGTGCCGGGGAGGGAGAGAGAGAGAGAGAGAGAGAGAGAGAGACAGGGAGAGCGAGAACACGGCCCGCCTGCTGCTGGTAGCGTGCGGACGGGCGCGAGCCATGGCACGAGCGAGCGTACTTGGAGGGAGATGTGCCTGGATTGGTCGACAAGTGGGGGATTGTGACGATTTTTGTGAGATTTAATTAAAAAACGTGTACATAAAAATGTCCAAATGTTTTGAGGAGTGGATGATTGAATGTAAAAGTGAAAAGGGAAAGCGAAATGGGAAAAATCTGGGAGAATTTCGGAGAAGTTTTGGCGTAGCAAGGAACCAAAGGCCGAATCTGGCACCCACAAACACACACACAGAGAAAAAAACACACAACACACACACACACACAAGTTTTAATATATAGATAGATATATACACACACATTAGTGAACAGATAAAGTGCAATAGGTTGTTATAGTTCATAGTTTGTTTGAAGTTGTGTTTAAGTCCGATGGCTGTTCCTGAATCTGGATGTTGCAGATTTCAGGCCCCTGTACCTTCTACCCGATGGCAGCGGAGAGAAGAGTGTATGGCCAGGATAGTGTGGGTCCTTGATGATGCTGGCAGCCTTTTTGAGGCAGCACTGCGACATGTACCGATTGTTAAAAGAAGATAAACACAAAAGTAACGCTGGAGTAACTCAGTGGGACAGGCAGCATGGCTGGATAGAAGGAATGGGTGACGTTTCGGGTCGAGACCCATCTTCAGCGTCCCAACGGAAATGTCACCCATACCTTCTCTCCGAGTTACTCCAACATTTTGTGTCTATCGTCGGTATAAACAAGCATCAACAGTTCCTTCCTACCGATGGTTAAAGTTCAACGTAGCAACTAAATGGCCACAACACATGAAGTGTCGGCCAATCACAAACTCATAACTTGGTAAAGCAGTAAAGAAAAACTAGTACAGTTTTTCAGAAGTCGGGCTAAATTCAATAACATGAATTTTGCGAAGAGGTAACAAAAAGGATTGTTGATGGCAATGCAGTTGTCATTGTGGATGAGGACTTTCAAGAAGTATTTGATAAAATGCCACAATTTCAATCTGTTTGTAAAATTTAAATGCATTGGGTAAAAGTGTAACAGAGTCAATGATCCACATGGATATAAAGTTAGCTGCAACAACGATAGAAATGAATGCAAATTGCTGTTTTTGGGGGCTGGAGAATATATCCATTGGCAATCCCCAAGCTTTAACACCAAGTAACACAACTATTTTCGTACAACTTTAAGTTAGGATATGGGCAAAACTTAAAAATTTGTAGATGACATTGAAAAATGTAATGAAGAGTAAGGAAAATTGGCTACCAAAGAACATGGGCAGCGAAATGGTAGGTAAAATTTAATAGAGAAGAAGATGCAAATATATGAGAGACAAATATATGATAAATATATGATAAATGATCCAATTTTTAAATTGGGACTACGAAGAGAGAGACTGGGAAATGTGTGAAGATACCAGAGAAACCGCCTATAAAGAATACAAGTCTGTGGGGTTCATAAATTGATGCATGCAGAACTAAAGTCAAGGATAAGTACAAAGGACAAAGGACATTTATTGTCACATACACCAATTGGTGTAGTGAATTTTGAGTTGCCATTTGCAGCACACCAATAAAAATAAGACACAACATTAAAGAAGAATTTAACATTAAACATAAAAACATCCCCCACAATGGTTCCCACTGTGAGGGAAGGCAGCAAAGTCCAGTCCTCTTCTTCGTGTTCACCCCGTGGTCTGGGCCTATTTGAGGCCTCCACAGTTGCCGCAACGGCAGCCCAATGTTGCAGGCCCTCTCGCCGGTTGATGGAGCTCCGGCGTCGGGAGAACACTTTTCAGCGGCTTGGAGTGTCTGGAACGGCCGCTTCCTCCCCGCGGCTCCTGAAGTCCAAAGGTCGCGCTGGTCGGAGCTCCAATACTGGCGATCTCGGCGAAAGATCCCAGGCTCCGCGGTGTTTAATCTCAGCGCCGCCCGCGGCTGGATGCTCCACAATGACAGCTCCACGATATAGGAGTCAGCGGTCTCAGCACTCAGGAGCTTACCAAAAGGCGACCCGGTTAAGGCATCGCCCCCGCTCCGGGGATGGTGCTTCAGCGCTGCGCCGCCGCTGAAGCTGAAGTTCTGGCCGGTCCCAGCAGGAAACGCCGCTCCAGTCCCGTTGGTAGGCCGCGAGGAAGGGGCGAAGATGCGGCTCGGAGGAAAGCCGCTTCTCAGACCAGGTAGGGACTGAGAAATAGTTACCCCATCCCCCCGTACACATAAAAAGACTAGACCTCCAAAACAAAATTTTTAACATACTAAAAAATGTTTTTTAAAGGGTGAAAGGACGGACAGCTGCAGGCTGGGCAGCCATACTCGACGGTGCCCCCACTCGGATCAGTCACAATATAAATCTAACATTCGAAAGTTTAAAAAATGCCCTGGCCCTTGCTGGTTTATTGTGTCCAATTTTGGTCATCAAATCAAGGAAAATGTCTAATTTAAAAAGAGTTTAGAACAGATTTCCTAGAATGACTTCTAGGAATCAGTTTCAAAATAATTGCTGGAGTAATGTGTTCAATTTTGTTCACTGTTTCAAGGAAAATGTGCAATTTGAAAAGAGTACAGAACAGAATTTCTAGTTATTCCTGGGATAAGGAATTAGTTTCAAAATAAGACTATCCATTTACAACTGAAATGAGAAGATATTTCTCCACTCAGATCTTTTGAGAATTGGTTGCTTATTACATGTGACTTCAGATCAAAAGTGATTTTTGACTCCCAACAGCCCTGTGAAATGGCTGATCAAGCCACTCATTTCAATGATGGTTAAAGATAGCTCACATCTAGAAAACAATCTGAAAAAACTGATATACTATTCCCCTGCTTGTATGTGTTTGATGTTCTACAAATATCCTTAATGTTCACTAAAGAGCTCTCCTGGTCCGAGGACACTGATGCAATTATAAAGAAAGCACATCAGCGCCTCTACTTCCTGAGAAGATTACGGAGTGTCGGTATGTCAAGGAGGACTCCCTCTAACTTTTATAGGTGCACAGTAGAGAGCATGCTGACCGGTTGCATCGTGGCTTAGTTCGGCAACTTAAGCACCCATGAACGGAAAAGACTACAAAAAGTAGTGAACACTGCCCAGTCCATCATCGGCTCTGACCTCCCTACCATCGACCGGAAATGGCGGCGCTGCCTGGCAGCTGCGGCTCGCCTGCAGTCCGTCTGTTTTTTCTTTTTTTTGGTTTCCTTTCGTCTGTTTTAGTTGAATTTGGTTTATTAGGTTGTGTATGGGTGGGGGATGCGACTTTTCTTGTCGTGTCCCCCGTCTGTGCTGAGGCCTAATGGCGGAGCTGGCGGCCTCGGGGCTGTGGCGGCGTTCCAGCGGTGGACCCGACTCCTGAGTTGTGGCGGCGTTCCAGCGTTCCGGTGGACCTGACTCGAGCTGTGACGGTGTTCCAGCGTTTCGGCGGCGGCGCGGCTTCAGGCTGTGGCGGCATTCCGGCGGCGGCGGCCCGACTTCGGAGGCTTGGCCGCGGGCCCAGTGGACGACAACATCGGAGGCCTGGACCGCCTCAGCGCAGAGGGAGAACAAGGAGGGAAGAAACAAAGACTTTAAGACTTTTGCCTTCCATCACAGTGAGGAGGTGCCTGGTGAATTCACTGTGGTGGATGTTAAATTTGTGTTTATTGTGTGTTTTGTTTTTTATTATATGTATGACTGCAAGGCAACTAAATTTCGTTCAGACCTAAATGTCTGAATGACAATAAAGGATACTTTGACTTTTTGATCGAGCAGATCTATCGCAGTCTCCGCCTCAAAAAAACTGGCAAGGACTCACACCATCCTGGCCACACACTCATCTCCCCGCTACCTTCAGGTAGAAGGTACAGGTGCCTGAAGACTGCAAAGTCCAGGTTCAGGAATAGCTGCTTCCCCACAGCCATCAGGCTATTAAACTCAACTCAAAAACTCTGAACATTAATAGAATAGAATAGAATGCCTTTTATTGTCATTCAAACAGCTTGGTTTGAACGAAATTGAATTTTCTACAGTCTAACATTACAAAGAAAACCCCAAGACCCACACTTAACACAGTTTACACAAACATCCATCACAGTGAATCTCCAACACCTCCTCGCTGTGATGGAAGGCAAAAGTTTTAACTCTTCCCTTTGTTCTTCTCCCACAGTCCAGCAGTCCAACTGCAGCGTCGAGGCGACTGGGGCTCACGATGGTAAAGCCCCCGGCAGGCGATGGTAAATCTCGCGGCCGTTAAGCCGCTCTGGGCGATATTAGGCCCCGCTCTGAGTCCTTTAAACCCCGCGATTCCAGCGGAAGATGTTGCCAATGCGGGAGCTCTGAAAAGGGGTCTCCCACCAGGGACCTGCGAGCTCCCGATGTTCCTGTCCACCGGGCCTCTGGCCGGAGCCTCTGAAGCTCCGAAGTCAGGTTGCAGCCTCGCGCCACCACAGCTCTTCCCGTTCCGAAGTCGGCCAGCTCCGCGATGGCGAGTCTGCAGGCTCCGCGACTGGAGCCCTCAGGCTGGTCCCGGCCGGAGGCCGCCGCCGACTCCACGATGTTAGGCCCAATGACATCGAAGACCCAACAGGGAAAAAGTCGGGTCCCCGTACAGGGAAGAGATTAAACGGTTCCCCATCCCCCACATCTATACAGCTAAAGAAAAATAATAAAAAATAGTCAGGACATACATTTAACAAGACAAATTAAAAAAAAAAAGACAGACGGACTGTAGTTGAGCCGCTGCCGTAAGGCACCGCCACACCACAACTGTACCACACCACAAATAGACCATTATCTGTTTATTGGCACTTTATCTGTTTATTTATTCATGTGTGTATATATTTATATCATGGTATTTGGACACACTGATCTGTTCTGTATTCATGCCTACTATATTCTGTTATGCTGAAGCAAAGCAAGAATTTCATTGTCCTATCTGGGACACATGACAATAAACTCTCTCGAATCTTGTGGCTCCTAAACTCTTGATTCAAGCATAGTGAATCCTGATATATCAACATTGTCCACCCTGCTCTCAGTTACATTTTTCTGCTACCTTCTCCCACGGAGTGCTGTTCTGTCAGAGTCCTGCCCTATTACTCAAAGGCATCAATTCTCTATTTCAGAACCCACTCCGTCACCACTTTATGGAGTCATTGAGTAATGCAGCATGTAAAAAGGACTTTTGGCTCAACTCGGTCTTGCCGACAAAGATACCCCATTTATCTCATCACAAAAATGGAAAAGTTGCAGCTAAATTCTTTATTCTTTGCTCTCTACAGCTTAAGATCATATAAAAAAATCCCAAAACATTTTTTAATGAGAGCTTATTCTGTGCAGGATATCCTGTCACTGAAATATGGAACTTCTTGTGCAAAGCTCAATTCAGGTTGAAGCTTTCAGGAGATGGTTGAACAGACTGCTACATCAGCCTTTTAAAATCTGGTGAGTACAACGTTTAAACTAATGTGGTCTTTGTTGATGTACCAGCAAAAGAATCACAATAATTTACAGTGGCATTGAAATTATGTTTTGAAATATGAATGCTAGATATGCACATTTGAAATTCTCTTTTTTTATTTTCGAGGAAGTATAGACCCTTCTTATACAGATGATGTTCCACAGTGAGATTGAGATTTTATGACTGAAACGTAGAACTCTATATTTTCTAGTCTTTGGACATGAAAAAATAGAATTTAAATTTGAGCTGTCAATTCATCCATTGGCCACAAGATGGAAACGATGTTCTAACAATGAAAAATGATTTGCTCACCTTTTAGTTAACAGACAGCTTTGAGAGATTTGATTAAAAAGACTGACGCTCCAGTACTGATGCAATTCATCCACCCAAATAATAGTTGTTCGATACATGTAACTTCCCTTAAAAATTTGAACCAGTTGTTAAAAGAAGAAATCAATTGGACTACATGTGAAAATAATTGAAATTTGTTTTCATTGATCAATCAGTGCAAAATAACCATATAACCATATAACAATTACAGCACGGAAACAGGCCATCTCGGCCCTACAAGTCCATGCCGAACACATTTTTTTTTCCCCTTAGTCCCACCTGCCTGCACTCATACCATAACCCTCCATTTCCTTCTCATCCATATGCCTATCCAATTTATTTTTAAATGATACCAATGAACCTGCCTCCACCACTTCCACTGGAAGCTCATTCCACACCGCCACCACACTCTGCGTAAAGAAGTTCCCCCTCATATTACCCCTAAACTTCTGTCCCTTAATTCTGAAGTCATGTCCTCTTGTTTGAATCTTCCCTATTCTCAAAGGGAAAAGCTTGTCCACCTCAACTCTGTCTATCCCTTCATCATTTTAAAGTCCTCTATCAGGTCCCCCCTTAACCTTCTGCGCTCCAGAGAAGAATATGAGAAGATACAATTAGACAGAGTCAACATGATTTGGTAAAAGGGAAGTCACGTCTAAATCGATTTGTTTTTCCGAGATGGTAATGAATGAGAAACCAGCAATGTTTATTTGCATTTTCAAACAGCTTTTGATAAGATGCCACTAAGAGGTTATGAAAAGGATACAGTGTTCGGCATTACATAGCATAAATTGAGGATTTATTAATGAGGTGAAAAAGTAATGGGAATAAATGATTTACCTTTGTTTTGTAAGATAACAGAGCAAATGCATCGTAGCAACAAGTCCACCCATCTGTTCTTCTGCTGGACCTTCAACAATCCTTCATCTTACTCAATTTATATAATTCTTTGTTTTTTCCATTCTGCCTTTTATACTTATGTAGTCTCATTTATCTATACTTAATATATTTTCCTCAGAGGAATGCAGATTAAATTGAAAATACAAATGCTACACTTTTCTTAAAAAAAATAATGATACCATAACTCATGCTGGAGTTTACCTTAGAAACTATTGTTTTTGTTTAAACACTGCAGGTTTCTTGCTACCCAGCAATTAATTTCCCCGATCCAAGTCATGATTGGTTTGGATCGTGGGTGTACTTCCGACACAAGTGAGACACAATGGTCGAGGATTGAGTGTGCAGAAAGCAACACCAGGGAGCAGCCGAGATGAAGGCCTGAGGCTCCGGAAATGGGAGGGAAGATGATCGTTGCCATATAACATATAACCATATAACAATTACAGCACGGAAACAGGCCATCTCGGCCCTACAAGTCCGTGCCGAACAACTTTTTACCCTTAGTCCCACCTGCCTGCACTCATACCATAACCCTCCATTCCCTTCTCATCCATATGCCTATCCAATTTATTCTTAAATGATACCAACGAACCTGCCTCCACCACTTCCACTGGAAGCTCATTCCACACCGCTACCACTCTCTGAGTAAACAAGTTCCCCCTCATGTTACCCCTAAACTTCTGTCCCTTAATTCTGAAGTCATGTCCTCCTGTTTGAATCTTCTCTATTCTCAAAAGGAAAAGCTTGTCCACATCAACTCTGTCTATCCCTCTCATCATTTTAAAGACCTCTATCAAGTCCCCCCTTAACCTTCTGCGCTCCAGAGAATAAAGACCTAACATTCAACCTTTCTCTGTAACTTAGTTGTTTAAACCCAAGCAACATTCTAGTAAATCTCCTCTGTACTTTCTCTATTTTCTTGACATCCTTCCTATAATTGGGTGACCAGAATTGTACACCATACATTGTACATCTATGTGAGATTCCACCTTCAAGGAACTATGCACGGTTATTCCCAGATCCCTCTGTTCAACTGTATTCTTCAATTCCCTACCATTTACCATGTACGTCCAATTTTGATTTGTCCTGCCAAGGTGTAGCACCTCACATTTGTAAAGTGGAATCATGAACACACTGTGTCTTTACTACTTTTATTGATATCACATAATCGTTGCTGCCCTAGCTGTACGTGGTCTGTCACCGGAGCTAGAGAGGGATCAATGGGTGGGGAGGTTGCAATTATACTTCTGATATAGGGAGTGGTTAGTAGTGGTGAGGTCACTATATTAAAGGTACATGCACATGGCATCTACATCCTTCCCCTTGGAAACAAAGCAATACAGTAGTGACGGGGCAACCACGTCTCATACGCTACGAGCATGTAAGCAAACAGTTGAACAAACAGATGAACCAGCTAAGCAAAATCACCATAGCGGACAGGCGGCTTAACCAGCCGGCCGGACCGGGTACGCAGCTCGCCATCTCCCCCCTCTGCAGGAAGAGCAGGAGCCGGAACTGGGGCGGGTGAACGAACCGGGGATCCTGGAGGAGAAGGAGTCGGCAGAGGCAGAGGAGGGGACGCAGGCGCAGCAGCGGTTGGACGGGCAGGGGAACGAGGGCTGGACGGCGGAGAGCGGGGCTGGACGAGCTGGGATGGCAGGGAGCGAGGCATGCGTGGGGCGGCGGGCAGTGTAGTGGACAACGGAGGGGAGAAAGGGTCGGCAGGCGGTGGTGGGGGCTCGTTGACAAGCCGCAGATGTTGATGGGACCGGTGGTAGATGGTACCGTCGTGGTCGACCAGGTAGGACCGCGGCGAACCAGCATCACCGACGACGGTGGCAAGTTTGGAGTGACCGGAGGGGGACTGCATCCGGACGACTTGGCCGGGGAATAGACGCGGCAGGGGACGGCAGGACTGGTCGTGGGAGCGCTTTTGCACTGCGTGCTTGAGGGCAATGCGCTCCTGGACAGCAGCAGGCTGGAGAACAGAGGGCACGAGGGACTGCTGGGTCACAGGGAGTGGAGGTCTCGTTGTGCGAGCCATCAGCCGCTGAGCTGGCGAGCCCAAGGCAGTGTCGCGGGAGATGTTCCGAAGATTGAGGAGGGCCAGGTAAAAATCGGATTTGGACAGTCTGCAATGCTCCAGCAAGTCCTTAGCACTGCGGACAGCGCGCTCCGCCAGGCCGTTGCTTTGCGGGTACTCTGGACTGCTGGTGTAGTGTCGGAAGTTCCAGCTGGCAGCGAAACCCCGAAACTCGGCACTGGTGAACTGGCTGCCGTTGTCAGATTGGAGGCTCGCCGGGGAGCCGAAAGTGGCGAAGTGGCGGCGCAGCTTCCCGATGACGGCCGAAGAGGTGAGGGAGTGCAGCTGGTCGACCTCGAACCAGCTGGAATAAGAGTCAACGAGGACCAGGAAGTGCTTGCCACGCCATTCGAAAATGTCAGTGGCGACTGCCATCCATGGCAGTTCAGGGGCAGGCTGTTGCAGAAGCGGCTGACGTTGCTGATGGGGAGCGAGGCTATTGCAGGTAGCACAGACGGAGACCCTCTCCCGGATGTCTTGGGCCATGCCGGGCCAGTAGAACTGACTCTGGGCGTGGGACAGAGTGGCCTCGGCCCCAGGATAACCGCGGTGGGCGACTTGAAAATAGTGGTCCCGCAGCGCGGCAGGCACAACGACTTTGTGTCCTTTCACCACCACACCATCGTGCAGGACAAGCTCGTCACGGACCAGGAAGTAGGGCACGGCACCAGCCGGCAAAGATGAACGGCTGTCTGGCCAGCCCTGTCGAATGACGTCGGCAAGCTGCTGCAGGGCAGGATCCTTGGCAGTGTGCTTGACCAGGGACTGCATCTGCTGTGAAGGCACAATGTTAACGTTAAGCACCATCAGGTCAGACGATTCGTAAGGGTGGCGATCAGTGAACGATAGTGGTGCGCGGGACAGCGTGTCGGCCACGAACATGTCCTTGCCCTTGCGATACGCAATTTTAAAAGTGAAGCGCTGTAGCTGCAGCATCATGCGCTGCAGCCGGGAAGAGGCAACGTGGATCGGCTTGTTTAGGATGGTGACCAACAGCTGGTGGTCGGTCTCGATCGTGAAGTTGTTGCCCAGAATGTAGTCCTTGAACTTGGAGCAAGCAAATACCACGGCAAGCAGTTCCTTCTCAATCTGAGCGTAGCGCTGCTCGGCAGAGGTCATGGTGCGGGACGCATAGGAAATGGGCAGCTGCCGGCCATCGTGGAGCTGCAGGCAGGCGGCACCCAGACCAAATTTGGAAACGTCGCAGGTGAGAACGATGGGACGCTGTAGATCGAAGAATTTGAGAGTGGGGGTACTGACTAGTCTAGACTTCAGGACATCGAAGGCATGTTGGTGATGCGGGAACCAGGCCCAGGCAGTGTCCTTCTTGATGAGCTCCCTCAGGGGCGCACTCAGCTCGCTGAGGTCGGGGATAAATTTTCCCAGGTAGTTGACCATGCCCAGGAAACGCTGCATGCTGGGCACATCGGTGGGTGAGGACATCCCGGAGACAGCAGCCGTTTTTTGCGGGTCAGGCTTCAGCCCCGAGGCAGTAAAAACGTGGCCCACGTAAGTGACCTCCGGGACGCGGAAACGGCACTTCTTAGGGTTGAGCTTGAGGTTGATTTCACGGGCCCGATCTAGGACTTGACGGAGGTGGAGGTCGTGCTCAGCCACGTCCTTACCGTAGACCAGAATGTCGTCAACGATGATGGCACACGGTAGACCGGCAAACAGCTGCTCCATGGTTCGCTGGAATACCTCGCTGGCAGAGTTAATCCCGAATGGCATGCGGAGGAATCGGAACCTTCCGAAAGGGGTGCTGAAGGTCGTCAGGTAGGAGGATTGCTCGTCCAGCGGTATCTGCCAGAAAGAGCTCCTGGCATCGAGTACCGAAAAAACAGTGGCCGGACCAACCTGTGCAGCGATGTCCTCCACTGTTCGCATTGGGTAGTGCGGGCGTTTGATGGCCAGGTTCAGGTCCTTGGGGTTGATGCAAATGCGAATTTCAGTTTTGTCTTTTTTCGCGGCAACAACCACGGTGGAGACCCACCGGGTGGGATCGCTCACCTCTTTCAGTATGCCCATGGTGACCATGTTGAGCAGCGTAGATTTCACCTTGTCCTTCATGGCGAAGGAGATGCGGTGCGGCGGGCGGATCACCGGTTCAACGCTGGGGTCGACAGCAATCTTGTAGCAGCTGGGCAGCTTGCCCAGCTCTTCGTCGAAACAGTCGGGGTATTCGCGCAGGGGGTCCATGAGGGTCCGCACCTGGTGGATATCACGGTGAAAGGAGACCAAACCGAGGTCTTGGCACGCATGGGCACCCAGCAAGGTAACGTTGTTGGAGTCTAGCAGGTAGAAGGTGAGGGGCCGAGAGGCCTTCAGGACCTTGCAGTGCAGGGTTGCCTTTCCCACGGGAACGAGTACGGCTCCCCCGTAGACATGCAGGCGGGAGTTGGCAACAGTCACTATCTCATTAGTTCTTATCTTTTTGAAAAGGCTTGTTGACATTACATTGGTTACGGCCCCCGTGTCGAGCTTTGCTGAGAAGGTCGAACCATTGACAGTGACCCGAACCGAAGGGTCCGTTATCAAGGCATGTGCATCCAAGAGTGAAAAAATGCTGGTCTCCCCCTGGGATGAACTGGTATCAGACAAAGGGAGTTCGTCAGGCTGAGACTGGGAACCAGGCTCACTATCAGCCTGAGCAAGGTTGATTAACATTCTCCGAAGAGGGGGGGCCGGCTTCCCACGAGAGCGGCAGGCTGCAGAGAAATGGTTTAACTTCTTGCAAAAATTGCACATCTTGCCCAAGGCAGGGCACACATTAAACTGATGGGAGGCAAAATTGCAGTTGGGGCAACGTCGTGGGCTCCCGCCCCCGGGTGCAGGTGAACCCTGTTGCCGTGGCGGGCCAGCGTTCTGCCGGCGGCTAGCAGCAGTGCCAAAGTTAATGTCATGTTTATCCAGATGCTTATATATATTATCTCTACGTATCTTGATACTTGCATAGATGATCGTTGCATCAGAGGTGTGATATTACAGAATCATCTTTTAGGAAGGGACTTTTCCAGACTGTCAGTCTAAACCAGTGATGGAAATCGCTATCATAATATGGAAGGGACCGGGGGACACAATCTTTTGACGGCTGCGCGCGCACGCGCACTCACACACACACGCACGAGGCTTTGGAGGCTTCTGCCGTGGGCTCAGTGAACGGTCATTTCAGCTCAATCCAGTGCTAAATGCACCTCAACTCTGCCTGTCTAGCCGGGTTAACCTACAGCCCTGCCTGGACTGACAGAACCGTGGAGCTAGCGCTGTCACTCCAGGCACCGTGGAGCCAGCGCTGCTTCTCCGCACTGGCTGTAAACCTGGGCCATATTTCCCGCAAGTCCAGGCAGGCTGCTGGTTAACCCGGCGGGAGGCAGAGTTGAGCTGGGTTTAGCCCTGCTTCTGTGCGCTGGCTGTGGGCCTGGGAGCACAGCGCCCAACTGACTCCCGACGTATCTGGCCACCCCCGGGCGTGGGGGGGGGGGGGCACACACTCTGGTGGGGATGGGGATGGTCCAGTGGAGGTTCGGCAGCGACTGCAGCGCCGGAGAGCCGGCCGAGATCGATCCTAGCTGCGGATGTGGCGCTGGTCTGTGTCCAGGAATGCCGTTGTGGCCCTATGACCTGGACACGTCTCCCTCCTCCAATCACCCCACTCTATCCTCAGTCCCACCCCTCTCACTTCCACCTCTAACCGACACCTCCCTCCTCCAATCATCGCACTCAATCATCATGTTCCGCCCCCATTGCCTGCTGACCGACATCTCTCTCGTCCAATTGGCGCCTTCGATCAGCAGTCCCACCCCCAGTCTCGCGGAAAGCGGAGATTTCGCCGGGTTTTAAAATCCGGATTACAACAAATTGGGGGGGGATCGTCCCCCACCTCTCACGTCCCCCCCCCCCCCCCCCCCCCCCCCCCCCCGGGATTTCCGCCACTTGTCTAAACCACTCTGCGTGGTAGTTTCAAACTCTCAAAGTTATTGGAATTTCCCATTTAATTGTTAGTTGATTTTAATAGGTAAAAGGCCCAGTGAGCTTCACTCTTCCTTACAATGGAAAATACTATGTATTGACGCTGGCAAAACCATTTATACTTGTAGAAAACATTATTAAGTTATTCCCTCAGCCTTCATTTGTCAAGAAACCAGTTCACATTGTATATATATATAGAACGGTACAGCACAGGAACAAGCCCTTTGGCCCACAATGTCTGTGCCAAACATGATGCAGAAACTAATCTCTTCTGCCTGCACATGGTCCATACCACTCCATTCCCTGCATATCCACATGACAATCTAAAAGCATATTAAATGCCATTATCATAACTGCCTCAATACCACCCCTAGCAGCTTGTTCCTGGTACCCACCATGCTATGTACAAATTTCCCCTGCACATCTTTAAACTTTGTGTCTACACCTTAAAACTATGCTCTTTAGTCTTTGATATTTCTTCCCTGGGAGAAAGGTTCCTCCTCAATAGTCATCAGCACAGAGGCACCTCAAGGCTACATGCTCAGCCCCCTAATCCACCAACTTGAATACTCATGACTGTCTGGTCCAGACACAGTTCCAATTCCATCTTTAAGTTCGCTGACAACACCACCGTTGGGCAAATGACGAAAAATGATGAGTCAGAGTACAGGAGGGAGATGGATCGCCTGATCGAATGATGCAAAACAACCACCTTACCATACCTGCCAACCCCAAAACTTCATGCTTAATAATGGACTCTAAAATGTTATCCACCACAGAATGCAGACTAACTCACCTATAATTCATTTACTTTTACCTCACTCCCTTCTTAAACAGTGGAGCCAACTTAGCGATTTTCCAGTCCTCTGGACATATTTCCGATTCTAGTGATACATGACAAATCACTACTAATGTCTCCACAATCTCACCAGCTACCTCTTTCAAAATCCTGGGGTGTAGTCCATCAGGTCCAGGCGACTTATCCACCTTCAGACTGTTCAGCTTCCCAAGCATCTTCTCTACTGTGATAGTGAATGCACTCATTTCTGCCCCGACTCTCTTGAGTTTACTGACACATTGCTGATGTCTTCCACTGTGAAGGCTGACACGAACAAACATTCAGTACATCCACCATTTCTTTCTTCCTCATTACTACTTATCCAGAGTCATTGTCCAGTGGTCCAATATCCACGCGTTTACTCTATGTATCTAATAAAACTGTTGGTATCCTCATTTCTATTATTGGCTAACCTACCCTCATATAAACTCCTCCCCTTATTGTATTTTTAGTTGCCTTCTGTTGGTTTTTAAACGCTTCCAAATCCTCCAGCTTCCCACTAATTCTTGCCATGTTTAGTGCCTTCTCTTTTGCCTTTATGCAATCTTTGACTTCCTTCATCAGCAATGGTGGCCTCATTTTCCCCTTGTTTTGAATCTTCCCCTTTGGGTCAGGCTGGGGGAAGTTCCCCCCGCCACGGGTGCCATGTAATCACGTGCTACCTGCTCCATGGTCGGATAGTCGGCGACTAAACCGTCTCCCTCACCTGGTTTGCAGGGTGTGGACCCCCAGCAGGACCAAAAACAAGACCTGTTAAAGGGCGGATGAGTTCCTAGCGAGGCAATTGCGATCACTGTCGTACATACAGTGCATTCAGAAAGTATTCAGACCCCTTCACTTTTTCCACATTTTGTTACGTCACAGCCTTATTCTAAAATTGATTAAATTATTTTTTTATCATCAATCTACACACAATACCCCACAATAAAAAAGCAAAAACAGGTGTTAGAAATGTTTACAAAGTAATTAAAAAGAAATAACTGAAATACCACATTTACATAAGTATTCAGACCCTTTACTCAGTACTTTATTGAGGCACCTTTGGCAGTGATTACAGCCTCAAGTCTTCTTGGGTATGACTCTACAAGCTTGGCACACCTGTATTTGGATAATTTCTCCCATTCTTCGCTGCAGATCCTCTCAAGCTCTGTCAGGTTGGACGGGGAGCATCGATGCACATATTTTCAGGTCCCTTCAGAGATATTCGATCGGGTTCAAGTCAGGGCTCTGGCTGGGCCACTCAAAGACATTCACAGACTTGTCACAAAGCCACTCCTGCGTTGTCTTGGCTGTGTGCTTTGGGGCGTTGTCCTGTTGGAAGGTGAACCTCCGCCCCAGTCTGAGGTCCAGAGCGCTCTGGAGCAGGTTTCCATCAAGGATCTCTCTGTACTTTGCTCCGTACATCTTTCCCTCGATCCTGACTAGTCTCCCCACAGAATGATGCTGCCACCACCATGCTTCACCGTGATGAGCGGTGCCTGCTTTCATCCAGATATGACGCTTGGCATTCAGGTCAGAGTTCAATCTTGGTTTCATCAGTCCAGAGAATCTTGTTTCTCGTTGTCTGAGAGTCCTTTAGGTGCCTTTTGGCAAACTCCAAGCGGGCTTTTACTGAGGAGTGGCTTCCGTCCGGCCACTCTACCATAAATGCCTGATAAATGCAGAAATAGTTGCCCTTCTTGAAGGTTCTCCCATCTCGACAGTGGAGCCCGGGTTCTTGATCACCTCCCTGACCAAGGTATTTCTCACCTGATTGCTCAGTTTGGACGGGCAGCCAGCTCCTTGAAGAATTCCAAAGTTCTTTCATTTAAGAATGACAGAGGCCACTGTGCTCTTCGGGACCTGCAATGCTGCAGAAATTGTTTTATAACCTTCCCCAGACACATCGACACAATCCTGTCTTGGAGGTCTACGGACAATTCCTTTGTCTTCATGGCTTGGTTTTTGCTCTGACATGCACTGTCAACTGTGGGACCTTATATAGACAGGTGTGTGCCTTTCCAAATAATTTCAATCAATTTAATTTACCACTGGTGGACTCCAATCAAGTTGTAGAAACATCTCAAGGATAATCAATGGAAACAGGATGAACCTAAGCTCAATTTTGAGTGTCATAGTAAAGGATCTGAATACTTATGTGAATGTGATATTTCAGTTATTTCTTTTTAATTACTTGCAAAAAAAACACCTGGTTTTGCTTGGTACACAAAAAAGCTGGAGAAACTCAGCGGGTGCAGCAGCATCTATGGAGCGAAGGAAATTGGCAACGTTTCGGGCCAAAACCCTTCTTCAGACGTTTTCGGCCCGAAACGTTGCCTATTTCCTTCGCTCCATAGATGCTGCTGCACCCGCTGAGTTTCTCCAGCTTTTTTGTGTACCTTCGATTCTCCAGCATCTGCAGTTCCTTCTTAAATATCTGTTTTCGCTTCTTGTTTCTGATTCAGATTCAGATTCAATTTTAATTGTCATTGTCAGTGTACAGTACAGAGACAACGAAATGCATTTAGCATCTCCCTTGAAGAGCGACATAGCAAACGATTTGAATAAAAAAAATAATAATAATAAGTGTCCGGGGGGGGGGGGGGGGGGTGGTGATTGGCAGTCACCGAGGTACGTTGTTTAGTAGAGTGACAGCCGCAGGAAAGAAGCTGTTCCTCGACCTGCTGGTTCGGCAACAGAGAGACCTGTAGCGCCTCCCGGATGGTAGGAGGGTAAACAGTCCATGGTTGGGGTGAGAGTCATTCTTGAAGCTAGAAATACAATTCTGGGATATTGTATGTAGATTGATGATTAAAAAAAAAGAATTTAATCCATTTTTAAATAAGGCTGTAACTTAAAAAATGTGGAAAAAGTGAAGGGGTCTGAATACTTTTTGAATCCACTGTAGCATTGTAAGAAATGATGATAAAGCACACACAGCACAATCCTAAACTTCCAACGGCAGAAGTCCACAGGAACTGGAGGACAGAGATGTGTGGTGCGTCCATCACCGTTCCCATTGGAAACCAGCACCACTGCGTCGCTAATGTTTTCAGCGATGATGAATGATGACTGTTTGGGATGAAAAGCTCCTGCATCTTCTGAATTATTCCCAGATGCCTTGCCTCTAGTTTCCTGAATATTTATTTGTGTTGAAATGTATTTGTTCATTCTGCAAATTTGCTGCTGTCTTATATGAATATTGCATTGCTTTTTAGCATTGACTTTCATGCCCAATTTCAAGTTATCACCATTACCAGAATAGGTCTCTTGATTAAATTGTCACAATCATTAACAGAATAACATTGGTTCCAGAATTGATTATTGTAATGTCCCACCATACACCTTCTGCTAATCTGTCTAGCCATCCTTTAACCATATTTTCAGCTTTTTATTTTATAGTCAGCTAGCTATCCATTCTGCTACTTGTCCTCTGACATTCATTAAACTATTTTGTGGCACTGTATTGATCGCTGTTTGGAAATCTTGATAATTCACATCTACTTTATGTCCATTCTGTTACTTCTTCAGTTGGATTGATATACTGTATGCATTATGCTACATTAGAAACTGATCATACTTCAGAGAATAATGCCTCTAGTTTGCAAAGCAAAAATGAATTTGTAGGTCAGAATGAACAGAAAGAACATATGTATATCATTTAGCCAAGTGTATCTGCTCTTTCATTAAGATTAGGATTCATCTTTTACCTCGGCTACATTTTCCTGCTCTAACTCATTTTTTCTTGATTCCCATAATATCCAGACATCCAACAATCTCGGCCGTAAATGCACTTATTGACTGGATCTTCACAACACCCTTCTGTAGGGAATTCCAAGGATCCACTATTCTTTCTAAATTTCTTCCCATCTCCGCCTTGAATAGCTAACCACTTATTCTGAAGCTGTGACCCTAGTTCGGTACACCCCAGCGCATCCCAACATTTCCCCTTCGAAAGACCAGAAGAATTTTGTTTGCTCATTGCCTCTCTGACGTCTTTTGTGAGTAGGCCCTTCACAAGTCTCTGCTTCTTGCTCACCATGTCCATGATGATCTCTTCAGTATTTCTACCAGTATCAGAATCACTTAATTTCTACCAGTATCACTTAATTCATATTTCAGATGCTAAACGCAGAACAATAGCACTCTGTTAGTTAGTACGATCACTGGCTTTTGGAAGATTTTCAACAGGTTAGTACAAGCGTTGTCCTCTCAATGCATCCCTTTTGGCAGCGAGAATAGCAACAAACACGGTGTGCACCTCTTTTGAGTGAGATTATTCTGCAAGTTAGGTTGGGGAGTTTTAATAGAAATGTTATGGAATATATGCATAATACCCAGAATAGATCAGGAATGTGGATTGTGGCCAAAAGTGCCCAGTCTAATTTTGCAATCAGCATAATTTCACCTCAAAAAGAATGCTACTGCGATCTTTGGGGGTAAATATAAACATGGTCCATTCAGCACTGAAAAAGGTACATAATCCAGTTTTCAGTATGTAATTTCTGAAAATATAGAAGCCAAAACAAATTAAAATAAGAAACTACCTACACAGAAATCTACTCTGAATCCAGAATTAAGTTTCATGAAGATATGAAATGACATCTGAGCAGTCATGGAGTCCTGCTTTATGGTTTCACCAGGCATCTCATTTTCTAGGTGTACACTTCTGACACATTCATCTGATGTCCTGAAAAAGGTTGGACCCAGGGCTCGATGTTTATGGCAGTAAGAAGGGTGCGATGCTGTATGGGTCAAGACTGTGACTCAATATAACAGTCATTACTGATTATTCTGAATATAACGTGGGCTATTTGTAAGGAAAGGAGTTTGGGGTTTGGTTTGGAGGCCAAAGCAGGAGGCAAACCATTCAAGCATCATAAAATGTTAAATAGTGATTATTTATTGGCCTGATATGACCCAGAATTCATGTACCACACAGTTTGGGTAGGTGTCAGATTCAGAACGCTTGGCTTGCAATTAAAATTGTAATTGTTCTCCACTGCTAGATATGCACCATTTTCTGATGGATATTCCAAAGATAGTTGGGTTAAAAATAAATCAATATCCTGGATCTAATTGCCTGCCCCTCAAGTTCCTGGCAGATGCACACAGATAAAATCAAACAAAGCCTGATAACAGCAAAAGAGACAGCAATGTGAGAGGCCTCACAACCAAAGGATCTTTGGCTTCAGCTCCATTTTGCTGCCCAGATTCAGAAACCCTTCGTTCACCTGTGGTGTTAAATTATTTCTATCTCAGCCTTGAATACAATCAGCCTCCACAACTTTCTAAACTATCATAACTTTCTGAAAGAAGATATTTTTCTTCATCCCAGCATCAAGTAGAAATGCCGATAGCTAGAGAGGAGGCCCTTAACTTCTTACTCACTGGAGGAAACATCCTCAGGGCATTCTCATCATACCTGGTGAGTATTTTATGTTTCAATGAGCTATCCTGTGGATCACCATGACAATAAGAATCTCTATATCAGGTTGCTCTTGATTGACCAGCTTATTCACAACAATAAATCATCTCATCCGTAAACCTCTGCACCTTGGCTTGGGGAATCCATCTGCAAATCTTCTGGACTTCTTGAGTGACGAACCTCAGTTGTTTAGAATTTGTTATAACATTTCCTCCATCCTAATCTTCTATACTGGTGCACCTCAGGGTTGTGAGTCAGTCCCTTGCTCTGCTCGAAGATAGACACAAAATGCTGGAGTAACTCTGCGGGACAGGCAGCATCTCCGGAGATGCTGCCTGTCCCGCTGAGTTACTCCAGCATTTTGTGTCTATCTTCAATTTAAACCAGCATTTGCTGTTCCTTCCTCCACCTTTTCTCTACACCCATGACTATGTGGTCAAGTACAACACCAATTTGGACTTTAAGTTCATCGGTGTAAGCTGCATCAATAACAGCGATGAGACAAAGTTGGCGGCGCGACTCACCCGTTGCAGCGGCCCCTACAGCCTGTCTGTCTTTTTTATTTTTTGTCTAGTTAAATGTAGTGTTTTGGTGTGTTTTCATAGTCTTTTTAAATGTGTAAATGTGGGGGGCGGGGGGGGAGGGGGAAACTGTTTAAATCTCTTCCCTGTCCGGGAGACCCGACTTTTTCCCTGTCGGGTCTCGGCTGTCGTTGGGGCCTAGCACCGTGGAGCGGCCTCCAACCTGAATGACCCGGGGGCTCGGGAGACTGCGGAGCTGCGGAGCTGCGGACTCACCATCGTGGGGGCTGGCCGGCCTCGGACTGGGGAGCGGCGGTGACTCGTGCTCATCCTGGGGTCGGAGGTACGCAGCCGCAGGTCGGTGGACCGGGATAACGGGAGCTCGCGGGTCTGGGAGGAGAGAGACCGCTTACGGAGCTCCCGCAACGCGACTTCTCCAGCCGGTGCACGGGGGTGGAAGAACCCGGACCGGGACAGTACATGGCTTCAAGGCCGTGGACTCACCATCGCATGGGGGTTCCAACCTTGGACTTTCAGACCGGGAGCGGGGCCGTAAATCGCCCCGCGCGGCCTAAAATGGCCGTGGGACTCATCATCGCCCGCCTGGGGCTTGGACATCGGGAGAGACACGGAGAACAGGGGAGAGAAAAGACTTGCCTTCCATCACAGTGGCTTCACTGTGATGGATGTTTGTGTGAATTTAATTATGTGTATGTCTGTAAGACAGTGTCTTTGTTTGTATGGCTGTGGAAACAACATTTCGTTTGAGTCTCACTGGGGCTCAAATGATAATAAAAATTTGTATTGTACAAGAACGAACCTTGTGGCAGGGTGTCAGGATAATGGCCAAGCCCGTAATATCAGCAAGACAAGAGTTGGTTGATAAAAATGCTGGAGAAACTCAGCGGGTGAGGCAGCATCTATGGAGTGAAGGAAATAGGCAATGTTTCGGGTCGAAGCCCAAAACGTCACCTATTCCTTCGTTCCATGGATGCGGCCTCAGCTGCTGAGTTTCTCCAGCATTTTTGTCTACCTTCGATTTTCCAGCATCTGCAGTTCCTTCTTGTAGATGGTTTATGCATGCAACGTATAATGTAGCTACCTCAATACCACTAACCACGCCTACCCATATCAGTATAACTGTGAGATCCTCCCTTTGTTCCTCCCTGTTGGTTCCAGCACGCCTGAAGACTAGATGCAGTCAGTGCTGGGACGTGTGTGCCATGTGCTATAATAAAGGGATCAGTAAAGGTCACAGTGTGTTAGACATCACTCCTTTACATGGTGTCAGAAAGTAAGCCTAGCGCCTCCTGTTTATCGGTTTTTATTTCTCCCTTTTGTATCAGTGTTTAATTTCATTTTGTCATGGCATCTTCATGCCAAAAGCCATCTCCCCTTGTCTTTGACGCTGACATTGCGGAACGATGGGCAACTTTTGTGTTGGACCTTAATCACTTTGTTAACATTGTGCACCGAAATGACCCAGATGCGGTCAAAGCCTCCCTTCTGTTGAACCTTGCCGGTCCAGACGCCATGAAACGGGCTCAAGCTTTTGTCTACACTCCAGAGGTCCTGGATGACAACGACCAGGTCGTCGCGCCGGCGGAATCTGCTAATGACCCGGTATGTCTCTTGCGCAAGTTTGCGGAGATTTGTGACTTGCCCTCCAACCGCATATTGGAGCGGGCTAGGTTCTTTACTCGTAAGCAGCAGCCTGATGAGCCTGTTGAGTGTTTTATCGCCGACCTGCGCTACCTGGCTCAACGGTGCCGTTTCGATACCATGCGTGATCAACTCACCAGGGATATCCTGGTCACCGGCATGCTAGATCAGAAACTACGTGCAGATCTGCTTCAGAAGCCGGACCTCACTCTAACTCAGGCTATGCATGCCTGCCGTATCGCTGAGGTGGTTGTCCCGCCACATGGGCTGAGAGGGTCTGAAAGCCGTACTGTAAATCTAACGGGCTTCGCCGTGCCTCGTCGCAGGCAGGACAATTTTCACCCTCCGCCACGTCCCGCCCGCACATCCAGGGTCCCGAGTACCAAGAGGTGCCCCAACTGCAGTTATGTCCACTCCTTGCAGTCCCAGTGCCCGGCATTTGAAAAAGCCTGTAATTTCTGTGGTAAAATGAACCATTTTGCAGCTGTATGCCGCTCCCGTAGGAACGTTCCCCAACCTTCCAGACAATTTCTAAACAACCTTCAGCAGGCTGATAATGACCTCGATTCTCAGTCTTCTGCCGACACTGCCCCTGACTCTGAGCTCAGCATTTCCATGGGAGACACCAGTATTTACACTCTCCTCCATAGCCAATCTCGCCTCCCTGATCCTTCTGTGCTCGTTACTGTGAACAACAAGTCCTTCTCTGCGAAGCTGGATACTGGTGCAAAAGTGAATGTTATGTCAACATCACTGTTCAACAAGATAAGAAATAATGAGCTGTTGACTGCTGATCGCTCTATCCTACGTGCTTATGGGGGAGAAGAGCTAACACCTGTGGGGAGGGCCACCTTCCACTGTGTGCTGCAGAAAGCATCCCGTGACCTGTCGTTCTTCGTTCTGGATTGTGACTGCGTGACTCTTTTGAGTAATCAAGCCTGCCAGGACCTTGGTCTAGTGTCTTTCGACCGCACGGTCCACGAAGTGCGGGTGATGCTGAACCCACTCTCCGAGTACCCCGACCTCTTCGATGACAAATTGGGGAAGCTGCCTCTTGTGTACAAGATTGCTACTGACCCCTCTGTCACGCCTGTGATCCGTGCTGCACACAGGGTGTCATTCGCTATGAAGGATAAGGTGGAAGCCATGCTGAACAACATGGTTAAAATGGGGGTGTTGGAAGCCGTCAGCGATCCCACCGCGTGGGTTTCCACCATGGTCGCCACCATGAAGAAGGGTAAGAACGAAATACGGGTGTGCATCAACCCCAAGGATTTAAATATGGCTATAAAACGTCCCCACTACCCTATGCGGACTGTAGAAGATGTTGCTGCCCAGGTCGGCCAGGCCACAGTATTTTCGGTCCTCGATGCCAAAAGCTCGTTCTGGCAAATACCTCTGGACAAACGCTCATCAGACTTGACAACTTTTAGTACACCCTTCGGAAGGTTCAAGTTTTTACGAATGCCGTTCGGCATCAACTCTGCTAGCGAGGTGTTTCAGCGCTCCATGGAGCAACTGTTTGCCGGTCTGCCGTGTGCCATTATTGTGGATGACATTCTTGTTTATGGGAGAGATGCTGCTGAGCATGATCGCAACCTCCGACGGATTCTTGACCGCGCTCGCCAGATCAACCTGAAGCTGAACCCGTCTAAATGCAGGTTTCGTGTAGCTGAGGTGCCATATGTTGGCCACATTTTCACGTCCCGCGGGCTGAAACCCGATCCGCAAAAGACAAACGCTATCTCCGAGCTGCCTGCCCCGACTGATATTACCAGCCTGCAGCGGTTCCTGGGTATGGTCAATTACCTGGGCAAGTTTATCCCGAACCTCAGCGATCTGAGCGCGCCTCTGAGGCAACTGACAAAGAAGGACATCGCCTGGTCCTGGTTCCCCCAACACCAGCAGGCTTTCGATCTCCTCAAAATGAAGCTGATCAGCACACCGACTCTTCGGTTCTTCGATCTACAGCGTCCAATCGTAGTGACGTGCGATGCTTCCCGTTTTGGACTCGGTGCTGCCTGCCTGCAGCTCTATGGTGATGGCTCGCTGCAGCCCGTATCCTATGCCTCGCGGACTATGACGGACACCGAGCAGCGCTATGCTCAAATAGAGAAGGAGCTTCTGGCGGTTGTGTTTGCCTGCTCCAAATTTAAGGACTTCCTTTTCGGTGCCAGGTTCACCGTCGAGACGGATCATCAACCTTTAGTGACTATCCTCAACAAGCCAATCCACATCGCCCCGGCCAGACTGCAGCGGATGATGCTGCAACTACAGCGGTTCGACTTCACGATTGTGTACAAGAAGGGCACTGAGATGCACGTGGCTGACGCCCTGTCCAGAGCCCCCCGGTCCTCCTGCGACAGACATCCCTACGAACAGGAGGACTTGCAGGTTCTCAACGTCAATTTTGTTCCCTCCAAACAGCTGCAGTGCCTGGTTGAGCACACTGCCAACGACCCCGATCTGCAACAGCTTGCTGCCGTCATCAGGCGCGGGTGGCCCGACAAACGCACCTCGTTGCCTGCGGGTGTACTTCCTTTCTTTCTGGTTCGCGATGAACTGGTGCTCCGGGATGGGATCATCATCAAGGGTCACAAGGTGGTCGCCCCTGCATCCCTGTATGCCTCGTACTACACCGCTGCCCACATGGGGCACCCAGGAGCCGATGCCACGGTCTCACATGCCCAAGAACAGTACTATTGGCCTGGCATGGCAATGTACATTAAGGCCCGTGTAGCCTCCTGCCCTGATTGCAACTTCCTTGTCCCTCACCAGCAGCGCCAGCCGCTTCTACAACAGCCGGCCCCTGACATGCCCTGGTCATCGCTGGCCGCAGACATTTTTGATTGGCGTGGTAAGCAATACCTAGTGTTGGTTGATTCCTACTCGAACTGGTTCGAAGTGGACATTCTCCCTGCCATCATCTCTGAGATGGTCATCAACAAGTTGCGCCGACACTTCGCCACCTTTGGGTCCCCGGTCCGTTTGCAGACCGACAACGGCCGTCAGTTCACCAGCGCTGAGTTCAAGGCTTTTGCCGTGAAGTGGAACTTCACTCATTTCACCAGCAGCCCAGAATACCCGCAGAGCAATGGCCTGGCCGAGCGTGCTGTCCGCAGCGCCAAGACCTTGCTCGAACAGTCTCGTCTCTCCAACAGTGATTTCTACCAGGGCTTGTTGAACCTCCGTAACATTTCCAGGGACAGTACCATGAGATCCCCTGCTCAACGTCTGATGTCACGAGTTCTTCGCCCTCCAATGCCGATCGCACAACAATCCTTGGTGCCAAAGGTCCTTCAGCCTGCTGCTGTCCAGCAACGGATTGCTCAACGGCATGAAGTTCAGCGCCGCTCCCACGACAAGTCCTGCCGCCCCCTCTCACCTCTGCTGCCTGGCCAGGTCGTTCGCTTGCAGACTTCCACCGGTTTCTCCCGACTCGCAACCGTGGTCGGGGTGGACAATTCGCCACGGTCCTACTTGGTGGACTTTGAAGGGACTATCTATCGCCGCAGCCGCCAGCACCTGCTGGCTGTCAACGAGCCTAAGCCATCCTCTGCGGCCCCGCATGCTCCTTGGTTGCGTTTCGAGCCTGCTCCCACTAACTAACCCTCGACTCGCATGCCCCCATCTGCCTCGCCGCGATCCCCTCACCATGCTCCTCCGGGTTCCTTAACCCCTGTCCGATGCTCCCCTTCCCGTGCTTCTCTCTCTCCGCCTGCTCCGATCTCTCCTGCACAGTTCCCTTCCCCGGGCTCTCCTGTGCCGGTCGGCTCCCCTTCCGCATTCCAGGCTGCGTCTCCGCCTGCGTTCTCCATTCCAGCTGTTCCTGCTCCTCCTCCTCTTCTTTCTGGTGGGGAGGGTGAGGGTGCCATGCGCACCCGCTCGGGTCGGGTTGTCAGACCACCTGACCGTTACGGTGATTTTGTTTAGATTTGCAGGTTTTGTATAATCTCCCTGCTACTGTTGTATCTTTGATTTCTTAATTTCCTAAGGGGAAGGATGTAGATGGTTTATGCATGCAACGTATAACGTAGCTACCTCAATACCACTAACCACGCCTACCCATATCAGTATAACTGTGAGATCCTCCCTTTGTTCCTCCCTGTTGGTTCCAGCACGCCTGAAGACTAGATGCAGTCAGTGCTGGGACGTGTGTGCCATGTGCTATAATAAAGGACTCAGTAAAGGTCACAGTGTGTTAGACATCACTCCTTTACACTTCTTAAACAAAAGAATCGGTTGTTGACCTAAGGATATGAAGGGGTGAACACATCCCAAACCGGATTAACAAAACTACGGCAGTGACGATCAAGAACATCAGTGCTTTCGCATCCATCCATAACAGTACAGCACAGGAACGGGCCTTTCGGCCCACTATGTTTGTGCCAAACTGGAAGCCAATGTAAACCAATCTTATCTGCCTGCACATAGTACCAAGTATCAGCCTCTGAGAAGGTACATCAATGTTCTTGTATAGAAAGCATTTAACTCTTCCACGAGCGATGCCTTGCTGTCGCATGAGCTACTACTTGGTTTTGCCTTGTAGTAAGAGATGGTGTGCAAGACTTGTGCAGCTGCAAAACGCCCATCTTATCCAGGTTACACCGAAAGTGCTTCATTGCTTTTCTGATGACTTTATTGAATTGAATTACATTTATTTGTCATTCAAAAACAAGTTTGAATGAAATTTCGTTACCATGTAGTCATAACAGTAAAAAAGTAACAAAACACACGATTAACACAATTTAACACTAACATCCATCACAGTAACTCTCCTCCAGGCACCTCATCACTGTGATGGAAGATAAAAAAAGTCTTATCTCTTCCTTGCTTCTTCTCAGGCAGTCAAAATGCTACGTCGAGGTGATGGAGGCTCCCGATGCTGGGCGATGAATATTCTGCGGCCAATTTTAAGCCGCGCCGGGCGATGAAAAGCCCATGCGAATGGGCCGATTCAAGCCTTATGATTCGGGGCGGACGAAGCTGTTGCTGCTGGAGCTCCCGAAAATCGGTTGCCAACCAGGACCTGCGAGCTCCCGATATTGCAGTCCACAGGGCCCACGACCAAAGCCTCCGAAGTCGAGTCGCAGCTGCATCACAGTGCCACCGCAGCCTCCGAAGTAAGCCAGCTCTGCGATGGTAAATCCACAGGCTCTGCGAGGAGCCCTCAAGGTCCATTCCAGTTGGAGGCCACCAGTTCCTCAATGTTAGGCCTTAGGGCGAACGGGGATACGACACGGAAAAAGGTTGCATCTCCGTTGAAGGAGGAGATTAAAAAAGTTTCCCCCATCCCCCCACATAAACACAACTAAAAATAGACTAAAACATACATCTAACATCAACGATAAGACAAAGAAAGAAGAAAGACAAAGGACTGCAGGCAAGTCGCAGCCGTATGCGCAGCGCCGCCACATCTTGGTAGTAACTGGATTTCCTATGCAATCCAGTTACCGCCTATATGTAGGAAGAAGGAGCAATCGGAGGAGGTCTGTTTTTCCAAAGTGAGAGTGAGATGGAGTAATAGATATCTTTGATGGTGGAGTAGCAAAGGCTGAGAGTATTTCATCATCTGGTGCTGCAGGAAACATGCTGGTGGTAGATAGGAAGTGAATTCTTCAAATTATTTTTGCTGAAGTCCTTGGCTATAACAGGAAAGGTGTTGAGGTATGCCGTTTAGTGTTTGTTGACCAGGACGTGCAGCTCCTCTAATGCTAGCCAAACATCTATCTGAGATGGGCGATAGACTGGAGTCCTGAAGTTGAAGATGAATTTCCTGGGCAGACAGAAGGGACGGCATTTCACTGCTGAATGAGCTGCATGGGAAGGTAGACGCTCCCGCCCCCACGAGTCTCAGGCAGATGGGGCTCATCAGCCTGGGAAGGCAGTCCATCTAGGAAAGGGGAAACTGATTTAAAAACCTCCACTGCCTTGTGGCCATATCCAGTCATGGAAAAAGCTCCAGGAGTAAACCTCAAGAAAATCCGGCTTTGGAGCCCCTAAGGCAGTTCGTCGTTGTCTACAACCTCGCTCTGGCAGCTGCAACGGCGCTGGTGCCAAACTGTAACGGCCCTGCTGTTCCTGTGGCTCGATCAGCGACATGGGGGACGTGCTGCATGGGCAAAGGCCTGTCCTCCATATACGACATCGCCCAAGCTTGCATCCGACCACACATCACCTGCAAACTAGGATGCATCACCCATGGTCAGTCATGAGGGTGTCCTACTATAACTGATCCAGGTTTCCAGAAGGCCAATTCTGAACACCGCAAAGTGTTTACAATTAGACAGACGCTGCCGTCTCCTCCCTTTCGTGATGACGTTGTCTGGTCCAAGTGAAAGATCAAGAAACCTGTGGGCTGGAGGGCTGAAACTCCAGCGCTGGGGGTGAGCCATATCTCTGTGAAACACACTACACAACATTCCCTCAAGTCCCTTTGGGAAAGCAAACTTGCCCTTAAGTCCTCAACCTTACTTTCTCGAGACTATACATTGCCAATAGGATACTGGCGACGATGGTGTGAACTCGAAACGTCGCCCATCCAGAGATGCTGCCTCACCCACTGAGTTACTCCAGCATTTTGTGTCAACCTTCGATTTAAACCAGCATCGGCAGTTCTTTTTCACACAATAAACTGACCTTGATCTTGAAACTGTTTATGTGGGCAGAGGGATCGAGGACTACCCTGCTGTTGGGAACTCTATTCCCCTTGGGAGATTGCAATCCCACAAATGCATTAATGAACCATTAGTTTGTGTGTTACAAAACCTATATGTGTTGTTTCTCTAAACTTAAGTTCAAAACAGCTATATATAACTTGTTCTGCTGCTAGCAAAATGTCACCAGTCTGGTGCCAATTCTTTTTACTTTTCCACTTATTTTTCCACTTATCTTTATATGGTCAGAAAAAAATTTGGTCCTCTCATTTGGATCATTTATATAATTGTAAATAGCTGGGGCCCTCGAGGGCATACATCTGAATATAGCTTGTCAACTTAAAAAATAACCAATTTAAACGGCCTGTCCCACTTACGCGATTTATTCGGGGACTTGCCGGCACCCGTCAGAGTCGCAGCAGGTCGTCGAAGATTTTCGGTCTGACTCTTTGGGCAACTACTCACGACCATGTCGTGGGGTAACGCCTGTTTGGTCGTGAGTAGTCGCCCAAAGAGTCGTACCTTTTTCTATACACCGCTGGATTTTCAACATTTTGAAAATTTTGGCGACCTGCTGCAACTATGTCGCCGAAGAAAGGTGGGACAGGCCCTCAACGGAACCCTTTGTTTTTCAACTGTGAATGAATAATTTATCAATGGGGAATTGTTATTCTCTATCCCACAAGCCCCATTTTCATGTAGTATCCTCTTGAATCATAGCTTTTAAACTTTCTACTAAACTTCTGAAAATGTGTAGAATATACTGCAATTATTATACAGCAGTTAGCAATCCTGGTTGGAAATTAAATTCTCGGCATTTGTGAATCATAGTACTGTGGAATAAATGATGAAATGAATGGGAGATTGTAACCTTCACATGGTCCGCCCTGTTTCGACAAATGCAATCAACCCGGTGTGCACAATCAAATAAGATCAATAGAACAAGTTGTCCTACAACTTTGGGCTGTGCACGCCATACGCAAGAAGAAGTGATGAAATGATGCCATTTTCAATGAGGCAGATCTTCCACTGACTTGAGATTTCTGGTTCCAAAGATTGCTGTTTCTTCTGACTGTAGTCCCACACTGGAAAATATCGTTGACATTCACAAATCATCAAAATCACTCACGATCTGTTTATAAAATGCAAATAATGTTCATTTTTGTTTAAAATTTGTTATACAGTGAAATCACACTTAAAAAAGGGAAAACATTTAAACTACTTTAGTGGAATTCAATAAAAAGCGTTACTTACTTTTCTTCCAGCTGCCGTTTTTTCCTATTCATTTCAATGGATCTGCTGAACTTTTACCAGACTGCAAAATTAGCAGGCGTATTTCTCAGCCTGACAGCAGTGAAATCTGCAGAGATTCATCTTGTTCCATTGGATTGCATGACCAGTATCCCATGGCTGGCTGGGCACTTTGCTGAGCAGGGTGCTTCATTTCAGCCTTGACTGAAGAACAGTTACAGTTTACAGTTTAGTTTATTCTCACGAGTACCTAGGAACAGTGAAAAGCTTTTGTTCTGTACTATAGTCAGCGGAAAGACAGTACATGATTCCAAACAAGCCATTTGCAGTGTACAGATACATAAGGGAATAACGTTTTGGGCTGCCAGATCCATATAGATCTGCCCTGTTGTACCAGATAAAGCTGGGAATGTACCGGTTCTAAACAATAACACTCATTTTGCTGATGATTCATTTTCAATTGTTGCAGAGAAATCACATGCCTTAAGTATGCCGCAAGATGTTTTCAAAGTTTCCGACCTACCTCCCAAAAATGCTCCATCTGCCACCTTTGTTGCAAATTGATGTCCTTCCATATACATTGTGCCTTTCTCAATAAATAGCATAAAGTTTCCAACTGCACCTTCGTTGAAAATCACCTCGCCACGCTGAGCAATGCGAAATTTCAGTTTACCCAGCATGGCTATCATAAAGTTCTCATCACAATCTTTGAAAAAGGGAGCATTTTCCACCAGGCTATTGCAGTTATGATGGATTACTTCCTAGAATGGACAAGAACAGTAACTTTATTATCTGCAAAACAGTTTATTATTTGTTTTCTCTCATTATGTATGTGGTACTGAGAAATCTAGAGTTAAGAAAATGGTATTTTATCTAAAATTGAGTGCCGTTTAATGAAACATTGATAACACATCAATGAATTTAAATACAAGCAGAAGAAATGCAAAATTGGAGAGTTGTTGAACTGGGCACCAGTAAATACAGTGCTATATTTAGACATGCTGGACTGTTTCTAGAGGGATATAATTCTGACCTCTGTACAAGCCTTGTTCTTATTTCCCCTCTCTCACCACCGTCCAGGAACCTAAAAAGCCCTTTCAGATAAGGCAAACATTCAAGTGCCCCTCTTCAAACCTTGTCAACTGCAGCTGGTGCTCCCGTTGTGGCTACCTCTACATTGATGAGGCCAAGTACAGATTAGATGACCAATTGGCAGAGCATCTCTGCGGTGTTCGCAATGGCCACCTCAAGCTCCCGGTTGCATGTCATTTCAACTCTCCTTCCCATTCCCACAGCAGCCTGACCATCCTCAGCCTTCTCCACTTCCAGGTGGAGGCCAAATGCAAACTGGAGTCAGAGAGTCATGGAGTGATAAGGTGTGGAAACAGACCCTTCAGTCCACAGGCCAACATGTCCCAGCTACACTAGTCCCACCTGCCAGCATTTGGTCCTTATCCTTCCAAACCTATCATATACATGTACCTTGTCTAACAGTTTCTTAAATGTTAGGATGTCCCTGCATCAACTACCTCCTCTGGCAGCTTGTTCCATACACCCACCACCCTTTGTGTGAAAAGGTTACCCCTCAGATTCCTATTAAATCTTTTCTCCTTCACCTTAACCCCGTCCTATAATTCTATATACCTCAATAAGATTACCCCTCATCCTCCTGCGCTCCTGGCTCCAAGTCCCAGCCTATTCAACCTATCATAGAAACATAGAAATTAGGTGCAGGAGTAGGCCATTCGGCCCTTCGAGCCTGCACCGCCATTCAATATGATCATGGCTGATCATCCAACTCAGTATCCCGTACCTGCCTTCTCTCCATACCCCCTGATCCCCTTAGCCACAAGGGCCACATCTAACTCCCTCCCTATAGCTCAGACCCTCTAACCCTGGCAACATCCTTGTAAATCTTCTCTGTATTCTTTCCAGATCATCCTCAACCCCTCCAGTTCTAGGAGGAACAATATCTCATATTCCACCCTGAGCAGTCTGTGACGCAACGCTATGAACAATTGAATTTTCCAATTTCAACTAATCCTTCCCTAATTCTGTGTTTTCCCCCTTCCCTCCTTCCGTTCCACCTCATGTCCTTCCCATTTTTGTCTACTTTCCCATATCCCTCCTCCAGCCTTCCATGAGCCAACCACCAATTAGCCACACAGTTCACCCATCGACTCCCCCCCCCCCCCTAGTCTGGTCCTGATTCCATCTCCTCTAATAGTTCTCATTATTGCCCTCGCGGCTATGGGGCTTCGACGTTGGTGAAGCCTCGCAAGCAAAGAATTTCACTGTGCCTTGTCACATGTGACAATAAAGTATTCCATTTCATTAAATTAATTTCTGTATTTTGGCATTACTTTTGACATAGAAATGGAAATAATTCTACTGCTGACCCTATTCAGGATCTGCTGGAGGGGGCGCTGCTCTGGCAGCAGCCATGTCAGCAGCGCGTCAGTTTTTTCAACCTTTTTTTATTTTTTAGTATGTTTTAAAGTATGTATTTAATGTTCCTTCATGTGTTTTGTGTGGGGGGTGGTGTTGGGGGGGGGTGAGGGGGAAACCGCTTCGGTCGCCTCCTCCATGGAGAGGCGACTTTTTTCAGGTCGCCTCCCCCGTGGCCTAACATCAAGGATCAGCGCGGCCTTTCCCGGAGACGCGCCAAGGGGCTTCAGCGGCGGGCGCAGCGTGGACTCTCGTTGTGAAGCGGGTGAGCCCTCGCTGGGGCTCGCTGGAGGGGAGCGCTCCGTTTCGCTGGCCCGGGGCTGCCGGCAGCCTGAAGCCGCGGTCTGCAGAGTTCCAGCTGGTGCGGCGTCTACAGCCCGGGATCCCTCGTGGGGGACCCGGGGGAAGAATCCATCACTGCCGGCCCGCGGCCAACTTCTACCGCGGGTCCGGCATGGACTCACCATCACCCCTGGAGGGGAGCTTCGACCGCCGGCCCTGCAGTCTATGGTGCTTCTGGCTGCGGTGGAGTCTTTAAATCTCGACCGATCGGCCTACACCATCTTAAAGCCGCGGTCTCCGGTGAGGAAGAGCCGATCCTGGACTGACTCTGGACTCTGGTCCTGTCCACGGGGGGGAAATGGAGGAGGACTGGCCAAATTTTGTGCCTTCCACCACAGTGATGGATGCTGTGGTGGATGTTTGTGTTACAGTTTTATTGTGGTTGTGTGTTCTTTATTATTGTACTGCTGCTGACAACCCAAATTTCCACCGACCCTGGTTGTGTGGCAATAAATTATATCTAATTATATCTATCTATTCATTTTTTTCTTGTAAATATATCCGTCAATAATGAAATCATAAAATATGGAAAAATACAATGCCAACGGGAAATGAAAGAAACTCAAAGATTAAGACTTTTCTTGTACCCTTTGTCTCAGATGTAATTTGCATTATTCCTGCTGAAATAGCAAACTTGGAACAGCATACTGAGGGCAATCGAGTACCTAGAACTTTACTGACTAATGGCACAAACTGTGCATCTCCCTAATTTGTTACATTCAAAGGCTAAACAATTAAAGAATTTAGGGAAATGAAAGAAATAACACAAAGAAATGTAAGGTAGTCAAATCAAGTAAAGAATAAATGACGAGATGGAAAGATTAGATTAGGAGAAAAAGATTATTCAGCATTGTGTTAACAGAGAACACGTTATTAAAAGGGCCTTGCACTGTTAATTAATCTCTGACTTCCTTCCGCCTCTTCAGCAGTGATTAGTCAGCAGCAATTGGTCTCTGCCACATATTTAAAAAGATGTGAGGTAAGGAGTAAGATATCATTTGTGAAAATTAAATGGTGGAGTGTCAAGTCCTGAAAATTTGTGACTTGTTCCACATTACATCTTCTGTTGAACTCGCTGGTTGATTTCCACATTAATAGGAACACGCACTATGAACTCAAGTAGAATTATCCCATAAAGAACCAAGCCCTGTCAAACATATTACATTTTTTACACTTCAGCAATTACCTCTCTAAGTGACTCCGAGAGCTCCCTTAAGATCATTGATTCATCAAACCATTTGCCTTTAAATTGATTGGCGAGCTGATTTAAGACTCTCAACCGAAGATCCTTTGGTATATGATGGTGACGTAAGAATTCCTTATACTCATGGAGCTAAAAACAAATATTGAAAAAGATGAATGTCATGAGCGTCTGAACACAGAACTTGTCACTGTTTCTTAAAAAGACATCAAATGAAATATAGTTTTCCACAATGTTACTTCTTCCTGTGGCACCCATTATATTAGAGAGGGTTTGATTATTATAACACTCCAGCAGCATATATTCCTATTCGTTAGGTAGTGCATTCCAAATTTGTTATCACCTTACATCTTTCAAAATTATATCAATCCTTTTTGATGTGATACATAATGTGAAGAACAATGCAGAACAAATTAATATTGATGTGATTAACAATCACACTTCGGGAGAAACTGCACTGGTTAAGGGCTTGTCCCACCAGCATGCGATTGCATGCGTCTAGCGCGACCAAACGTGGTGGCTTGAGGCGTACGGCCTCGCGGGGCTGGTCCCACTTCCAATCGCGGAGCCGTGTGTTATGCGGGGCTGGTCCCAACATCATACTCACCAATCAGCTGGGCAGGAGGCGGGCAAACTGAATTTGGACGTCGCACGGCGTCAGGCGGTTACGTCATCACGCAACGGCACACCGGGTGGTGACGTCATCGCGCAACGCCACGCACTAGACTACGCCATCAAGACGCTACGTACGGCCTCAATGCAGCTCCGGGCCGACAGGCCGTTGCCGCGCGGAATTTTCGGACGGTGTCAGTTTTTCGGAGCCCCGAACGATGTCGGGACCAGCCCCGCACAACTCCATACGGCTCCGGCGATTGAAGTGGGACCGGCCCCGCAAGGCCGTACAGCTCAAGCCACCACGTTAGGTCACGCTCACCGCATGCAGTCGCATGCTGGTGGGACATGCCCTTTAGGATGAAAGAGGATTTCAAAAGGGCATTCTTAAAGATTTGGGTCAATAAAGGCAGAGCCATACTTACCCTGTCATTAAGTATGGAATTCATTCTTATAATATGTTATTTAAAATAGACAAATCAACAAAATCAATGATTGGTCTTTACCTGATAAACAAACTTAAATATTATTGTTTATACATTACCACACGAATTACAAGAAATTACCTTATTCAGGAATAGGATTAAATTACATTGATTTCCATCACTTTATTTGCTCACCATCAGGTCTAACAGCTACTTACTTACTTATAGGACATAATGTAGGTCGAACATTTGAGATTCCTGACTTAAATACATGTCACCATTCCTCATTGCTGCACCATCTATCTATCTTCTATATATATATAAAACTCTCGCCCCATCCGACCGCCTGCCGTACGGCGCCCTTCCTGCCTTTCGATTCGTTCCCGCCGTGCGATGTCACAATGCCCGATGCTCGCGGACGTCCAATCGCGATGCCCGACGCTCGCAGACGTCCAATCGGAATGGATCCATTTGCATGTACGGCTTCCGGCCGCGTTTCTTCCTTTGATTCCCTGCAACTCCGAAACCAGACGCAGAATCGCCGACATCTTTTCCATTTCGGTAGAGATTTCGCTTTTCTTTCTAAGTATCCGCTCCTCATTACATTTCGTCGTGTTTAAGTACACGTTTTTAATCAAATCCTTTCCCCCCCCCCCACCTCAATATTTCAAAAATAAACTGGCTTCTCACCCATAGAAGCAGCCCCAGCCCCAGCCCCTGGTGAACGTTCCATCGTGTGATGTCACAATGCCTGATGCTCACAGATGTCCAATCGGAATGGATTCATTTACATATGCCTTTGCAGGAGCCCCAGCCCATGGTGAACGTTCCATCGTGTGATGTCACAATGCCCAATGCTCAAATACATTGTTGCCATAGAGAACGCTCAGCGATTATTCGAATTCTTCACTAACCGTCATTCTGACTTTGCTTGTGAAGAGAAAAGTCCTGAATTGCATTTGTCTGATGCAGGAAGATTGTTCCAGATGTTGGGGAAGTCCAGGACAAGCGGGACACAGTTTAAGGATAAAGGGGAAATCCTTTAGTACTGAGATGAGGAAAACATTTTTCACACAGATAGTGGTGAGTCTCTGGAACTCTTTGCCACAGAAGGTAGTTGAGGCCAGTTCATTGGCTATATTTAAGAGGGAGTTAGATGTAGCCCTTGTGGCTAAATGGATCAGGGGGTATGGAGAGAAGGCAGGTACAGGATACTGAGCTGGATGATCAGCCATGATCATATTGAATGGTGGTTCAAGCTCGAAGGGCCGATTGGCCTACTCCTGCACTTAATTTCTATGGTTCCCTCTCCTCACCCCTCTCCCTCTCTCCCCCACCCCCCTTCCCTCTCTACCACCACCCCTTCCCCACCCCTCTGTCCCTCTTCCACCACTCCCCCTACCCCTCCCTACTCTTCCACTTCTATCCCCTTACCCCACCCCTCTCCCCTCCCCCACCCCTCTCCCTTCCCCTCTCTCCCCCCCCCCCTTCCCCTACCCCTCTTCCACCACTCCCCGTCCCTCTTCCACCACTCCCGTTACCCCTCTACCCCCTCCCTTCCTCCCCACTCTTCCACTTCTCTCCCTCTTCTCTCCTCCCCCTCTCCCTCTCCTCACCCCTCTCCCCCACCCCCCTTCCCTCTCTACCCCACCCCGTTCCCTCTCTCCCCCTGCCCCCTATCCCTCTTCCATCACTCCCCCTACCCTTCTCCTCCTCCCTCCCCACTCTTCCACTTCTCTCCACCTTCCCCTCCCCTCTCTCTCCCCACTCTTTCCCCTCTATCCCCCACCCCATCCTCCCTCACATCTCTCACCCCCCTACCCCGCTCTCCTTTCCCTCCCAAATCGATCCCATTTCCTCCTCCTCCTCTCCCCCCACCCTCCCCTCTTCTCACACCCCCCACCCCCCGCAAATGCCATTTTGTCGTGTTTATGTACACATTTTTAATCAAATCCTTCTCCCCCCCCCTCCCAATATTTCAAAATAAACTGTCATCTCACCCATAGAATCAGCCCCAGCCCCAGCCCCTGGTGAACGTTCCATCGTGTGATGTCACAATGCCCAATGTTCACATATGTGTAATCGGAATGGATTCATTTACATATGCCTTTGCAGGAGCCCAGCCCATGGTGAACGTTCCATCGTGTGATGTCACAATGCCCAATGCTCAAATACATTGTTGCCATAGAGGGAGTACAGAGAAGGTTCACCAGACTGATTCCTGGAATGTCAGGATTTTCATATGACGAAAGACTGGATAGACTAGCCTTGTACTCGCTAGATTTTAGAAGATTGAGGAGGTATCTTATAGAAACGTATAAAATTCTTAAGGGGTTGGACAGGCTAGATGCAGGAAGATTGTTCCGGATGTTGGGGAAGACCAGACCAAGGGGTCACAGTTTAAGGATAAGGGGGAAATCCTTTAGGACAGAGATGAGAAAAACATTTTCCACACAGAGTGGTGAATCTCTGGAATTCTCTGCCACAGAAGGTAGTTGAGGTCAGTTCATTGGCTATATTTAAGAGGGAGTTAGATGTGGCCCTTGTGGCTAAAGGGACAGGGGGTATGGAGAGAAGGCAGGTACAAGATACTGAGTTGGATGATCAGCCATGATCATATTGAATGGTGTTGCAGGCTAGAAGGGCCGAATGGCATACTCCTGCACTTAATTTCTATGTTTCCCTCTCCTCGCCCCTCTCCCCCCATCCCTCTCTCCCCCACCCCCCCCTCTCTCTCTCCCCACCCCCTTCCCTCACTCCCCCCGCCCCCTTTCCCTATCACTCTGTCCCCCTCTTCCACCAGTCCCTCTACCCTCCCTCCTCCCTCCCAACTCTTCCACTTCTCTCCTCTTACCCCACCCCTCTCCCTCCCTCACCCCCTCTTTCTTCCCTCCCTGTCACACCCCTTCTCCTACCCCTCTGTCCCTCTTCCACCACTCCCCCCGTCCCTCTTCCACCACTCCCACTACCCCTCCCTCCCCACTCTTCCCACTTCTCTCCCCTTCTCTCCTCCCCCTCTCCCTCTCCTCACCCCTCTCTCCCCCACCCCCTTCCCTCTCTACCCCCACCCCCTTCCCTCTCTCCCCCCGCCCCCTTCCCCTCTGGTCCCTCTTCTCCACCACTCCCCCTACCCCTCCCTCTCCCACTTGTCTCCCCTTACCCCACCCCTCTCCCTCCTCCACCCGTCTCCCCCTCCCTTCCCCTCTCTCCCCCACCCCTTTCCCTACCCCTTTGTCCCTCTTCCACCACTCCCCCTGTCCCTCTTCCACCATTCCTGCTACCCCTCTCCTCCCCCCCCCCTCCCCACTCTCCCCTTCTCTCTCTCCCCCCCCTCTTCTCTCCCCCCCTCTCTCCCCCCTCCCCCCCCCCCCCCCCCACACTCCTTTCCCCTCTCTCTCCCCCCACACCCCCTCTCCCCCCCCCTCCCCCTCCCACCCCACTCTCCCCTCCCTCCCCCACTCTTCCCGCTCTCCCTCCTCCTTCCCTTACCGTGCACAGTCTCTGTCTTTAAGAAGGAACTACAGATGCTGGAAAATCGAAGGTAGACATGAAAAAAGCTGGATAAACTCAGCGGGTGCGGCAGCATCTATGGAGCGAATTGAATGGTCAACATTTTTGGCCGAAAATCCGGAAGAAGGGTTTCGGCCAAAAACGTTGCCCTTTTCCTTCGGTCCATAGATGCTGCTGCACCCGCTGAGTTTATCCAGCATTTTTGTTGTTGTACCAGCCTCTCTCTCTCAGCCCTTCTCTCTTCTCGACTCATGCACGCCCGCTTCAACCCCTCCCCCCCCTTCAACCTCTCTCCCCCATCCTCTCCTCCCCCTCTCCACCCTCGTCCTCCCCTTCCTCACATATTTTTTGTGGGGGCGGGTCCACAGTGTGTGTGACTGTTTGTGGAGGCGGCCAAGCGCTCTCCATTCAAGAAGACGCTCACCTGTTTGTGGAGGCGCGTGCTTAGTATGTGACCAAAGATCTTATAGCGGAGCTCTCCGCTACAAGATCTTTGTGTGTGACGACACACGCTCCCCCCCCCCATCCCGCTTTGGTGCAGGTGGCGCGCGCAGCATCTTGATCGCTCAACGATTATTCAAATTCTTCACTAACCGTCATTATGACTTTGATTGTGAAGAGAAAAGTCCTGAATTGCATTTGTCTGATGCAGGAAGATTGTTCCCGATGTTGTGGAAGTCCAGGACAAGCGGGACACAGTTTAAGGATAAAGGGGAAATCCTTTAGTACTGAGATGAGGAAAACATTTTTCACAGAGATAGTGGTGAGTCTCTGGAATTCTCTGCCACAGAAGGTAGTCGGGCCAGTTCATTGGCTATATTTAAGAGGGAGTTAGATGTGGCCCTTGTGGCTAAAGGGATCAGGGGGTATGGAGAGAAGGCAGGTACAGGATACTGAGTTGGATGATCAGCCTTGATCATATTGAATGGCGTTGCAGGCTCGAAGGGCCGAATGGCCTACTCCTGCACTTAATTTCTATGTTTCTATGTGTCCCTCTCCTCACCCCTCTCCCTCTCCCACCCATCCCTCTCTCCCCCATCCCTCTTCCCTCTCTCCGCCCGCCCCCTTCCTCCTACCCCGCTGTCCCTCTTCCATCACTCCCCCTACCCCTCTCCTCCTCCCTCCCCACTCTTCTACATCTCCCCTTTCCCCCTCCACTCTCCCTCCCCACTCTTTCCCTCTCTCCCCCCCCACCCTTCTCCCCTTCCCTCCCTCCTCCCCCTCCCTTCCCATCCCCCCCTCCCCCACATCTCTCTCCCCATCCCCTTCTCTCACCCCCTACCCCGCTCTCCTTTCCCTCCCAAATCTGTCCCCCGTTTCCTCCTCCTCCTCCTCTCCCCTCCCTCCCCTCTTCTCACCCCCCCTCCTCCCACCTGTTAATTTGGGGGGTGGTTAATTTGAGTGTGATGCTGCAGACCCCCTTCCCCCCCCCCAACGCCGTTGGGGATACAGACCCAACGGGTCTGCACTTGGTCTAGTTTTATTTTAAAAGTCCTCCATCTAATTATGATTATGAGAGAGCCACCACCACAAGGACCACCAAAAACATGGTCCACAGCACATCTTCAAAGCAACTTGGAATAGGCAATATATGTAGCTATTCTAATGTTACCCCACTTTCATAAGCAACAATGTACAACAATGGGTAACCAATCGCTGTTGTATCTTGCCCCCACATCTTTCACCTACTTTGTCCACTGTGCTTTCCACAGAAGTTGGCTGTTTGCTGGGTAACATGATCAAACAAAGATTTGGCATTCAGATTTTCCAATACACCTCTGGAGGTCCTGGAGAGTAAGATGGATAAGTGGTAGGAGTTCCTCGAGACAACGATCCAACCACATAATGGTGGCAGTGGAGATAAGCTCCAAAGGCATAAACACAAGGCCACATGAAATTAATGATCTTACATGTGTGTCCAATGTCAGGTAAAATATTCTCAAATCCCATCTCCCAGCAAATATACCTCCAGCCTTACAGAGATCTTCAGAAAATACTGCCATGACAGACGTCAAATAAAAGTAATCAAAGCAAAAACCTAAAATTCAAATATTCAAAAACTAATCAAAAATTCAAACACTTAAGGGCCTGTCCCACTGTATGAGGTAATTCAAGAGTTCTCCCGAGTTTCCACTGATTCGGAAAATTACGGTAATAGCTGTTCGTAGGTACTCGGGGCTCTCGTGGACATTTTTCAGTGCTGAAAATACTTCACGAGTTACCGCGTTTCCCGATTACCTGCCATTAGCATTACGAGCCGCTACGAGGCATCTACGAGCTCCAACGTAGCCACTATGTACTTACCACGAGTTTGATTTTTTTTTAACTCGGGAGAGTTCTTGAATTACCTTGTACAGTGGGACAAGCCCTTTATCAGGACTTCATGTGTCACATCTGCACTTCATAGCTTGTAAAACTGCCTGGGGTTTGCAACTATGCAGGTAGCCACAGCATCAAAAAAAACATATTACACAACATCAAAACACTTGCCCTCCTGATGAAGAACAATCTGGCCTACAACTGCTGCCATTGGCATCTAACAGTGGGGGAAGCCCAAGTCATACTGCTCACCTACTGAAGAATAATGTTCAGGTAGAGTAATATTGAGATAGCTGAAGGTAAAAACACACTCAAAATCATTCCTGCATTTTACTTAACTTCAAAATTTCTTCCAATTTTTAAGCTTCAGAAAGAGTACACATGGAACCATTTTTTGAGTCCCACTTCATTACAGCCTACTCTTGCGCTTTCTTTCTCCTTTCCGATACTAACACACAAAGGCGAGTGGTAGTTGAGAAGCATGAAAGCAATGGAGAATGCATGCAATCAGTTGATTTAATAGTTTTGGGTCGAGACCCAAAACGTCACCTATTCCTTTTCTCCTGAGACACTGTCTGACCCACTGAGTTACTCCAGCTTTTTGCATTTATCTTCGATTTAATCTAGCATCTGCAGTTCCTTCCTACAAAGTCCAATTCAGATACTTTCTGTTGCTGAGGACTTGGGGAAAAATGGCATTGGGGCAACCAGAAGGCAGCTGTTGAATATGCACAAAATACACAGTTGGTGCATAGATAGACCTGGTGCAAGTGTCAGGAGCATGATGGAGTCCACGTCCGATCTGGCATACAGATTTGTATAGTACCTGATCCATCCTTTTTCCACCTTTACTTTAGCATATTCAGACTGAATAGCAGATACCTCAGCCACTACAACAAAGACGGAAGCCAGATGAAGTCTAAACAGTTTTGATTAAGTTTGTAGTTCTCTCATTGCAGTTCTGTGTGTCCGTATTCAAAAGGTGATTTCAGGTGGACAGAACAGCAAATTGTTCTCCAACAGATTACAAGGATTGCTGAAGCACATGGATGACGTTATACCGACATTCCACAGTGGAATTACTACTCCTCCGGACCTGGACATCAACAAAGTTTATCCTCTGCTGGAAGCCAGACTGCTGATGTACCGCTCCACCCTCATAGTGGAATCCAGCGTCAGGAGAGCATCAGTTTGAGAAATTACAATAGAGGTTTGACCCATCACTGCAGCATAGTTTCTTCTATATTGAAATGCAGCTTGGACTTCAGCCATCAATGGGTGCACCATTGTTGAATCTGTAATTATTGGCGTGTTATTGACCACCACTTTGAGTCAGGGAAGGATGGAGTCAAGTCAAGTCAAGTCACATTTATTTATATAGCACATTTAAAAAACAACTCTCGTTGGCCAAAGTGCTTTACATTTGTTATAAGAATAGTATAAGCAGAGTCCCGGCAAAGCCATGATCAAATTTGCAGTTGTACTTCTCATGTCAGTTTCAATTCACCAAATTTATTTTGAAATGTTTTAACATATTTTTGAAACATCAACGGTACCTTTCCTTTGTACATACGTCTACTTGAATCAGAGTTGGCAACCATTGCTGTGACCTGAGCTAACAGCAGTGCATACATGATAGACCCAGTTAACATGCTGAGGTTTAGAATCCAGATTTCAGAAAATCCTTAAAACAAAGCAAAGAAGATTCAGTAATTTACTGCATAGTAATCATCAAAATTAATAATATAGAATAGTACATACAATTAATATTTGATCCCAGTTATGATTGTATAATCATTCACATTTATGACTCATTACAAGATGATTCTACGAACAACTTTACATCTGTACAGTTTGCATAATATGTACTTTGTGGTCCTTGAAAAACACATCATAGCAAAATTGGCTTGAAAACCTCGATGACCTTAGACTTTAGAGATACAACGTGGAAACAGGCCCGTCGGCCCGAGTCTGTGCCGACCAACGATCATCCCGTATACTAGCTCTAACAATTTACAGAAGCAATTAACCTACAAACCTGTGCGTCATTGGAGTATGGGTGGAAACCAGAGCACCCGAAGAAAACTCACACTGTCACAGGGTGAATGTCCACAATTCCGTATAAACAGCACCCGTAGTCAGGATCGAACCTAGTTCTCTGGCGCTGCAAAGCAGCAACTCTACCGCTGCGCCGTTGTGCCTTCCACATGTTACAAAGTACAGGAACAACGTACTACTGTAGTTTTAAGGGCCTGCCCCACCAGCATGCGACCAAACGTGGTCGCTTGAGGCGTACGGCCGCGTGGGGCCGGTCCCACTTCCATCACCGGAGGCGTATGGAGTTGTGCGGGGCTGGTCCCGACATCGCGCGAGGCTCAAAAATCTTGCACTGTCTGAAACCTTCGCGCGCCAACGGAAGGCGCATTGAGGGCATACGCGTCTCGACGTCGTAAGCAGCGTCTTGATGGCGTACGCCTAGCGCATGGCGTTGCGCGATGATGCCATCACCCGGCGTGCCGTTGCGTGATGACGTCACCGCCCGACATCCAAATTCAGTCGGCCCGCCTCCTGCCCAGCTGATTGGTAAGTATGACGTAAATTACGTCACGCACGTACTTAGCGCGTACTTACCGCAAATTTAGCGCAAACTCCGCTTCCGTTTGGTCGCGCTAGACGCATGCAATCGCATGCTGGTGGGACAGGCCCTTTAACTAGCTAAACCCATACTCATTTCAATTGCGCAGCAATGATATGCTTCATATCACTTGTCCATCAGCAAATATCAAACTGATGGAGGAACTCAGAGAATCATTAAATATCTATAGAGAACTAGACTAAGTGGGACCCGTTGGGTCCCAGCATCACACGGGAGGGCTGGTCACCAACGCAATATTCCACCTCTCCACCAATTCCAATACTGCTCGCCAGTGGGGGGGCTGTCTGTTGCGCTAGTATGGGTGTTGCGGGCTAAAGGTACAGGTTTCCAGAGGGCTAGTATAGACATTGTGGGCCGTATGGATGCTTGGGCTGGCATCCAACTGTTGCAATGATTTTAAAAGCCAAGCCAAGGCAAACAATTGGGCTGCAGACACCCGACAACCAAAATTCATTTTGTGAGGACAAACTTGTTAAAAAAGGCGAGGCAAACAATTGGGCTGCAGACACCCGACAACTGAAATTCATTTTGTGAACACAAACTTTTTAAAAAGGGCTGCAGCCAATTTACAGCCGCATCGAGGGGACTCACCGTGGAGTAGACGTGCGTTCAGTTTTATTCGCAGCTCAGAGAGCCGTGACCCTCTCGCTTCCTGGGTCTGGCAGAGACTGAGTGAGGCACGACACTTCCTGGTTTTATAGTCCCTCCCCCTGCCGCCAGCGGGGGCAGCAGAGACAATGGGGAATTTTGTAAAAACATTAATATCTCTCTCATTTTTCATCGACGGAAAAAATCCTCCGCACTCATACGGCGGAGGGGGGCTCTGAGCGAGGTGGCCAAAAATGACGGCCGTAGGTGGCGGCGTTCTCTCGGAAATCACAGCACAGTCGTTCAATAGCGGTCAATATCAGAGATTTAGTAATATAGAAGAAAGGGAACAGTTAAAATTTTTGGTCAAGACCCTGCATCAGAGATTTTAGTGGAATTATTCCGATAGATTGCTGAAAACGATATGCTTCGCTGATTCTTTTCCAACACTCTATACTTTGTCCTTGGCTTGATTGTATTTATGTATAGTATATCTGATTTGATTGAATAGCATGCAAGACAAAAGTTTTCATTGCACTTCAGTACGGAATTCAATTTTCATACTGTTGGGTTGTAAGCTACCCAAGTGGAATATGAGATGCTGTTCCTCCAGTTTGCGGGTGGCCTTACTCTGACAAGGGAAGGGCCATAGGACAGAAAGGTCTCCATTCCTTTTTTTTGCTCTTTTCGCCCTGGCCTTTTCTCTACATAGGTAACCATATATATTTCTAACTTTTGTCAGTGCTGATGGAAAATGATCAAACCAAATGATATGTTGTTTCTCCACAGATGCTCTCTGACATGGTGAGTATTTCCAGCATTTTTTGTTTTTGATTCAGGTTGTCAGCAACTTTAGCCGGCTACGCGGTGAATCTAGCGCCACGCCGCTGCTGCCGAAGCTCTGGTCCGGTCCCCGGTCTCTGGTAGGAAAGGCCGCTTCGATCCAAATGGTAGGCCACGAGGAGGGAAGCGAGGACGCGACTCAGATAAATAGTCTCATTCTCGCCAGGAAGTGACTGGGAAATGGTTTCCCCCCTACCCTACCCCCTCCCCCCACTTAGAAAAACGAAAGAATCCCCAAAACAAACTGTTTAGACAAACTAAAATTAAAAAAGCAGACAGACTGTAGACAGAAGCTGCCTTCAATGCGGCGCCCCTAGTGGAATTAAGCCGTTCCTCAACATTTCACAGCACTAAAAAAGTATTGATTGATTGATTGATTCTTTTAATGACCACACAGCCAGGCTGGTGAATTTGTTATGCCAATGCAGCACATAAAAAAAGAATACAAACATGACAATACTAAAGACCTTTAACATGAAAACATCCCACCACAATGGTTCCCATTATGAGGGAAGGCACAAAGTCCAGTCCCCGACCCCAGTTCCCCCATAGTCGGGCCAATTGAGGCCTCCACAGTTGCCTCTACGGAGGCACGATGTTCCAGGCCGTTCTTGCCGGGTGATGTTGTTCCGACGTCGAGAGAGTCCTCTCAGCGGCATGGGAACCCTGGAAACGGCCTCCTCCCTACTCGAGACCGTGGCTTCCAGAGCCGACAAGGCCGCGCCGAATGGAGCTCAACTGGCAATCTCATCAAGAGATTCCAGGCTCCCGATGGAAAGTTCAGCGCCGCCACCCGCAGCCGCTCCACAGACCCGCAGCTCCGCAACGGACCCAGCTCACCGGAGTTTCAGCTTAGCGACCCAGGCAAGGCACCGCCCGCCCCGCAATGGCGCTCCAGCACTGCACCGCCGTCCTCTGACCCGCAGCTCCGCCGATGGCGCCGCCGCCGATGCTGAGGTTCTGGGCGGTCCCCTCAGGAAACGCCGCTCCATGCCCGTTTAGTTTCCCCCTCCCCCCCCCCCCCCCCCCCCCACCCACATCCCCCACACAAAAAAAAGCTAGAACTCCTAAAACAAAACACTAAACTAACTAAAAATAAGAAAAAAAAGATGAAAGGACAGAACAGCTGCTGGCTGGGCAACCGTACACAAGACAGCGCCCCCTTTTTTTGGGTAGTAAGTATGCTGCTCACTTGCTACCAATCAGCAGTACAGATGCTCAGGAATTAAAATGGTACACATATCCCAGTTTACATTGACGTTGCCAAAGTAGAGATGGTTGAAAACTTCAATTTCCTGGGTGTCAATATCACCAACAAATTCTCCTGGACCATCCATATTGAAGCAACGACCAAGAATGCACACTAGCACACATCTACTTCCTTAGAAGGTTTAGAAAGTTTGGCATGTCCCCTACAACTCTCACCAACTTCTACAGATGCACCATTGAACGCATTCGATCAGGTTGCATCACATCTTGGTTTGGGAATAGCTCCATCCAAGACCGCAAGAAATTGCAGCGAATTGTGGCGCAGCTCAGATCATCACACAAACCAACCTCCATTCTTTTGATTCCATTTATATCTCACGCTGCCTCGGCGAGGCCAGCAGCATAATCAAGGACGAGTCGCATCCTGGCCACTCCCTCTTCTGCCCTCTCCCATCAGGCAAACTACTATCTACCTCTTTCGTAACTCTCGGACTAATCTTTATCGAACTACTATCTTTACCTTGCACAAAATGTTATTCTCTTATCAGGTATCTATACACTCTAAATGATTCAATTATAATCATGTATTGTCTTTCTGCTAACTGGATAGCACGCAACAAAAGCTTTTCACTGTACCTCTGTACACGTGACAATAAACTAAACTAAACTAGGTGGTGTTGGCTACACGCAGTATTCAGATAAAAACGCAGGCAGCACAAGTTGACTGTGAAGAAAGGGTTCCATTAATAACACAATACAATCATGACACCATCCAGATCTCATCCGATTTATTCCCACCATATCGGAAGATGCAGTGGCCCGCATAGCAGAAGCGTTCACTGGCTGGAAACTGGAAGTATCCTGAGCTAATTCTGCTACCACCATCATCTATCGCGACAAGTGATGGCTTCCACTGATTGTCGCCGGAAGTTGCGTCTGTTTCAGGACAGACGATGACAGCTAGGTCAACATTTGTAACAAGATGGAGTTGAAAAGAAAAAGAAGATGATGCAGCATATTATCAACCGGATTACATCTTGTGGTGGTGTTTGAACTCACAACCTCATTTTTGGAATGCAGGAATGATGCAAGTAGCAAGACATATTAATGATTAAATATTTCCTTCATCCAAGAATTGTCCATGACCTAGCAAATGACATTTTAACATCCAGCACTGAATGCTGAGAAATACAGGTTAAAAAATTGAATAGTGTCGAACATACACTTGTAAAAATGTAAACCATTAGCTAAGCACTATCAACTTCTGATCAAAGGATGTTCATAATGAAATCCTTACAGCAATGCAACAGATATCATAATTCTTTGAATGATTACTTAGCATTTTAGTTATTTAGAGGACTTAGGGGATGTTAAGCTCCAGCAACTTTCACTGTACTTGTCTCTTAATATGATCATTCTTTAAGTAGTAATTAAGAGCATATTTAAATAAAATATTATGAAAAGGAATGAGGAAAGATATGTCATTTATTTATTTTTGATCTTATTATTAAATAACAAAAATAAATAAATTATTTGAATCTTTCCCCATTCCTTTCCAGCTTATAGTTTTCAGGGCCATTAAAAGCTTCCTTTGAGTTTTTTTGACTGTTTTTTATCAGGATTGTTATGTGGGTAAATGATGTGTTTTTCTTGATAAGTAATGTGAAACGGTTTACAAGTACAAGGTTTTTACCTTCAGGCATCTGAAGAGCTGCATAATCGAGACACATCATGTGACTAACGGATCTGAATAGAGCGTATGTATATTGAACTCTTACGGATTCATCCTATGCAGGGAATAAAATAAATAAAAATGTGAAATATCATTCAGTTATAGTATAGAAATAAAATTCAAACAGAAATAAACATAACATTACAGGAGTTCTGCCTCCTCTGAAGCAACGTTTTCAAAAGATGTGATGTCCTATGAAAGTACTGCGATTCAGTGTAAATGATGGGACCATGAATAAGATGCAACAAAAATTATGGTTTCTTGATGTCTGTATCAATTTAGCTACGGATAATGCAAGTACCCCATAAATATCTCTATGAGTCTATACAGCACAGAAACAGGGCCTTTAGCCCAACTTGCCTATGATGACCAAAATGCCTCATTTACACTAGTAGACCTGCCTGCATTTGGCTATATCCCTCTAAACCTTTCCTGTACATGTACTTGTCCAAATATCTTTTAAATGTTGTTCTAGTACCAGCCTCAATTACCTCCTCTGGCAGCTCGCTCCATTGACCCACTACTCTCTGAGTGAAGAAATTGCCCGTCAGGTGCCGATTTAATCTTTCCCCTCTTACCTTAAACCTATGTACTTTGGTTCTTGATTCCCCTACTCTGGACAATAGACAGAGTGCATTCACCTACCTGATCCCCTCACGATCTTGAACACCTTTATAAGATCACCCCTCATCCTGCCGCGCTCCAAAGATTAAAGTCCTAGCCTTCCCAATCCCCGTCTACAGCTCAAGTCCTGCTAATATCCTCATAAATATTCTCTGCACTCTTTCCAATTTAACAACAACTTTCCTACAGCAGGGTGACCAAAACTGAACATAATACTCCAAATATGGTTTTACCACCACCTTGTACAACTGTAACACAGCATCCAGACTTTTACACTCAATACCCTGACTGATGACGACCAACGAACAAAGGCCTTCTTGATCACACTTTCTATGTGATGCCAGCCACTTTCAAGGAACTAGGTACATTGCATTCAGAAAGTATTCAGACCCCTTCATTTTTTCATTATGTTACAGCCTTATTTTAAAATGGATTAGATTCATTTTTTTTATCATCAATCTACACACAATACCTCAGAATGAAGAAGCAAAAACAGGCGTTTAGAAATTAATGTACATATGTAAAATCTCTTTGGATTTTTGTTAATATTATCTGCCAGAGTCATTTCCTGTTCCCTTTTTGCCCTCATGACTTTCTTAGGTAAGCTCCTCAGTTCCCGAAACTCCTCCAGGGATACACTTGATCCAAGCTGCCTAAACCTGTCCCATGCCTCCTCCTTTTTCCAGACTAGAGAGGAACAATTTCTCACATCATCCAAGTTTCCTTACTGCCACCTGCCTTACAGGAACATGCATGCCTTGAACTCTTGTCATCACACTTTCAAAAGCGTCACCCGTTCCAGTTGGTCCTTTGCCGGCAAACATCCTACTCCAATCAATGTGAGCAACTTCCTGTCTAATACCATCGAAGATGGCCTTCCTTCAATTCAGAATTTTAACTCGTGCCCCCACCTTGAACTGCTAAGGATTGAGCTGATGGATCAACAAAAGTCAGCTTGGATAAATACAGATCAGCAGAGAGCAGGGGTCATAATAAAAATACCCAAGGCACACTTTTAATACTAGATTACTTTATATATTGTTGCAGGCCATGATGGAGTCTATCCCAGGCTACTGAGAGAGGCAAGAGAGTAGATTGTGGGAGCCTTGACAAAGGTTTTTGCATCTTCTCCAGCTACAAGTTAGGTCACAAAAAAGGCTGGAGAATAGCTAATGTTGTTCTGCTATCAAAGAAGGAAAGTGGAGAGAATCAAGGAATATATTGGCCGGTGAGCCTCACGGAAGCGGTAGGGAAATTATTGGAGAGGATTTTTCGAGATAGGATTTACTCCCTGTTAGAAGAGAATGGTTTAATTACAGTGAGTCAGCATGGCTTGGTACATGGCAGGTTGCTTACTAATGAACAACTTGCCATGGATCCCATGCATCTTACTCTATTTTGAGGAGTTGACAAAGGTGATCAATGAGGGGGAGGCAGTGGATGCTGTTTACATGACTTTTAGTAAGGTATTTGATCCCCTATGATAACATCCCCTATGATAGGCACGATAGGGGATAGATAAATCCCCTATCGCCCTATTTATATATATATATATATATATATATATTTTTTTTTTAATATATATATAGATAGATAGATAGATAGATAGATATATAAAATGATTTTTTAGTTTCAGTTTAGTTTATTGTCACCTGTACAGAGGTACAGTGAAAAGCTTTTCTTGCGTGCTATCTAGTTGGCAGGAAGACAAAACATGATTAGAATGGATCCATTTGCAGTGTACAGATACATGATAAGGGAATAATGTTTAGTGCAAGGTAAAGACAAGGATAGTCCGAGTGTCACCAATGAGATAGATAATGGTTCTGCAATGATCTCTGGTTGTGGTAGGATGATTCTGTTGCCAGATAACAACGGATAAGAAACTGTCCCTGAATCTAGAGGTGTACCTTTTCACACTTGGACGTAAACATAGACGGATTAGTTAGTAAGTCTGTGGATGACACTAAATTGCTGGGGTTGCAGCCCGTGAGGAAGACTGTCAAAGTATATAGCAGGGTATAGATAAAGCTACAGAAATGGGAAGAGAAATGGCAGATGGAGTTTAATCCATGCAAGTGGAGGAGTTGCATTTTTGGAGGTCAAATGTAATGGGAAAATACACAATTAATGGAATGATCCTTAACAGCATTGACGTGCAGAGGGATCTTTGGGTCCAAGGACCATAAGTCACTGAAAGTGGCAATACATATAGACAAAGTGGTAAAGAGGGCATATGGTATGTTTGCTTTCACAGGTCAGAGCATTGAAAATAAGAGTCAGGAAGTCATGATGCAGCTTTATAGTACTTGGGTTAGGTCACATTAGGAACACCGTGTGCAGTTCTGGTCACCCCATTACAGGAAGAATTTTTTCCCCCCTGGATTAAAAAATCTGATTCTGGACGTCATAGCATTTAGATAAGAGGGGCAAAGTTTAAAAGAGGTGCGGTGCAATTATTTGTTTTCACACAGAGGTTGGTGAATGCCTGGAACGTGCTGCTTGTGGCAGATATGACAGTGGCATGTAAGAGACTTTTGGATATGCATATGGATGTGCAGGGAATGGAAGCCGGTGGATTGCAGGCAGATAAGAGTTGGTCTTGGCATCATGTTCTGCACAGACACTGAGGGCCTGTTCTTGAGCTGTACTGTTCCACGTTCCATTTTATAGAACATTTAACAGGAACAGCACAGAAACAGGCTCTATGGCCCATTATGTTGTTGCCAATCATGATACCCTATGGCAACCATAATGCCAACTTAAATTAATCTCATCTGCCTGCACGTGGTTTATATCCCTCCATTTCCCTCCTGTTCATGTGCCTGTCCACATGCCACTGAAATGCCATGTCTTATCTGCTTTCACCACCTCCCTGGCAATGTGTTCCAGATACCTACCACTCTGTACATTAAATAAACGCCTCATAAATCTCACAATGTTTTTGAGTATTTGACATTTTCACTCTATCTACACCTCTCAATTTTATATACTTTAATCATCAGTTCACCTCTTAGCCTCTGAATTTCCAGAGAAAACAATCCAAGTGTATCCAATTTCTCCTTTTATCTAATATTCTCTGATCACGGCAACATTCTGTTGAACTATTTCAGCATCTCCTTCAAATGTTCCACATGCTTCCTGCAATAATACTCCATATGTGGCACAAGTTTCATGCAGCTGCAACATGATTTGCCATCTTTTATACTCTGTGACCTGACCAGTGAAAACTAGGATGTTGCATGTATTCTTCACCACTCTATCTACTTATGTTTCCACTTTCATGGATCTATGGATTTGCATCCCAAGATCCCTCTCAATATTAATGTCTTTAAGAGCCCTACCATTTCATTTTCTTACATTCGACCTCCCAAAGTACAATACAACATTCTCATTCAGATTAAACTCTATCTGCCATTTACCAAGCCATACTTCCAAGTGATCTATATCCTGCTGTATTCTTTAACAACTTTCCTCGCTATACACAACTCTGCTAATTTTTGTGTCATCTGCAAATTTAACAATCAGCTCACCTTCATTTTTGTTTAAATCATTTCTATATATCACAAACAATAGAGGACACAGCACTCATCGTAACTGAACACCATTGGTCAGAGACCTCACAATAAAACCCTTCCAACCCCACCCTCTGTCTTCAATGGAAAAGCCAATTTTGAACTGGATCAGCCCAGTCACAGTGGATCCCATGGATCTTAATCGTCTGGATCAGCCAACCATGAATGAACTTGCCCAATGCTTTGGTAAAGTTCACGCAGCCAACAAACATCAGCCATCAGGCTATTAAACTTCGCTTGGACAAAACTCTGAACACTAATAGCCCATTATTTGTTATTTGCACTTTATCAGTTTATTTATTCATGTGTGTATTTACATATATAATGGTATATGGACACAATGATCTGTGTTGCAGTCAATGCGTACTATGTTCTGTTGTGCTGAAGCAAAGCAAGAGTTTCATTGTCCGATCAGGGGCACATGACAATAAACTCTCTCTTGACTTGACTCTTGAACACTGCCTTATCCTCATCAATCACTATTGTTACTTCCTCAAAAAACTCAGTCAAGTTTGCAAGCTCTGACATTCTTAAGTGTATAGAAGTGTGAAAATGCACACCCCAGATTTGGGGACAGTTTCTACCCAACTGTTATCAGGCAACTGAATCATCCTACCACAAGCAGAGAGCAGTCCTGAACTATCTACCTCATTGGTGACCCCTTGGACTGTCCTTGATCGGATTTTGCTGGCTTTACCTTGCACTAAATGTTTTTAGCCTTATCATGTACCTATCTATACATACTTGATTGTAATCATGCATTGTCTTTCTGCTGACTGGATAACATGCAAGAAAAGCTTTTCACTGTACCTCGGTACACGTGACAATAAACTAAACTGAAAACTGAAGAGCTTCTCCCTGACTGGTACTGCATCTCCCCCACCTATTTTATCTCTCTCTATTGGGTCTGAAACATCAAAACCCTACAATGTTGAGACGCCAGTCGTGCCCTTCTCTCTACCAATGCTCTGTAATGGCATTACTCTGCCGTACTCAATACCCCCCTCATTGAAGTAAATACACATCACCCCATTGGCAACGCATGTTCATTAACCAGGCCAAGCCCGTCTTCTACTTTTAATCTGTGCAGTGATTCACAACAAAACAAACAAATTTAACATGACTTTTGTGGTTGAAATGAGAGATAATTAAGAAACAAAGCCCATCATTTGCTTCATTGCACTCACATTTAAAATGCGACTAGTGCACAAGGACTGGAACTCAGTCAATGTTACTCTTATATTTAAATAATGATTTACATCAAGTTTACAGAATCATGAGCCAGGGAGGATAAAATGGATAATGCCAAAAAAGTGGCTGCCAAGTCTGTGAAGGTTCGACCCAGTCCAGTCTGCACACCAAGTCTGTGTTGCCTGCTGACTATAATCTCAGTTATCGGTCACATTTAATTCAATATTGCTAGCTTTATCACACCTGTAGGGTTTTCAATTGTATAAATGATAATCAACAAATTAAACCTGCTTGCACTGTTTATTATAGGCAGCATGGAGTAAATGAGGTGCTTGAGGAGTATAAAGAATGTAAAAATAATCTTAAGAGATTAGAAAAGCTAAAAGATATGAGGTTGCTTTGGCGTAAAGTGAAAGTAAATCCAGTAAGTAAGGTGAAAGTAAGTAAGGTGAAAGTAAATCCAAAGCGTTTCTACAGCTATATTAATAGCAAAAGGATAACGAGGGATAAAATTGGTCCATTAGAGAGTCAGAGTGGACAGCTATCTGCAGAGCCAAAAGAGATGGGGGACCTATTGAACAATTTATTTTCTTCGGTATTCACCAAGGAGAAGGATATTGAATTATGTGAGGTAAGGGAAACAAGTAGAGTAGCTATGGAAACTATGAGATTGAAAGAAGAGGAAGTACTGATACTTTTGAGAAATATAAAAGTGGATAAGTCTCCAGGTCCGGACAGGATATTCCCTAGGACATTGAGGGAAGTTAGTGTAGAAATAGCAGGGGCTATGACAGAAATATTTCAAATGTCATTAGAAATGGGAATAGTGCCGGAGGATTGGCGTACTGCGCATGTTGTTCCATTGTTTAAAAAGGGGTCTAAGAGTAAACCTAGCAGTTATAGACCTGTTAGTTTGACGTCAGTGGTGGGCAAATTAACGGAAAGGATACTTAGAGATAATATATATAAGCATCTGGATAAACAGGGTCTGATTAGGAACAGTCAACATGGATTTGTGCCTGGAAGGTCATGTTTGACTAATCTTCTGGAATTTTTTTGAAGAGGTTACTCGGGAAATTGATGAGGGTAAAGCAGTGGATGTTGTATATATGGACTTCATTAAGGCCTTTGACAAGGCTCCTCACGGAAGGTTGGTTAAGAAGGTTCAATTGTTGGGTATTAATGGTGGAGTAGCAAGATGGATTCAACAGTGGCTGAATGGGAGATGCCAGAGAGTAATGGTGGATGGTTGTTTGTCAGGTTGGAGGCCAGTGACTAGTGGGGTGCCACAGGGATCTGTGTTGGGTCCACTGTTGTTTGTCATGTACATCAATGATCTGGATGATGGTGTGGTAAATTGGATTAGTAAGTATGCAGATGATACTAAGATAGGTGGGGTTGTGGATAATGAAGTAGATTTTCAAAGTCTACAGAGAGATTTATGCCAGTTGGAAGAGTGGGCTGCAAGATGGCAGATGGAGTTTAATGCTGATAAGTGTGAGGTGCTGCATCTTGGCAGGACAAATCAAAATAGGACGTACATGGTAAATGGTAGAGAATTTAAGAATACAGGTGAACAGAGGGATCTGGGAATAACTGTGCGCAGTTCCCTGAAAGTGGAATCTCATGTAGATAGGGTGGTAAAGAAAGCTTTTGGTGTGCTGGCCTCTATAAATCAGAGCATTGAGTATAGAAGTTGGGATGTAATGTTAAAATTGTACAAGGCATTGGTGAGGCCAATTCTGGGGTATGGTGTACAATTTTGGTCGCCTAATTATAGGAAGGATGTCAACAAAATAGAGAGAGTACAGAGATTTACTAGAATGTGCCTGGGTTTCAGCAACTAAGTTACAGAGAAAGGTTGAACAAGTTAGGGCTTTATTCTTTGGAGCGCAGAAGGTTAAGGGGGGGACTTGATAGAGGTCTTTAAAATGATGAGAGAGATAGACAGAGTTGACGTGGATAAGCTTTTCCCACTGAGAGTAGGGAAGATTCAAACAAGGGGACATGATTTGAGAATTAAGGGACAGAAGTTTAGGGGTAACATGAGGGGGAACTTCTTTACTCAGAGAGTGATGGCTGTGTGGAATGAGCTTCCAGTGAAGGTGGTGGAGGCAGATTTGTTTTTATCATTTAAAAATAAATTGGATAGATCTATGGACGGGAAAGGAAAGGAGGGTTATGGTCTGAGCGCAGGTATATGGGACTAGGGGAGAATACGGGTTCGGCACGAACTAGAAGGGTCGAGATGGCCTGTTTCCGTGCTGTAATTGTTATATGGTTTATATGGTTTATGACCTGCCTTAACAACATTAGTTGGCAGAAATTATGGTGATAATTGTAAGTCGGCAGAACATTTTTGATTCATGATTTTTGGATACTACAGGCCTTTGTAGAAAAGATGTTAATGAGGGGAGATACCCTCCATCTCAATGGAACTACCACTGTTTTGTTTCAAGGATTATCTAGGGTTTTTTTTTTAGCACAGTCCAAAAGATGCGATAGTAATGGAGATGAACACCTACAGTAAATAAGTCAGGATTGTGTGTGCAGACGTCACCAGGCAGTCAATGTCACATTGTACATGTGCTGCCAACAACTAAGAACTCTACTCTTTAGCGCAATGAAAGTTTTGGACCATGAAAACGAAAAACACAGAAAGCCTATCAGACAACTAAGGATGTGAGAGCTAGTTTATAAGAACAATGCATAGCTCACCATGAGACCTTGAAGTTTCACCCAGCTCTTTTCTGGAAAATCCTGTATCATTACTATGAGAAACTGGAAGCAGGCATTCCAGTGACAAAAGAGAACGGCAACAGCAAACCAGTATGCTAAGTGCAACACTCTCGTCATACCCACATCCCACTCGTGTAGCTGCAGAAGGATTAAGTGATTAGAGATAATAAAATTTCATTTACAATACATTGCACATTATTAAATTATTTCTAAGGCATTTCATGTTTAATTATAGAAAATAGAAAATAGGTGCAGGAGGAGGCCATTCTGCCCTTCGAGCCAGCACCGTGAATCAGTTATCAAAGTAGTCATACTACACATACAAAATTATAAATGAGAATGCGAATGGGTAACTTGAAGCCTTCTCTGGGAGATCGTTGCTAATCAGTGCCCCAACTACACTTAATGTGCAGGAAAGAACTGCAGATGCTGATTTAAATCGAAGGTAGACACAAAATGCTGGAGTAACTCAGCGGGACAGGCAGCATTTTGGGTCGAAACCCTTCTCGACCGGAAACGTCACCCATGCCTGTCCCACTGAGTTACTCCAGCATTTTGTGTCTACCCTCAACTACAGTTACTTGGTTTTGCTTTATTTTTACTTGATATTCTTACCTAACCAAACTCTCTCAAATTTACTCTTCAACATTTTAATTTGCCCTTCAACCTCAGTCTGTTGGTGAAGCAACTTACAGAATTCTACTTCCAGACTTCCTGGATTTTACTCCCAAAGAGCCAATCTTCCATTTTAAGATTATATTCCTTCTCCTAAATATCCCCACCAGAGGACATGATTCTTCGGTATCTAATAAATAGATTAGATCCTTTAGTGCTCAAAGTTTAAGCCAAATCTGTGTGACTCGTTGTATAAGTCAACACTTTAAATCGGAAGAATTTTGGTAAGATTGTCTTTCTGAGGAATAGTGCCCTGAATGCTGAACTGAAGCTTTCATTCCTTTACTTTCAAATTCCAACCTTCTTTAGATGATTCAAAAAGCCCATTTAATTTCTTATTAACTCTACCTTTCAATAATTTATGCACACATACATCTACATCCGTATGCTTATCCATAGCTCCCTTACCATTACAGAAATATAATGAATTATAGAAACATAGAAATTAGGTGCAGGAGTAGGCCATTCGGCCCTTCGAGCCTGCACCGCCATTCAATATGATCATGGCTGATCATCCGACTCAGTATCCTGTACCTGCCTTCTCTCCATACCCTCTGATCCCCTTAGCCACAAGGGCCACATCTAACTCCCTCTTAAATATAGCCAATGATCTGGCCTCAACTACCCTCTGTGGCAGAGAGTTCCAGAGATTCACCACTCTCTGTGAAAAAGTTCTTCTCATCTCGGTTTTAAAGGATTTCCCCCTTATCCTTAAGCTGTGACCCCTTGTCATGGAATCTTTTGCAGATTCAATGTACATGTTTTTTTTAATCTCATACACAATCTCTGCCCTTACCACCATTTGCCACCTTTCCCCTCACTTGACATGTAACTTGTGTCTCCAATCTGCGCAATTTACTTTCACTTCTAACTATGTCATCAGCAACATGGATATCTTTTCTTTCACTCACCAATCTCAGCCATGATCATATTGAATGGCGGTGCTGGCTCGAAGGGCCGAATGGCTTGCTCCTGCACCTATTTTCTATGTTTCTCCCAAGTATGTTTAGTGCAAATATGACACCCTGTGTAAATTCTTAGGAAACATGACTGAAATCTCAACTGCATGGCGCTGATCTTAATCAGCATTATGCTATTGGTTTTCAAGTCAAGTCAAGTGTGTTTTATTGTCATATGTCCCAGATAGAACAATGAAATTCTTACTTGATGTAGCACAACAAAATATGTAAAGTACACTGTAAACAATATGATAAACGAGGGAGAAAAAAGTTCAGTGTGTATACATATACGTACTCACAAGTACACACATATACATATAAATACATAGATATATAATATATATACACACACACATACATACACACACACACATATATATATATATATATTTACACATACACACTCACACATATATAAGGTACAGGAGCCTGAAAACTGTGACGTCCAGATTCAGGAGCAGCTTCTTCCCTACAGCCATCAGGCTATTAAAGACCTTAACCTCTAAAAAGCTCAGAACTACAATTAAATTATTATTATCATTATTGCACTAATGTGTGTGTGTGTGTATATATGCTTGTGTGTCTGTGTGTATATATGCTTGTGTATCTGTGTGTGTATATGCTTGTGTGTGTGTGTGTGTGTGTGTGTGTGTGTGTGTGTGTGTGTGTGTGTGTGTGTGTGTGTGTGTGTGTGTGTGTGTGTGTGTGTGTGTGTGTGTGTGTGTGTGTGTGTGGCGGTTCCTGGGAAGTAGGCTGCTCCCTGGTTCATCCCCCTCGGCACTTAATAGACTGGTCCGGGGGCGGGGCCCAGCTTCGAGTTGAAGAGTAGTTGGCAGTTGGTCTTCAGTCTCCCACTGAAGCAGAGAATAGTGTGCCGTGTTAATTAAAGCCTTTAGAGAATTCATCAGTCTTCTCATCTTCATTCCGGGCTCTCCACGCACCCGCTACACTGGTGACCCTCAACATTTTGTCGCAAGTCGCGATGGACCCGATTATGCTTCAAGACGCACAACCCGGTCAACCGCCGTTGGCCCAGGCCGGCCCCGCAGATCTCCACACCGTCGCACTGAAGCTGCCTACCCTGTGGACCGACGAGTCTGAAATATGGTTTGTCCAAGCCGAGGCGCAGTTTGCACTGTGGGGCGTGACGGCAGATAGCACTAAGTACTATTCTATTGTTAGCTCCCTCGACCAGGCCTCTGCACATCGGGTTAAGCCTTTTCTCTGCGCCCCCCCCCAGTGGCAAACAAGTATGAGGCCCTTAAGGCCCTACTCGTACGTACGTTTGGCCTCAGCGAGGCCGAGCGGGCGACCCAAATCCTGCGGATGACTGGCCTGGGTGACCGCCGGCCGTCGGCCCTGCTGGGCGATATGCTGGCCTTTATGGGCGACCACGAGCCCTGTTTTCTTTATAACCATGATTACCTGCAGCAGCTCCCGTCAGACATCCGCCTGCAGCTGACCAGCGACCCTTTCATCAACATGCAGTCGGTGGGCGAGCGTGCCAATCAACTTTGGATGACCCATCAGCAGGCCCTGGATGCGTTGGAGATCCCCCGTCAGCGCAGGGGGCCGCACAGCAGGTCGGGGCTTCATTCGACCGCATCTCCGCCGCGCCTAAACGCACTCCGCGGCGGGAACCGGCCGCCATTGCGCACCAGGACGCCTGCACGTCGTCCCAGCGTGGCCTGCCGTCAATTCCTTTGGACGCCACCAGAGGTCGCTGGTGGTCGGATCAGCCCGCACCTCCACCTGTTTCTTCAGACGCCAGCAGGGGGAGCTGGTGCTAATATCACCGCCGCTGGGGGGCTGCAGCTCGTCAGTGTCGGCAGCCCTGTACGTTCCCGGGAAACTGGATGGGCCGGCTGTCAGTGATCGCTTCGGCGGCCGGCCAGATTCATCGCGTTTGCGTGGGATCGCCGCACTGGGGCTCGTTACCTCATCGACACAGGGGCAGAGATAAGTGTGCTGTCTGCTTCTAATGGCGTCCGCACCAGTAAACGCGACCCCCTCCTCACCGCGGCAAATAGGAACCCAAACCGCATGTATGGGGTGGGCATGCTCTCCCTCAACTTCGGGGATGGCCGCTTGTCATTGCTGACATTTCCCAGCCGTTGCTGGGCACGGACTTCCTACGCGCACATTCCCTGCTGGTGGATGTGTAGCACCAGCGTCTGGTGCACTCTATAAGATTGGAGCCGGTTTCCCTCCGCGTGAGCGATCCGGTCGTGCAGCTATGCCAGTGTCTCAGCGATCATGGGCTGACCATCAATGTAGTCAAATGCCGTTTCGGGGTGACGTCCATTGATTTCCTGGGCCACCACGTCACTCCGTAGGATGCAGTGCCGCTCCCGGCCAAAGTAGACGCTGTGCGCCAGTTTCTACGACCTCCAGGAATTTGGCGGGACGGTGGCCTTCTACCACCATTTTGTACTGTCCGCTGCCAGGATCATGCGCCCGCTGTGTTACCTCATGGCGGGCAAACGAAAGGTCGCATATACTGATGAAGCGGTGGAGGCTTTCCACCAGGCCAAGGAGGCCCTGGCTAGAGCCACGATGCTCGTGCACCCACGGACAGATGCACCAATCGGGCTGACGGTCAACGCATCCGAGGTAGCAGTTGGTGCGGTGCTAGAGCAGCTGATCGACAGGCATTGGCAGCCTCTGGCCTTCCTCAGCAGGCACCTCAGCGGCACTACAGTGCCTTCGACCACGAGCTCCTCGCCCTTTACCTCAGCGTGCACCACTTCCATTACTTTTTGGTGGGGCGGACATTTACAGCTTACACGGACCACAAGCCCCTCACCTTTATGTTCACCAAGGTTTCCGATCAGTGGCCCGCTCGACAGCAGCGGCAGTTGGCTTTCATCTCGCAATACACCACCTCCATTAGTTTCATCAAGGGCAAAGACAAGAGTAGCCGACGCCTTGTCTCATCCCGCGGTCAACGCCGTTTTGCAGGTGTCCAATGGCATTGACTACTCAGCCCTGGCTGCTGCCTAGCTGACGGATGGGCAGATGTCCACCTATCGTACCTCAGTTTCAGGCCTGAGGTTGGAGGACGTTCCATGTGGCCCCAGGGGTGCGAGGCTGCTGTGCGATGTCTCGACTGGGCAGCCACGGCCCATCGTCCCCATCGCCTGGCGGCGCAGTGTTCGTGGTGCTCCATGGGCTGGCCCACCCTTCCATTCGGGCAACGACGGCACTCGTGGCTTCCCATTTCATGTGGCACGGGTTGCGCAAGCAGGTTGGACATTGGGCGCGTCCCTGCATCCTGTGTTAAACTGCCAAGGTACAGCGGCATGTGCGAGCACCGGTCCAGGCATTCTGCGCCCCTCACCAGCGGTTTGACCATATCCACGTGGACATCGTGGGGCCGCTACCGCCTTCTCGTGGCTTCACCCACCTCATGACCGTGGTCAACCGATTCACGTGGTGGCCAGAAGCTGTTCCATTGACAGACACCTCTGCCGCCACGTGTGCCCATGCTTTGGCGTCACACCGGATTGCCCGATTCAGGGTGCCGTTAGACATTACATCTGAACTTTGGTCGGCCATGGACCGCCTTCTCGGTGTTAACCTGCACCGCACCACGGCGTATCATCCGCAGGCGCACGGTCTGGTGGAGCGTTTCCACCATCAACTCAAGGATGCCCTGAAGGCTCGGCTCAAGGACGCGGACTGGGTCGGCACATTGCCGCGGGTTTTGCTGGGTGTCCGCACCACGCCCAAAGAGGACTTGGCCACCTCCTCAGCTGAGTTGGTGTATGGAGCCCCGCTGACTGAGCCCGGTGAGTTCATACCATCAGCGCAGGGCCAGGCAGAGCAGCCATTAGCCGCCCTGTAATGGCTTCGAGACACGGTGGGCAAGCTGGCACCGGTGCCAACATCTCGCTACGGTTCGTGTAGGCTGCACGTTCCATCCGCTCTCCAGGACTGCTCGTTTGTTTTCCTGCTTCGGCCTTACGAAGGACAATTCAAGGTCCTCGAGCGTGGCCCTTCAACATTTGTCTTGGACATGGGGGGTCATCGTGAGACGGTCTCCGTTGCGCGGCTGAAGCCGGCACATGCGGACACCAGCCAGCCGGTGCTACTTGCACGACCTCGCCCTCGGGGTTTCGCCTCGGTTCCGGCCCCTTCCGCAAGCGCCCACGCCGCCACCTTCACCTGGCAGTGTGTCTCCGGGTCCTGTGCCTGCCGTGGTGCGTACACGGGCTGGTTCTATCGTACGTTCCCGTCTGTTTCGTGCCTCTTCCTGGGAAGTAGGCTGCTCCCTGGTTCACCCCCCTCGGCACTTAATAGTCTGATCCGGAGGCGGGACCCAGCTACAAGTTTAAGAGTAGTTGCCATTTGTTGTGGCAGTTGGTCCTCGGTCACCCACTGAAGCAGAGAATAGTGTGCTGTGTTAATTAAAGCCTTTACAGAATTCATCAGACTTCTCGTCTTCATTCCGGGCGTTCCACGCACCCACTACATCTATATTACTAAAAGTCTGATCTTGACCACTTCCTGTTGTTCCGTATATTGATTTCAGAAAATATGCTGCCACTTACGGTTATGATTTTTAGTCATCTTACTCAAGAGTCCCCCTTCGCTGCGCAGGACAAAGATTTTTTCCCATCGATAAAAAATAAAAGTGTTATTAGTGTTTAAAAAATGTTGAGTCTCTCTCCTGAAGGCCACATCCGTTCTGGAGGGACTATAAAACCCGGAAGTGTGGGCATGGCAAGATGGTGAGGGAGAGGTCTCCACTCGCTGTCTTTAGTGGCCTTGCACCCAGCTTGAAATGGGATGAAACTGCACTTGAATTTGGTGCCCTTGTACCCTGCTTGAAATGGAATTTCAAGGAATAGCCAGCCGTGAGTCAACTGCGAGCCCACCAGCCATGAGTGAGCTGCCAGCACAACAGGCTAAAGGTTATTTATTGGTCACAAACACCATAGGTGTAGTGAAATGCCTGTTGCCAATGCAGCACATAAAATAAAGAATACAGACTTAACAATAATAAAGAGATTTAAACAGAAAAACATCGACCCACAATAGTTCCCATTATGAGGGAAGGCACAAAGTCCAGTCCCCATCTCATGTCCACCCATAGTCGAGCCTATTGAGGCCTCCGCAGTTGCCTTTACGGAGGCCCGATGTTCCAGGCCGTTCTCGCCAGGTGATGGTGCTCCGTGTCGGGAGAACCCTCTCAGCGGCATGAGAAATCTGGAACGGCCGCTTCCTTACTGGATACCACGGCTTCCGAAGCCGACAGGCCGCGCTGGATGGAGCTCCACCACTGGTGATCTCGGCGAGAGATCCCAGGCTCCCGATGTAAAGTTCAGCGTCGCCGCCCGCTCCACAGACCCCCAGCTCCGCGATGTTTTTCTCTGCGGTCTCAGCTCACTGGAGTTCCAGCACGGCGAACCGGGCAAGACATCGCCTGCTCTGCGATAGCGCTGCAGTGCTGTGCTGCCGCCGGAGCCGAGGTTCTGGGTGGTCCCCTCAGGAAACTTCGCTCCAGACCCACTGGTAGGCCGCGAGGACGGGTCGAAGGTGCTGCCCGGAGAGAAGCCGCCTCTCCTACTAGGTAGGGACCCTGAAAACTAGTTCCCCCACCTCCCACATAAAAATGACTAGAATTCCAAAAACAAAGTACTAAAACCCACAAATAAAAAAGAGTGAAAAAACGGAAAGCAGCAGGCTGGGCAGCCATACCATACAGGACGGCGCCCCCCACTTCAATCACTCAGGCTTGAGTGACTGAGTCTCCAGCCCAATAATCCATTCGGCCCACAATGTCCATACTAGCCCTCTGGAAACCTGTCCCTTCAGCGCACAGCACCCATAATAGCACTCCAGAAAGTGTCCACTAATATTGGAATTGGTGGAGAGGTGGAATATTGCGTCATGGAACCAGCCCTCCCGTGTGATGCTGGGACCCAACGGATCCCACTCAGTCTAGTGTGTATGTATATATCTATCTATATATTAAAACTGTGTGTGTGTGTGTGCGTGTGTGCGTGCATGTGCGTGTGTGTGTGTCAGATTCCATTTTCAGATTAGATTTTTGGCCTTTGATTCCTTGGTCCGCCAAAACCGCACGCAGAAACTCCGAGATTTTTTCCATTTCGGTAGAGATTTCACTTTTACATTCTCAAATCCATTCCTCATTAAATGTCGTCATTTTTATGTACACGTTTTAATTAAAATCCTTCCCCCCCCCTCCCCAAAATTTCAAATTGTTTAAAAAAAACAGTTCTCACCCATAGAATGTTGGTGAATGTTCCATCGTGTGATGTCACAATGCCATCCCTCACAGATGACCAATTGGAATGGATCTCATTTACATATGCCTTTGCCCCCCCCCCCCCCCCCACACACACAGCCTGTGTCGAAACACTGGGTGTGAATAGAGCAAGAGAATTAGGAGTGATAGGGAATGGGGAATAGATGGACTGCCCCCTACCCCTCCCACTCTCCGACCCCCCTCTCCATTCTTCCCCCTCCCCTCCCCTACCACATCTCTCTCCCACACACCTCTCTCCTCCTCCCCATCCCTCTCCTCCCCCTCCCCCCCTCCTTTCAACCCTCTCCCCCACAACCCCTCCCTCTTTCCCCCCCTCTCCCGCCACCTACCCATCTGTCCCTCTTCCACCCACTCCCCCTACCCCTCCCTCCCTCCCTCCCCACTCATCCATTTCTCTCCCCCCTTCACTCCCCCACCCTCTTCCCCCCCTCCCTTCCCCCTCTCTCCCCCTACACCTCTCCCCCTCCCTCCCCACTCTTCCACTTTTCCTCCCATCACCCTCCCCACCCCACTCTCTCCCCCTCCCCCCCCCTCTCCTTCCCACTCTTCCCCCTCTCTCAGCTCTCCCCCTCCCTCCACTCTTCCCCCTCCCTCCTCCTCTTTCTCCCTCACCCCCTACCCCTCCACACTCTTCCACCCTCTCTCCCCCTCCCCCACCCCTCTTCACCCGCATCTCCCCCCACCCCTTCCCCTCTCTCTTGCACCACTCCCCGCTACCCCTCTCCCCCTCACTCCCCATGATGTGCTTTATTGATAATTGCATCAGTGCGCTGGGTCCATGAAAGATCTTCGGAAATATGCTTGCCCAGGAATTTGATGTTTAATGACTCTCTCCACCATCGTCCCGTTGATATAGACAGAATTGTGGGTCCTCATCCTTCCTCTTCCAAAGTCAATAACGATTTTCACAGATAGACACAAAGTGCTGGAGTAACTCAACAGGTCAGGCAGCATCTCTGGACAGAAAGGATAGGTGACGTTTCAGGTCAGGACCCTTCTTCAGATTGTAACATCACATATCCTTTCTCTCCAAAGATGCTGCCTGACCCGCTGAGTTACTCCAGCACTTTCTGTATATCTTTGGTATAAACCTGTACCTACAGTTCTTTGTTTCTACATTTAACCACTTCCAGTTTGCTTTGTGTCACACTAGAAATTCAACAGAATGCTTCTGCGCAATGGTCACCCATATGCTGACATTATTTCCTATATCCATCCAGTGTGTCGGCTTGGAACAGGACTCCAAGATAGAATGCAAGGACTTTATTTTGCTTGTGAAAGGTCCATGTAATTTTCAGACCCATGAGATAGCTATTTTTCTTCAAACATAGATAGAAATCAGTCTGAAGAAGGGTCTCATCCCGAAACGTCACCCATTCCTTCTCTCCAGAGATGCTGTCTGTCCCGCTGAGTTACTCCAGCATTTTGTGTCCATTATACTGTAGATATGTCAACGTTAGATAAAGTCTCGCTTGATAAGTCATGGAAAGTCCAGTTGCTTTTTACCGCAGCACTCTTTTAGTAATACAATGAAACATTGGCTTAAATTATGTGGGTAGTTACTGACAACTAGATTTATGGCCATTGGTCTGAATCGTACTGTATCAGCTAGGGAATTTTAGTGCAAGTAATCACGTTTTCTTTGACTAAAAGCTAGTCATTGGGTGGCGCCGCATGCGGCAGTCTCGCCAGCAGCTGTTCATCCTTTCATCCTCTTTATTATATTTAGTCTGTCTAAAAGGAGGAGGGAGGGGGAGAAAGGGGGAAACCATCTTCTCAGTCACTACCTGGTCGAGGATGCTTCTATTCTCCAAGTCGCATCTTCACCCCTACTCACGGCCTACCATCTGTATTGGCGAGGCCTTTCCTGCCAGAGCTTCAGCAGCGGCACAGAACTGAAATACCAGGGATTGACGTGTTGGTGCTCCGGAGTGTTGGGCCGTTTTAACATCGTGGAGCTGTGGTTTTCGGAACTTCCAGCCACGAGTGGCGCTGACTTTAACATCTCGGAGTCCTGGAGACCTGTTGCCGGAGTCGCCAGGGTTGAATCTCCGTCCAGCTCGGCCTGTGGACTTCGGTCTCCGGTAAGAAGAGGCCGATTCGGAAACTCCAAGCCGCTGAGAGTGTTCTCCGTTCCAATGCCGGTGCTCCAATCATCCCAGCGAGAGGGCCTGAAGGCCCGACCACAGGTGGACAGAGAGGAAGAGGACTGAACTTTATTGGTTTCCCTCACATTGGGAAATGTTGATTCTGCTGTGTGGGGATGTTCATGTTCAATTCTATCGTGTATTGTGTACTTTTTATTCGTGTGGCTGTAGGGTAATTCAATCTCACTATACCAATTGGTGCATGTGACAATAAATGTCTCTTGAACTCTTCGCTCCAGTCTGTGAAATTGTGAATAAAATAAAATCCATTTAGTTCACTATTTTCCTTCAGAAAAGTAAAGGACATCTGCCAACCTTATTCAGTTTTATTTATTGTGATGTTAGATGAACCAATGCTGTTGACGATTAGCTCCTTAGTTTAAGGGCAGTGAGTGTTCAAAATTAATGGCATCCGTCAGAAATGCCCTTACCCAGGTAAAAATAAGAATAAACAGAAACATTGCTAAATTGCTAAACACTAACTCATGTCGTCATTCTTAACCTATGTAAATGAAGAGATGGACTTCAAATGGTCATCATTGTAGTGGCCATTTGGCTTATTTTGTGTGTCATTAATTATGGCATGTGCCTTTAAATTTTAGACTGCCCGTTATTATGTGGGTGGGATTTATGATATATTCTGGGGCGTGTTTGGTGCTAGGTTTCTTGCGCAGAAGCTTATTGTTAGTTTTGGGACTTGCATGAGGAAGGCATACCCTTTGACCATGCAAAGTGTAACGGAGACACAATGAGTTATCGAACCTTTAAAGCGATATGCTGGAGTTTGATGAAGATTATAGTGTACGAGTCAGAAGAAGGTTGGATGTATACCTTATTGTTTTTCAACAACAATAAAGAATCTATTAATCAAAAGACTGTGTTGTGAAGATTTATCTGTGAAGAAGACCTGAAGGTCTCACAGAAAGCTCACGTGTGTATTACGACATTCTCCTTAATCATGTAGCCACTTAGTGGCTAGAGGGAGTAATCTCTGAACGATATAAAAATCTGCCGTTCCAATCATCTACATTTACCAAATACAAGGAAACTTCCCCCCTCCCTCCCCAAACCAAATTTTTAGATCCATTTTGATTTTATCAAATTTGGCATCACCAACTACATCTACCCTCTGCTCCCTTATCGTTTCTGAATGAACACTAAAGGGCCTGTCCCACTTAGGCTATTTTTTAGGCAACTACAGGCGACTAGGCTGTCGCCACATGGTCGCCGGGGTGTCGCTTGTATGGTCGTGAGTAGTCTCCTCAGTTGCCCAAAGAGTCGTAGCATCTTTCTGGTCACCGCTGGATTTTCAACATGGTGAAAAAAGTTCAGACAGTTGGCGACAGTGGATTTGACGCCAATGAGCGTAGCTTGACTTCTACTGACGTAGGTGCTGTCGTAGTTGTCACCAGGTTAACGTAGGCTGTTGACGGTGCTGACTTCGTTTTTGTTTATGTTGTTAAATTATTCTATTTCAAATTTTATATCGAAGGCGGTGTCCAGTCGTCGGTTGTTCGGTGACCTTCTACGACTATGACAGTCGCTTAAAAATAGCCTAAGTGGGACAGGCCCTTAATACTCCCAACTCCTAAATGAATTACAAGCCTGGTAATAGATAAAGATAGATGGATGAAGCTTGTTGAACAATTTAATTAAACAATTCTTACCTCTTTCCAATCCTGCATATATCGCATCAGGTTTGAGAATCTCAATAAACGTAGCAAGCTCATTATTCTTGTTAGCTTAACAAGGCGGACTAATCGAGAAGTAGCATACCCTACGGGAGACACATCAAGACCACCTGCAAACTTTTAAGACAAACATATATTAATACTCAAACAATATGACTTTTTTGGAAATGGGATGTGTTTTAATACTAGTTTCATACAAAATGGATACACGTCCATATGATAGTGGTGCAGATCATCTAAAAACAGCTGCCTTTAGTTATTAATTTATTTATTTTTTAAGTGCTGGGGGAACTGGAGGTCAGGCAGGACCTGTGGAGGCAATGGACAGTCTAAAACAAGGAAACCGAGCCAATACGTCATCTGTCCATTCCCTCCATAGGTCCTGTCTGACCCACTGAATCCCTCCAGCACTTTGTACCTTGCTCACAAGTCCACCATCTGCATTCCCTTGCATCTCTTAAATTTGGTTTCTTGTCCAGAGGTTTTATATTGTTTTTTGAAAATTGATGAAAGTTGTTACACGGTAAAGGACCTGTCCCACTTACGCGACATTTGCAGGCGACTGCTGGCACCCGTGATAGGTCGCCGAAATTTTCAACATGTTGAAAATTCAGTGGTGACCAGAAAGACACTACGACTCTTTGGAGACCTCTCATGACCATACAGGCGACCCCTGGCGACATGTTGCAGGTGACCTCTCACGACCATAGGAGACCTCTCATGACCATACAGCCTGTATGATCGTGAGTGGTCTCCCATGGGCGTGAGAGGTCTCCAAAGAGTCATAGCGTCTTTCTGGTCACCGCTGATTTTTCAACATGTTGAAAATCTCAGCGACCTATCACTGGGTGCCGGCCTAAGCCTGGGAGGTTAGAGTTGAAGATACCTTTCATGAATCTGGATGTCAGAGGGTGAGACCCAACAGGGTGGGTCCCGCTTCTAGCAGAATATGATGAGAAGGCACATTTGGCACAGAAAATGGTACTGTAACTAATTATGTCAAAGACCCATTCGAAAATGAACTCCCAGTCGTCAGTTATCCGTGCCGTATATGTCTCTGAATTAATTATCATGCATAGGATGGTTTCCCCAGTCACGGCTGAACCAGCAACTCTGTTAGAATTAACTATATATGGTTCTTATATGATTCCCAACACAATACAATTTATTAGTGAGATTAAACGAGTACTTACCAGTACGAAGTTTGATCTGTATTTTATGAGGAGTTACGATGAGGGATTACGTGAAGAAACCCACCCAGTGCGCAGGCGCGGCATACTTCCAAGCAGCGGTGTGGAATCACAGGTAGACACAATATTGAAGTAAAGATAGTAAAGATTAAAGAGACATCAGCTCGAGTTTGATCTATACAACGAGGGTGGGAGCGGAGGGCACGTAATCCCTCATCGTAACTCCTCATAAAATACAGATCAAACTTCGTACTGGTAAGTACTCGTTTAATCTCACTATTTTACTTCGGAGTCACGTGAGTGACTACGTGAAGACTTCAAAGGTCTGTGATTTCAAACCGTGTAACAGCTATATCACTCACTGCCGAAGTTCATCGAGGGAGGAAGTGGTATCTAAAGACCAACGAATTTGTTAGTTTTTTTTTTTTTGAAACAAAATTGTTTATTTAACAATAACAAAAATAGCTCCCCTGGGCTTTAAATTATAAGTTTGCAGATTCTAAAATTTTGTCCGCAAACAAGTCCTTCTCCATCAGCGGTTTGTGGTAGAATTTCCGGAACGTTGATTCCCTTGACCATCCCGCTGTACTAAGGATGTGGTCTATGGGAACCTGCATCCGTTCCGCCGCTGACGTGGACGCTGCCCTGGTAGAATGGGATTTAAAAACATCCGTGTTAACCCCCGCGGCTTTTAAGACCTGTTTCAACCACCTAGATATTGTCTGGCTGGTAACCCGTCCAAAAGGCTTTTTGTGGCTGACCCTTAAGGCTTTTTTCACTCCCTCTAAGCGTTTGGGTTGTGTCTACGTAGTTGTATAGATGGGTCACTACACACAGCCTAGGTTCTGGAGGATAGGCCCGGAAGATTAACGGAGAGTTGGGCATACCTGGCCTGCTTTGTTTTACCAACCCCGGCATGGTAAATGTAATGGAATCTGGGGTGGTTACCATGTTGTCCAGTCTTAGTTGATGCAGCGACTGAACCCTTTGTGCAGAGACGAGCGCCATGAGCATGAGGGTCTTGAGAGTGGACTGCTCCAGACTCAAGGATCCCACCGGAGGCCAACCTCTAAGGTGTGACAAAACTACACTTACATCCCATACATGGGTGTATCTGGGTGTAGGGGGTTTAGTATTTCTGTGTAACCTTCGATTCTCCAGCATCTGCAGTTCCCTCTTTAACACTGTGTACACTCTACTGCGTTATCTCTTCAAGATATGCCTACCTTGAAGAAGTTCTCCTCTTCTCTCCGGAGACAGTTTCACAACCTCCTCTCTAACTGTCCCCCATCTGTGATCCCACCCACACCCCTGATCAGTCTGAAGAAGGGTTTCGGCCCGAAACGTTGCCTATTTCCTTCGCTCCATAGATGCTGCTGCACCCGCTGAGTTTCTCCAGCTTTTCTGTGTAACCACCTACCTCCATGTTCATTTCTGGGAGCCTTTGCGATGGGTTTGGCCCGAGGGTGTCCTTGTTGGTGCTGTGGTGGGGCGGCGTATCTTCCCACGGCTCCGCTCTGGGCCCCGCTCTAAAAAAGAGCTCTGGGGGTAGTGGGAAGCGGTCACCAGGCTTTCACCAGCTCGGTACCTGCTGGTGGATGCCGAGGCGTGCTGCCAACTGGGTGTCTTCACCCTGCTCGGTCCTGGCCCTGCCCTCATGAGGCCTACAGGCTTGGCCGCCTCTTCCAGCTCCTTGAGCCTTTTCGCCAAGTCGGCCCCGAATAGTAGCGCCTCCTTTTCTGGCGCCGGAGCTTTGCAAAGGCCCGCGTATTTGGGGTTGAGGGCAGGCCTGATGTTTTCACGCCTTAAATTGTTGAGCTCATACTGCGTGTTACACATTAGGGCCAGCACGTCCTGCTGAGGTGTAGAGAGCTCCTCGTTACCCGTGGACCGAGCAAAGGCGGTAATGGCTGCGGTGTGGAGCTTCAGGATACGCTGCATCTTCAGCTCTTGTGTCCTGATATGCTGCCCCAGCTGGCTCCATATCTGGCCGTTTATGGTCTTTACTCGAAGCGCTTCGCAGTTTTCCGGCGCTGTGGAAGTGTCGAGGGCCTCTTGTAAGATTTTCTCCTGCAATGGCTTATTGGAGAGCCTGTTGATACTGGCCGCCATTCTTGGCACTAGCATCATTTCGGTCCTCGGGGGCGCCGCATACCTGCTGACTACACCCAGTAGCTCTTCTTCCTCCAGCTCGCCTGGCATGCTTGCGCTGTCGTCCGCCTGCCCTTGTGATAGGCCAGCCCAGTCCTGGCCTCCCTTACTGACCTCAAACAAGGAGGGAACAGAAGGGTGTGGTGATGGTTTGGAGGAGGCCACAGCCCGTCCTCCTTGGAGATGCCTTGCCTGCATCTCCTCCTCGAGCATCTGCTCGAGCAGCTGCCTTATGCAGCTTAAGCGGCTGTCTCCCCGTTTCGCCGGTGGAGAGTGTTCCCGTTCCTCCGACGAGTCGGAGGCCACCGGCCGGTCTGTTTTTCGGGTTGATTTTCTCCCTGTGCGGGGCGTCGCAATCGGCGGCACAGGGAGCGGCTCGGCGTCGGGTGTGCGGGAGCGTTCAAACAGCTCCTCCGCCGCTGGTGGCTGCCGCCCAGATATTGACCCCTCCTCGGGTGGAGTTGGGCAGGCAGTCCTCTTTGTTGGTCGCTTGCGGGTAGCCATAGCTTTCCTCCGTTAGCGACTCTCTGTAATACAAAAGACTCACTTACCTGAGGTCTTGTCTTTATCCTGCCGCTGGAGAGCCTGGCTCCAGCTGCTGCCGCTGTTGCGCTGCTGACGTAATGCCGCGCCTGCGCACTGGGTGGGTTCTTCACGTAGTCACTCACGTGACTCCGAAGTAAAATTGTCACTTGAACCTCATAGAGGCTCAAGTGAAATGTTGTTTCTGCAGTCATACATACAAGAAAAAAAGACCCAAGACACAACACAATTTACACAAGACATCCATCACAGCGCATCTCCTCCTCGCTATGATGGAAGGCAAAAAACACTTATGTCTCCCCTGCACTTCCCATTCCCCTCCCGATGTCAGAGTCAAAGTGAGAGCCCCCGGCGGGCGATGACAATTGTCCCGCGTCCATTAACGCCGCGCCGGGCAATGCAAGGCCACGCTCCGGGTCTTGTTGTTGGAGCCCCCGGCGGGCGCTGGCAAATTCCCGCAGCCATTGAAGCCGCGCGGGGCGATGATGTAAGGCCCCGCTCCGGGTCATCCTCGACCCCGCTACTCGGGCGGGAGAAGTCGCCGTTGCGGAAGCCCCGAAAAGCGGTCTCCCAGCAGGGACCCGACAGGGAAAGGTCGGGTTCTCCGTGCAGGGGAATGATTTTAAAAGCCCCCCCCCCCCCCACAACCCACACACACATACCCCATCAAAAAAATAAAAACTACATTAAAACGGGACAAAAAATAACAAAAAGGCAGACGGGCTGCAGAGGCCGCTGCGACGCGAGTCATTATTAGCGATTATCAACATTAGCGGTAACCATGGCTGCATATATCTATAAAATATATATCTACTGGTGATAGAGCCTGGATGCAACATCTCGATCTTAGTGTTCCATAAGTCATCAAGTCATTAAAATACTAGTGATCCATAATCCATTCTGATTTTGACATTGATTATGCTACACTTGTGCCAAAAGAAGTTAGATAAAACATCTCTGGCTACTTAGACTTCATTGCACCCAAACTATGACACCACCAAAGCGTACGAGTTTGAAATTTACATAAACATCCATCACATTGCTGTGATGGAAGGCCAAAAAAAACTTATCTCTCCACTGCACCCCCCCCCCGATGTCAGAGGCAAATTCAAAGCCCCCGGCTGGCGATGGCGATTGTCCCGCGGCCATTAAAGCCACGCCGGGTGATGCAAGGTCGCACACCGGGTTCTTGATGTTAGAGCCCCCGGCATGCGCTCGCAGAGTCCCGCAACCATTCCAAGCCACGCGGGGCGGTGCTGGAAGGCCCCGCTCCAGGAGCTCTTCGACCCCGCAACTCGGGCGGGAGAAGTCGCCGTTGCGGGAGCCCTGAAAAGCGGTCTCCCTCCAGGGACCCGCGGGCACCCGGTGCCGCCGTCCACCAGACCCGCAGTTGCAGCCTCCGAATCTCCGGAGGTCGGGCCGCAGCAGCTCCACCACCGCTCCACCCGCTCTGGACTCGGCCAGCTCCGCGACGGTGAGGTGAGTAGTCGGCACCAGAGCCCTTGGTCTTCCTGTTGGAGGCCACTCCTCGTTGCAGCCCCAACGACAACAGAGACCCAACAAAGAAAAGGTTGGGTCTCCCGTGCAGGGAGAGATTTAAAAGTTACCACCCCCCACCCCCACGCCCATACCCCAACAAAAAAATAACAAAAACTACATCGCAGGCGGTGTTTAATCCCCGCAAGTGTGAGGTGCTGTATTGTGCGAGGTCAAATGTAAGGAAAATACTCATGGAAGACCCTTAACAATATTTATGTACAGAAGGGTCTTGTATCCAAATTCATAAATCCCTGGAAGTGTCAACACAAGTAGATAGAGTGGTGAAGAAGGCATATGGTATGCTTGACTTCATTGGTCGAGGCATTGAGTCAGGAAGCCATGTTATGCCACTTCCTCATCTATTCCCTGCACACTTGGGGCAATTTACAGAGGGCAATTAACCTACAAACCCACACGTCAGGGATGGGGTAGGAAACCTGAGCATCGGGAGTTAAACCATTCGGTCACAGGGAGAACATGATAGCGACACACAGACACACACAATGTCAGTGTCAACCCTGGGTCTCTGGTACTGTGAGGCAGGGTTCGCAGTGCCATCCCATTACAGGAAGGATGTGAAAGCTTTAGAGAGAGAGCAAAAGAGGTTACCAGATCGTTGCCCGGATTAGACAATACGATAGAACTTTATACGTCCCAGGAGGGAAGTCATTCTGCCAACAGTCATAAAACACAAGATACATGAAACATGAAATTAAAGTGATGAGTGGAAAGGATTGGGAATGTGCAAAGATTGAGTGGCGGGAGGCAGTCTACCCCACGACAGAATGGGGAGGAGTTGTACAGTTTGATAGCCACAGGGAAGAAAGATCTCCTTTGGCGTTTTGTGCTGCATCTTGGTGGAACTAGTCTGTTGATGAGGTTGGCTGTCCTCAGGTTGACCAGTGTGTCATGGAGGGGGTGAGCTGTATTGTCCACGATGCTCTGCATTTTGAGGAGCATCCTCCCTTCCAAGACCATCTCCAGTGAATCCAACTCAGCCCCCAGGATGGAGCCAGCCTTCCTGATGAGCTTGTTAATCCTGTTGGCGTCCATGGCCTTCGCCCTGCTGCCCCAGCACACGACAGCAAAGAAGATGACATTGGCTACCACCAATATCGTATAGCATAAGAGGGTATAAAGTACAAAGATTTGGATTATTTTCTCTGGAACGCCAGAGACTGAGGGGAGACCTGATATGAAATTATAAGAGGCATAGATAGATAAGGTAGACAGTCAGATCCTTTTTCTCAGATGAAAATATCAAATACTAGAGACCATACAGGTATGCAAGAACATTGTTTTTAATTGCAGAGGATGTTGGGTGCCTGGAAATTCACTGCCAGGGGTAATAGAGGAGGTAGATACAATAAAGGCATTTAAGAGGCTTTTGGATGGTTACATGGATGCGCAGGGAATGGTGGGAAATAGATTTTGTGCAGGCAGATAAGAGTTGGTCTTGGCATGACGCTTGGTACAGACATTGCAGGCTGAAGGGCCTGTTCAGATGCTGTACTGTTTTATGTAATAACGTGAATCATACAATGAGATAGCAACTGGTAAAGTTCTATCAATATTTAACATTTATTTTCTTCAGATAACAAATGTTAGCATTCAAACTATAATCCCTCGTCCTGTTCTGGCCAGCTTCAGTCAGGGCATGGTCATGGACCAGGAAATTCTTACTAGTTCAAAATTAAATTGAAAATCAAATCAAGCTACCCTATCTCCAGTTATAGGATAAAGCAATGTTTCACATATATTTATAACTTACTTTCACTCCTAGAAATACATAGTCGACTGGCATCATAGCAACGAGATCCACAGCAAACCAGGATTTCAGATAATGGTTTTTGATTTTTTTTCGATCCATTATAATAACCTATCAATGTAAAAATAAAGACGTTACCGACTGCAATATTTATCTTAGTTTTTGTCGACTAACTCTTAACATAGTTGCAAATTCAAACAATTGAAAAAAGTGTGACGTTGCACAATAAACGACCAGGTAAAGTTACCAAGGAACTGGATTTACTCTTGTGTTAAGTTAATCTCAAAACAACATTCCTTAATAAATAAGAAATGAGAGCAAGATAAGTCATCTGCATTACACTGTCCCAAAAAAAGGTAAATACATTAATTCACGTAAAAGCAAAACATTTTTGGAAATAGTCAGGTCAGATAGTGAGCTTAATGTCTTAGACCAAGAACATTTCACATGGACTAGTGTTTGATTGAATGGTTCTCAACCCCTGAAACAATTTCAACCAATGTAATATTTCTTCAGGAAGGCTTTTAAACTATCCAGTTTCAAATTTGAGAGAAATAGCAAAGATCTACAGAGCAGGAAATATGGCTACATGTATAAAGAATAATATGGCCAAACATCGAAAGCAGCCACCTGTAGGCCAGTATTCCAGACATCTGTAATTGGGAGTATGGTGGAATCCATTATTAAGGAGATCACACCAGGACATTAAAAAAAATCATGATAATCAAGCAGAATCAACCTCGCTTTATGAAATGGAAATCACATTGACAAATTTGCTCGTTCATTTAGGATATAATAAAAAGGTGGATATTGGGGGACCATAGATACAATTCATTAAGATTTCCAGAATACATTCAGTCACATGCCATTTGAAAGATTACCGCACAATAAAAAAGCATTAGGAATTGGAGATAATATATTGGCATAGATAGGATATTGGCCAACTAGGAAACAAGGAGTCAGAATAAACCGGTCATTTTCAAACTGACAATTAGTACTTAGTGTGGTGTCACAGGGATCGGTGCTGAGAACGGAACTATTTTCCAATGATATTAATGACTTGGATTTAGGAACCAAGTGCACAGTCACAAATTTGATTTAGATTTGATGTGTTAGCAATTTGAAAGTAGGGGACAAAGTGCCTGAAAAGGGATATGGATGAGTTAAATGGGTGAGTAAAAAGATGGCTGATGAGGTATAATGTGGGAACATACGAGGTTATCCACTTTAGAAAGATAAATATATAAGCAAACAATTACTTAAATGGAATGAAACAATAAAATGTTGTGGTGCAAAAGAATCTAGGGTGTCTAGGATATAAAATGCAAAACTTTGGCTTGCATGTACGGTAACTGGGAAGGCAAATGATTTACGACGCAAGTGGCATGAAGTGTCAAAGTAAGACAAAAATGATGCAGCTTTATGAAACTGATGAAAATACTCCTGGAGTAATAATCCAGTTTTGGTCTACATATTTAAGATCTGGAGAGCTTGTAGCACTGTTAGAAATTGTTAGTACGATGTAATGGCATTAGAGACGTGGCTGAAAGAGGATCAGAACTGGGAGCTGAATATTCAAGGTTACGCTTCTTATCAGAGAGACAAACAGGTGGGCAGATGGCGTCGTAGCTCTGCTGGTAAGGAATGCAATTCAGTAGGGGGTGACATAGGATCAGAAGATGTGGGTAGAGCTGAGGTAAAAAGACCCTAATGGGAGTTATTTACAGGCCTCCAAACAGTAGTCAGGATATAGAGTACAAATTACATCAGTAGATACAATCGGCATGTAAGAAAGGTAATGTTACAGTGATCATGGGGGATTTCAATATGCAGGTAGACTGGGTAAATCAAGTTGATACTGGACCCCAAGGTAGGGAATTTGTAGATTGCCTCCGAGATGGTTTCTTAGAGCAGTTTGTAGTGGAGCCCACCAGGGAAAAGGCAATTCTGGATTTAGTGTTGTGTAATGAACCGGATTTAATAAGGGAGTTCAAGATAAAGAAACTTGAAAAGATGAAATCGGATGTGTCAGTATGACAGCTGAGCAAAGGGGACTACAGAGGCATGAGGGAGGAGCTGGCCAAAGTTAACTGGGAAGGGACCGTAGCAGAAATGACGATGGAACAATAATGGCAGGAATTTCTGGGAATAATTCGGAAGATGCAGGATCCTCTCATTCCAAAGAGGAAGAAAGATTCTCGGAGAACTAGGTGACCGTGGCTGACAAGGAAAGTCAAAGACAGCATAAAACCAACAGAGAAGGTGTATAATATTGTAAATATTAGTGGGAAGCTAGAGGATTAGGAAGCTTTTAAAAAAACAACAGAAGGTAACAAAAAATGCAATAAGGGGAAACAAATATGAAGGTAAGCTAGCCAATAATATGAAAGAGGAGAGATAGCAAGAGTTTCTTCAGATATATAAAGAGTAAGAAAGAGGGAAGTACAGGTGCACAACCTTTTATCCGGAGTTCCGGAAACCGAAAACCTCCGAAAACCGGACATTTTTCCCAGGATGTCGTCTGCACACCAAAGCTCGCGTTTGGCGCCAAACTTGACCCGAAACGACCCACGGTCAACCCAGGTCTGTACTACAGTAGCGGCTGCCTCCTCCCCGGAGACCGGGGAGACACTTAAACATTTGTAATTCATTGCTTAAATGATAGTCAGTTAGTTTGGAGGGCTTTTATGTGAAGAGGGAGGGAGGGGGAGGGGGGGGGGGGGGGGGGGGTGAAGGGGGAAACTTTAATTCTTAGTCCCCTACCTGGTCGGAGAGGCGGGGAGCGGGCAATGCCTTACCGGGTCGCCGTGCAGTAAGCTACGGAGCGCTGTGGCCGCCGACTCCCCGACTCCCAACCTCGCGGAGCTGGGGCTGCGGGCGTCCGACGCCGGTTGTAGCTCCGACCCCGGCAACTCTACCCCTGGCTGCGCGGCGCTCAAAATCCAGCGTGGCCCGCGGCCGGATATGTACGTAAAGGGCCTGTCCCACGAGCATGTACGTAAAGGGCGAGTGCGACCAAACCGGAAGCGGGGGCCGCGCGGACGTTGAGTAAGTGACGTGAAGTTCGAGCAAAGTCCGCGGGACGTTCGCGCGTGACGTACGGCGTCAAGACGCTGCGTACTGCGATGAGACGCTGCTCACGCCCATCGAGGCGGTGCGTATGGCGTTGAGGCGGATGCGGGCCGGCAGGCCTTTGCCGCGTGGAATTTTTGAACACGGTCAGTTTTTCGGAGCACCGCGCGATGTCGGGACCAGCTCTGCACAACTCCATACGGCTCCGGCGATCGAAGTGGGACCGGCCCCGAGAGGCCGTACGGCTCAAGCGACGTGCTTGCCGCATGGAGTCGCATGCTCGTGGGACAGGCTCTTAACACTACAGACATCCACTAATTCACAAAAATGGAGAGAATTTAATTGGAAAAATTTTGATTTGTTTCTTTATTACGCCTAACATAAAAAGCAAGCAAATTCTAAGGCAGCAAACATGCTGGAGGCAATGTGGCCAAACGGACGCAAATCATGCACATATCTTCTGGAGTTGCCCAAAAATAGAACCATTTTGGGACAGAGTGAATTCAGTATTAAAGGATTTATTAGGATACATAGTCTCCAAGAAGTCTTCCATTTTATACCTGGGTAATACAAATACAGTGGTGCAGAAGAGAGATCATTACTTGGTTAAAATCCTACTCACAGCTGGCAGAAAGGCCATTCCAAGAAACTAGCTTGCAGCAGACACACCCAGACTTAGACAATGGTTACACATATTGCAGGAAATATTTGCGATGGAGAAAATGACATATTCTCCAAGAGTGAAAGAAGACGAGTTTAATAGAAAATGGGAAAATGGATTAGGTATAGAAATAAAGACATCAACACTGTATAATTGTATTGACAATAATGTAAGTTATTGGAAAATGTTTTAATAAGAAAATAGTTCTGTATATTGCATCATTAATTGTAAACTGAAACCCCCGCTGCACTGTTGCACGTTTCACTGCATTGTTGAATGTTTCGTTGTTATATTTGTGTTTTATTTGCGTATGAATCAAAGCAATAAAGACTAAAGTGAAAAAAAAGAAAATAATATCACAAGTAACTAGGGTGGTCAAGAAGGCTTTTTGTAGATTGGTCTTCATCAGTCAGGGTATTAAATCTGGAAGTCGGGATGTTATGCTAGCATTGTACAAGACATTGGTGAGGCTATACTTGGTGAGTATTGTGTTCAGTTTTGGTCACCTGCTATACGGAGGATGTCATCGAGCTGGACAGAGTGCTAAGAATATTTACAAAGTTGTTGCCATGACTCAAGGGCATGATCTATAGGGAGAGGTTGAGCAGGCTAGGAGCTTGCAGGCATGTTGGGAGGCTTGGAACTGCATTTCTTGGAGTGCAAGAGGGCTGATATAGGATCCCGAGGGTAATAAATGGGATAAATGGACCGAGTCTTTTACCCAGAGTAGGGGAATCCTGTGAACATAGGTTTAAGGTGAGTGGGAAAACATTTAATAGAAACCTGAGGGACAATTATTTTCCACAGAGGGTGGTGGATATATGGAACAAGCTTCCAGAGCAGTTAGCTGATGCAAGTGCTATAACAACATTTAAAAGACATTTGGACAGATACGTGGATTGGAAAGGTTTAGAGGAATACGAGTCAAACGCGGGTAGGAAGGACTAGCATAGATGGGGCATCTTGGTCAGCATGGAAAAGTTGGGTCGATAGGCCTGTTTCTATGCTGTAAGTCTCTGACTTTAAGACTATGAAATTTTAGATTGGGTTTAAAATATAACTTGCAAGCGCTTTACAAATATCTGGCAAGAATTGGCATTTCCAAGACAATGAGAAAAAAGATAATAAAACTTAGGCAATAAAATAAAAATCACGACAAATTACTTTACGTCATTCCTTCTCTGAACAATTTCCTAGTAATATTTTGAAATAATATTATTCATACCTCCAGCTTTTCATCTACATATCCTATGTAGAAATTTAATACGATATCCATTATGGCTATAACATCAGAAATAACAATGTAGCAGATCCAAACGAATCCTGTGTAAATTCTCTCCGTGAAGAAACTGACAGCCAGTGGAATTATGATGAAATTTGCAAACATCAAAGTCATCATTCCAAGTAGCCAATTGTGTCTGCAATAAAACGATGAAACAATTTACTGTATTGGAAATGCAGGTTCAAATCATTTAGATTCTTCTACACATACACAACATATCTTTTTGAATTACAATTAGAATAAAATGGCCCGCATTGTACTGATGAAGCAACTTTATTTCACAAATCTTCCAACTTTGAAAAAGGCTCTTTGAATCTTTTATCTGGAAAAACCCCTATATTGGACTGATTTACATCAATGCGCTTAGACATTAACAATACTCATTGTGACCAAGCCAGTTCTTCAGATGACCACAGTAAAAGTGGGCTATTCCTCCCTCCACCATTGATTCAACCTGTATAATTCCTTGCACAATTCCCACAACCCTTGATATCTGAACCAATTGGAAATCTACTTACCTCAGTGTCAAATGTATGCAGGGGCATGGCTCTTAATGGAAGCAGATCCAAAGAGTCACAGCCGTTGAGAGAAGAAAGCATTTCTCATTTCCGTCTTAAATAGGTGCGCCCCCTTATTCTTAGACCATGTCCTTGGGAAACTTTTAAAAATCTCCTTCCTCACCGGAGATGCGACTTTTTCCTTATCGTATTTCTGTCTGAACAGCGGCCTAACATCGAGGAGCTGCCGGCCGCTTGCTGGGGATCGACCTTGGGAGCTTCAACCGCGGGAGCCTGTAGATTTAACATCTCGGAGCTGGCGGTCCCATTGTCAGGGATCGAGCTCGGAAACTCCAAACGTGGGAGCCAACAGACTTAACATCGTGGAGCTCGCAGTCCCTGGTTATGGACCGGCTTCGAGAGCTCCAAGCCGCAAGAGCTTGGACCGCCCCGCCCCGATCATGGGAGATTCGACAGTCCCGACGTGGGAGCTTCGATCGCTAGCTGCTGGAGCTTCAATTGCCCAGATGGTTCCACTCCCCTAACCACGGGAGAAAAAGGAGGAAAGAAGATAAGACTTTATTGCCTTCCATCATCGTGGGGAATGTAGAGGAGCCGCTGTGATGGATATTTATGTTAAATTTTTATGTGGTTGTGTGTTTTGTTGCTTTTTGGTATGACTATGGCAAATCAAATTCCTCGTATGATTTACATACTTGTTTTGTTTTCATACTTGGCAAATAAAATCAATTACAATTACAAAATGCTGGAATAACTCGCCTGGAGAGGCAGCATCTCTGAATTGAAGGAACGGGTGATGATTCGGATCAAGACCCTTCTTCAGACTGAGAGTCAGGGGAGGGAGAGACACAGAAATATGGAAGAGTGAGGTGTGAAAATGTGACCTCAATGGGGATGAAGTTTAAGGAAAATGTAGAAGAGATCATTGTTAACTAGGGGAATGTTACAAGGAAGCATACAAAGATAAAATTTAATCAGGACAGTCAGACTGATCGAAGAACTAGGATAGGGGACGCTTCGACCTAAAACGTCCACCCATTCCTTCTTTCCAGAGAAGCTGCCTGTCCCGCTGAGTTACCCCAGCATTTTGTATCTAACATCCACTTACTATTTACCTCATCAGTAATTTGAAATGCTTCAAAAGAAATTATTGTTTCTTATTCATCTGAGTTCTTTTAAGTGGAATCCCAAACTGCTTAACATTTTCTTATAAAATAACTCCTTCATAGCAGCCTAATCTGACTAAACCCCTCTGAGCCAACTCCAATGAAAAGGCATCCTTTGCTAATAAGTGTTCACAGTAGTTGGTTAACCTGTGTTTAGAACAAAACATTTATGTTTAAGAAGGAACTGCAGTCATGCAACATTTATTCTGTAGGTTGACAGATTTTCCTCCAACATGAATGCTACTTTCTTCCACTTTACCAGATACCTCATAAGATTTACCTGCAGGAGAGAAGTTGTTGGTAATGGGCATCTTGCAATAGATCTTTGATTTGGATGAGGAATGGGTGGAGATCACCAGCCAGGTGAAAGTAGCACCAGACAGTTCAGAGGGTCAGGAGGCCAAGGACTGCTAGGAAGTATGCACCTTGTGTAGAGGTATTAAACTTGAGATGTAACACCTGTCCCTATTCCTCCTCCCTCGCCTTCATCCAGGGAACTCCGCTGTTCTTCCAGGTGAGCCAGAGGTCCACATGCACCTCCTCTAACCTATCTTCTCCGTCCAGTGTTCCCGATGCGGCTTCCTGTACATCAGTGAGATCAAGTGGAGACTCGGTGACCGGTTTGCTAAACACGTCCTCAGATCACTCGGCTACCAACCATTTTAACTCCCCTTCCCATTCTCAAACTGATTTTTCTGTCCTGGGCCTCTTCCATATAACCATATAACAATTGGACCTCACTCTTCCATTGCCAGAGTGAGGCCACATGCAAACTGGAGGAACTGCACCTCATATTCTACTTGGACAGCTTATAACCCAATGGTATGAACATTGCAATTTCCAGTTTTAACTAACCCACAACACTCCCCTTCCCCTTTCTCCCCCAAGAACCCCCGCCCCCTTCCCTCTAGCTCCCCTACCCATCCGCTTGTGGCATCTATAATTGATAAGCAATTCAAAACTTTTCTATCCCAAAGCTCTTTATCCTTTCAGGCTCACACCTGTCTCTTCCTACCAATTCAGTTCCCTCCAATATTTATTGCCCTGACTTGGGTGAATTAAATGTTAGGTCTGTTTTCTCCAAGGGTAAAGCTCTCAGATCATCTACACTCAATCTTTCATGAAAAGTGGTTATATTTGAGCCTGGTGTAGTGCCGAGCTTTAACATTGGTAACAATGTCATTGGAACTGCTCCTTCTAACAGGGCTAGGTTGTCCACCATTATTCATGACGACATGATAAAACAGCAGATTGCGATCCAACACATTGATTGAGTGATCACTTAGCTCTATCTATTGCAGGCTGTTTTTGTTCTCTAGCTTGTATTGCACCTTCATCATTGTTAAGTACTCCTGGTGCCATTCCTGCTATGCCGTCTTGCATTCATCATTGAGCCAGAGTTAATTCCTCCAACGTGCCTTTCATGCTGGATTGAGGGATATGTCAGGCCACACAATTACTGATTAAGGGTAATTATGACAGGGTTTGCGCCAAAAAGTGCAGGGGACATACTGTAAAGGCAAACCGATTCATGCATTGGTTCAAAAAAATATAAACTGGAGGAACTCAGCGGGTCTGGCAGCATCTGTAAAGGAGAAGGAACGGTGGACGTTTTGGGCTGAGACCCTGCATCAGGACTGAGAGTGTACAGGGAGGATTATTAACATAAAGGGGAGATGGACAGCGGGGAGGAAAAGGGATGAGGTCAGGGATGGGAGATCATAGCTAGACCCAGGTGGAATGAGGGAATCATTGAAAGATGCTCATGTGGGGTAGAGAGAGGGGAGACACAAACAGGGGGCGGTGAGGGAGGAAGTATAGGAACAAGTTTGGAGGGATATGGACCAAATGCAGGCAGGTGGGACTAGTATAGCTGGGACATGTTGGCCAGTGTGGGCAAGTTGGGCCGAAGGGCCCGTTTCCACACTGTATCACTCTATGACTCTAATGCACTCATGCGGTAATAGAGGATGGGGTTGGGGAAGGGATGAGTGGACCAGAGCATCATAGAGAGTGTTCCTGTGAAAAGGTACTAACATGGAGGAGCAGCACCTCATATTTCGCTTGGGTAGTTTACACCCCAGCGGTATGAACATTTGACTTCTCCAATTGCAGGTAGTCCTTGCTTTCTCCCTCCTTCCCCTCCCCAGCTCTCCCACAGGCCACTGTCTCCGCCTCTTCCTTTCTTCACCCCCACATCAGTCCGAAGAAGGGTCTTGGGCCTAAACGTCACCCATTCCTTCGCTCCATAGATGCTGCCTCAACCGCTGAGTTTCTCCAGCTTTTTGTCTACCTTCGAATATTCCAGCATCTGCAGTTCTTTCTTAAACATGGATACAAGATTGGCTGACTGGCATAAAACAAAGAGAGGGAACAAAGGGAGCATTGTCTGGTTGACTGCCAATGACTAGTGATGTTCCACAGTGGTTGCTGTTGGGTCCACTAACTTTCACATTATTTGTTAATGATCCGGATGATTAAATTAATGGGTTGGGGGCTACGTTTGCGGAAGATACGAAAACAGGTGGAGGGGCAGGCAGTGTTGAGGAAGCAGGGAGACTGCAGAAGGACTTGGACAGGTTGGGAGAGTCTACCAAGAAGTGGCAAATGGAATACAGCATAGCAAAGTGTACGGTCATGCACTTTGGTAGCAGGAATAGCAGCATAAACTACTTTCAAAATGGGGAGAGGATTCAGAAATCGGACGTGTAAAGGGACTTGAGAGTGCTGGTGCAGAATTCCCAAAAGTCTAATTTCAGAGGATTAGTCGTCAGTAAGGCAGGCAACTGCAATACTAGCATTCATTTAGAGCAGGCTAGAATATAAAAGCTAGTAAGCAATTCAGAGGTTTTATAAGGTACTGATAAACTCCATATTTGGAATATTCCGAGTAGTTTTGGGACCCATATCCAAGGAAGGATGTGCAGGGTTTGGAAAGGGTCCAGAGGAAGTTTACGAGACTGATCATAGGGGATGATTGGGTTAACATGTGAGGAGTGCTTGAAGGCTCTGGGCCTGTACTCACTGGAGTTATGAAGGATTAAAGTCAATCCCATTGAAATCACCTGGATAATGAAAGGTCTAGATAGAGTGGATGTGGAGGGAGAATCTTCCCAATAATGTGGAGAGACTTCAACCAGAGGGTTCAGACCCAGAATAAAAGGACGTACCTCTAGAATGGAGATGCAAAGGAAATTTTTAGAGGGTGATGAATCTGTGGCATTTATTGGCATAGGCAGCTGTGGAGGCCAAGACATTGGGTATTTTAAAAACAGAGCTTGATAATTCTTGGGGGCATCAAACGTTACATGAATTCAAGTTTACGATAGAGGTTAGTAGAACCAGTTATCGATGCAACAGAGAAAGAGATGGGAGTGGTTTCAGAAGGTTTGGAACTAGGTTCTTTCCACAGCCAACTGAAAGGCAGGCATAGCCATGAGATGACGCACTCCCATGAGAGTCCAAGACTACACCTTTGATTTGAAGGAAAGGGCAGGAATCAAAAGATAATTTGTTTGGGTTAAGAATAGCAGGTGAGGGCGGCATAGTGGCGCAAATGCTCGGGCTTCTGCCTCACAACCAGAGACCTGGGTTCAATCCCGACCTCAGATGCTGTCAGTGTGGAGTTCGCATGGTCGCCTTGTGACCGGATTCCTCTGGGTGCTCTGGTTTCCTCCCACATCCCACATGCTGAAACGTCACCCATTCCTTCTTTCCAGAGATGCTGCCTGTCCCGCTGAGTTACTCCAGCATTTTGTGAATATACGGGATACAGGTTTAAGTTTATGAGCAACAAAACAAGAGGCAAGATCAAGAAGCCACATACTGTATGCTGGGTTCAAGTTCAAGTGAGTTTATTGTCATGTGTCCCTGATAGGACAATGAAAATCTTGCTTTGCTTCAGCACACAGAACATAGTAGGCATTCACTACAAAACAGATCAGTGTGTCCATATACCATTATATAAATATATACACACATGAATAAATAAACTGATAAAGTGCAAATAACAGATAATGGGTTATTAATAATCAGAGTTTTGTCCGAGCCAGGTTTAATAGCCTGATGGCTGTGAGGAAGTAGCTATTCCTGAACCTGGTTATTGGGCAAAACAGAGTGCCAGAGGAATTCAGCACTTTCAGGCAATATCTGTGAAGGAATTGAACAGCAACGTTTCAGGTTGAGACCGTTCTTCACACTGTTCGTTTACTCCACAGGTATTGACTGACTCGCTGAGTTCCCCCAACACTTTGCGTTTTGCACAAGATGCAAGACCATTTATTTTAACAAAGCACAGTGAAGTATTGTGTTCTGGAACACACAGCCTAAAAGGCTCCCAAGTAATTTTCAATTAATCAGATAGATCTCCTGAATCAGAAGAGGAACAATGAATCAAACATTAACTAGTCATAAGTAAAATTATAAAATATTCCAGTTGCTTAGGTTTTTGGGGTTTTCTGTTGCAGTTCATGTCTGAAAGATAATTCTGTCAAAACATGCATAACAAAAGATAGACACAAAATGCTGGAATAACTTAGCGGGACAGGCAGCATCTCTGCAGAGAAGGAATGGGTGACGTTTCGGATCGAGATTGAAGGGCTGAAGAAGGGTCTCAACCCGAAACGTCACCCATTCCATCTCTCTGAAAACGTTGCCTGTTCCGCTGAGTTCAGCATTTTTTGTCTATCTTTGGTTTAAACCAGCATTTAAACCAGCAGTTCCTTCCCATGCATAAAAAAAAGACAGACACAAAACTACAGTAACTCAGCATGTCAGGCAGCATCTCTGGGGAAAAGGAATCGAGGACGTTTCGGGTCGAGACCCCTTTTCATAACAAGTTCCCTTTGAGAATGAAAGGATTGACAATGTCTTAAAATGACACGTTGGCTTGTAAGCTGCAGATATGACCTCCAAAAGTCCATTGTAAACACAAAGAGAAAATTCCAGGCTAAACTAGAGTCACAGATGGATGCTTGACAACTGTAGTAGGGCTTGTACACTATCATTTCCCACAAGACAAAATCAGAGAGCGTCTGTGGCAACCTCGCATCACTTCTGGAAGGGATTTTTCTACACTCTTTGAAAGTGAGAACAGTGGACACATTCGAGCCCCCAGAGCTCGATGACCTGTGATCACAGTCTCCGAGGTGGACGTCAGAGCATCCTTCAAAAGGGAAAATCCGCACCTCTCACTTCTGCCATATGAAGTTCCCACCTGCTTGAAAAGGGCATCTATCATATCTGTGCCCAAGAAGAGCAGAGTGGCCTGCCTCAATTACTACTGTCTGGTTGGGAATGAAGTGCTTCAATGGGATGTTTATGGCCAGGCAACCTGTATCAATGGCGCTGAGATAGTGATGGTCAAGCATCACTTCCAAGTTCGTAGGTATAAATTTCACCAACTATTTGTCCTGGTCCAACATGGTGGTTTTGCCAAGAAAACACATTTGCACCTTTACTTCCTCAGAGGGCTAAAGAAAATTGGCATGTTTCCGATGACTCCTACCAATTTATACAGATGCATAGAATGCATCCTATCTGGATGCATCACACCTTGATATTGGAAATGCTCTGTGAACACAGCCCATTCCATCACACAAATCATTTCTTTACTCACTGCTCATGCAATCAATGGGTGGCGTTTCGGATCAAGACCCTTCTTCTGAGCTTCTTCCGTCTAGATCCAAAACGTCACAAATTTATTTCTCTCTGGAGATGCTGCCTGTCCAGCTGAGTTACTCCTCCTGAGTTTCTCGAATTTTGGAATCAATCGACTCCATCTATTCCTCACGCTGCCTCAGGAGAGCAACCAATATAGTCTAGGACCACTCTCACATGACGGTCGGTCTCTCCTCTCTCCTCAACCGACAGGCAGAAAATGCAAAAGCTTGAAAGTACATACTACCAGATTCAAGAACAATTTCTTCCCCACTGTTATCTGTCTCTTGAATGAACCTCTCATATGCTTGCTGTGAATTCACAGTCTTCTGAGCTTTATTGTTGCAGTCCTTGGACTTTATTTTAACCTGTGTTTTCCATGTAGCTGCAACACAGTATGCTACAATCTGTTTACTTTCCTTTTGCACTGCCTGATGTACTTGCCCTATGATTAGGTTGAATAGCAAGCAAAATAAAAATGCTCAGTATCTCAGTACATGTGCGAATAGTAAAAGGATACCAATGCTAAAGTGACACCAATTATCAAGAATTTCCATCATCTGGGTCATTCCCCGTCTTCCCCCCCATTCCCCTAGAAGCTCAAACTCCCACACCATTATGTTCAGGAACAGCTACTTTCCTACAACCATCTTGAACAGATTTGCACAACGCTAATCCTACCTCAGCAACTCTGGACCACCTCCTGCATTTGCATGATCTAGCTTCTAACTGTATTTTTGTACTAATGTCTAGTTTTGCATTAGTGTTTTTCTTTTCATTGTGTGGTAATAATTTATTTTTTGTGTGTTTCTCTGAATCAAATGTGTATGTGATGCAGCTGCGAGCAAGATTTGCATTGTACCTATACCTCACCCGAAAGCAAAAACTCACCCAAAGTGCAGAATAAACACAGTGAATCAGGTAGCATCGGTCAGGGATAGACAGGTAAAGTTTAGGGTCAGGGCCCTTCATCACGATGATGGAATGAGAGGGGGGGGAAGAAAGATTCTAGCAACTGCAGTTCCTTGTGTCTCCATTGTACCTCAAGGTACTTGCGCATACAACAATGAAGTCGATTTGACTTGAAAAGGTCGTCCTATCCTTCTGCAAATTATACGCACTGCATCCACATACGGTGGTGAAGGGCTTATTTACAATCATGTGTTATTTAAACTTCATCCTGATGCACATTTGACATAATAGACATTATACAATAGGTGCAGGAGTAGGCCATTCGGCCCTTCGAGACAGCACCGCAATTCAATGTGATCATGGCTGATCATCCCCAATCTGTACCCCGTTCCTGCCTTCTCCCCATATCCCCCGACTGCTATTTTTAAGAACCCTATCTAGCTCTCTCATGAAAGCATCTAGAGAACCCATCTCCACCGTCCTCTGAGACAGAGAATTCCACAGACTCACCACTCTCTGTGAGAAAAAGTGTTTCCACGTCTCCGTTCTAAATGGCTTACTCCCTATTCACAAACGGTGGCCCCTTGTTCTGGACTCCCCCAACATCGGGAACATATTTCCTGCCTGTAGTGTGTCCAAACCCTTAACAATCTTATATGTTTCAATGAGATTCCCTCTCATCCTTCTAAACTCCAGCGTGTACAAGCCCAGCTGCTCCAATCTCTCAGCATATGACAGTCCCGCCATCCCGGGAATTAACTTTGTAAACCTACGCTGCACTCCCTCAATAGCAAGAGTGTCCTTCCTCAAATTAGGGGACCAAAACGGCACACAATACTTCAGGTGTGGTCTCACTAGGACACATTATGCTCCACCGAGACCCCTCATCTACCAACCTGCGACTGGGGGGGGGTGAGAAGTGGGAACAGTCAAGACATTTTATGTAAATCAAGAACATAGACACAATATGTAACTCTGGAGAGAAGGAATGGGTGACATTTTGGGTCGAGCCTTCTTCAGACTGATTTCTATTTATTTATTTAGAACTGACATTTAGAGCAGAAAGGAACTGCAGATGCGGGTTCCCCTTCGATGTTCCATTTTCACACCTTATACTTCCTTATCTTTTTTTTTTTTTTGTGTAAATTTTTTTATTATTGGAGATAGGTACATAATCTATTACATCATTACTGTCTTACATTTTTAAATTGATAATATTGTCAGTTATTATTACATTGTCTCCAATACTTTTTGCATTTTTCTTCGTTTTTTTTATAACTAGATAGAGCTAAAGGGATAGATGAAATAGAGAGAGAGGAAGGAAAAAGAAAGCTAAAATAAAAAAAAAGGAAGAGGAGTGAAAGAGGTAATTGAAGAAGAATGGAAAAATTTGTTAGAGTTTAAAAACATCATTCGAGATATGTTCGTACATTTCGGAGTATAGCATTTCATCCAATCTTTAGTCCGGGTGCTAGTCAGGTTCCTGTGCTGAACTATTCTGACCCTTTAAGTAATCAATAAAAGGAGACCATGTATACTTCCTTATCTCCGTGTCTCTCTCTGACTCTGTTCTGTCTGTCAGAGTTCCTGACTCTGTCTGAAGAAGGGTCTCGACCCAAAACATCACCCATTCTTTGTCTCCAAAGATTCTGCCTGTCCAGCTGAGTTATTCCAGCATTTTGTATCTATATTTTATTTAGAGTAATCGTTTTTGAAAGGATGCATCTCGACGTTGCAGTTAACTGCAAGGCTGAGTTGGTCTTGTACAATTACATTGAGATACTCCAACATTTGGTGTCTATCTTCTTTTATTTAGAGCAATTGGTTTGAAAGAATGCATCTCGACCTTGCAGATAGTTACATGGTTACACAGAAAAGCTGGAGAAACTCAGCGGGTGCAGCAGCCTCTATGGAGCGAAGGAAATAGGCAACGTTTCGGGCCGAAACCCTTCTTCAGACTGATCAGGGGTGGGGGTGGGTGGGGACAAGAAAGGGAAAAGGAGGAGTAGCCGGAAGGCTGGAGGGTGGGAGGAGACAGCAGGGGAGCTGAGGAAGGGGAGGAGACAGCAAGGACTAACAGAATTGGGAGAAGTCGATGTTCATGCCCCCGGGGTGCAGACTCCCCAAACGGAATATGAGGTGCTGTTCCTCCAATTTCCGGTGCTGCTCGCTGTGGCCATGGAGGAGACCCAGGACAGAGAGGTCGGAGGCGGAGTGGGAGGGGGAGTTGAAGTGCTGAGCCACCGGGAGGTCAGCTAGGTTATTGCGGACCGAGCGGAGGTGTTCGGCGAAACGATCGCCCAAACCTCCGCTTGGTCTCACCGATATAGATCTGCTGACATCTAGAGCAGCGGACGCAATAGATGAGGTTGGAAGAGATGCAGGTAAACCTCTGTCGCACCTGGAACGATTGCTTGGGTCCCTGAACGGAGTTGAGGGGGGAGGTAAAGGGACAAGTGTTGCATCTCCTGCGGCCGCTGAGTTACATGGCTGAGTTGGTCTTGTACAGCTTCCTTGAATTACAACAACATTTTGTATTTATCTTTTATTTACAACAATTGTTTCGAAAGGATACTCGTCCTTGCAAAGCAGATATGTCCACCTTTTAAAACTACGTTGAGTACTCCAGCATTTTGTCTCAATATATTATTTAGAGCAATTGTTTTGAATGGACGCATCTCGACCTTGCAGGTAACTACAAAGCAGAGTTTGTTCTGTACAACTAACTTGAATTACTCCAGCAATTTGTATCTATCTTTTATTTAGAGCAATTGTTTTACAAATTGCAAGGATGCATCTGGACCTTGCATGTAGCTACAAGGCTGAGTTGGTCTTCCTTGTATTACGCCAGCAATTTTTGAGTCTAATCTACGGTTTAAACACTTGATCATTGGTGGGATGGGAGAGGGATGGGGTTGGGTCTTTCTTACCTAAAGGTGGAGTAGGGGTGAATGACAAACTTGTCGGTTTTGTCGGCCTTCAGGTAGCCTCTGCTCATGGTGGCCACGGAGCCCTGGAAAGCGGCCGAGCCGGTGTTGAGTCCCCGCTCCTGGTGGTAGTCGGCCCAGCGGGCCTTGCCCAGGCTTCTCGCCGCACTCAGCCGGGAAAACTCGCCCGCATCCGAATCGTTGATGGACATCATCGTCGCCATCCCCGGCGGCGGCAACCGCATCGCCCGCAGTGGCAGCTTCCCCGGCGGCGGCGGCGGCGGCGGCGGCGGCTTCTCCATGGCCGGCGGGTGAGAGAGTGGGCGGTTGCGGCCTTGGCCCCGTTATTCCGCACTGAGGTGGCGACAACACAATGACGTTGGTCAATAACGGTCTCCCCACCCCCCACCCCCCCCCCCCCCACACACACACACACACACACACCTCTCACCCCCCCCCCCCACCACACACACAACCTCAACCCCCACCCCCCACACACACACACACACACACACACCTCAACCCCCCCCCACACACACACACACACACCACACCTCACCCCCCCCCCCCCCCCACGCACACACACACACCTCAACCCCTCCCCACACATCTCAACCCCCCCCACACACACACACACACCTCAACCCCCCCCCCCCCACGCACACACACAACCTCACCCCCCCCACACACACACACACACACACCTCACCCCCCCCCCCACGCACACACACACACCTCAACCCCCCCACACACACACACACACCTCAACCCCCCCCCCCACGCACACACACACACACACACACACACACACACACACACACCCCCCCCCCCACACACACACACACACACCTCAACCCCCCCCCCCCCACACACACCTCAACCCCCCCCACACACACACACACACCTCAACCCCCCCACACACCTCACCCCCCCCCCACACACACCTCAACCCCCCCCACACACACACACACCCACCCCCTCACACACACTCACACACACACCACCTCACACACACATCCTCCACCTCACACATATACAAATACACACACACAAACCCTCCACACACACACACACACCTCAACCCTGCCCCACACACACCTCAAACCCCCCACACACACACCTCACCCCCCCTCACGCACACACACACACACACCCTCAACCCCCCCCACACACACAACTCAACCCCCCATACACACACACACACCTCAACCCTCCCCCACACACACCTCAACCCCCCCCCCCACACACACCTCAACCCCCCCACACACACCTCAACCCCCCCCCACCTCAACCCCCCACACACAGCTCAACCGCACCCCCCCCACACACACACACACTCAACCCCCCCCCACACACACCTCAACCCCCCCCCCACACACACACACATCTCAACCCCCCCCCACACACACACCTCAACCCCCCCTGACACACACCTCAACCCCCCCCTGACACACACACACACATACCTCAACCCCCCCCCCCAAACAACACACTTAACTTAACCCCCCCACACACACCTCAACCTCCCCCCCCCACACCTCAACCCCTCCCCCACACCTCAACCTCTCCTCTCTCCCCCACAACTCAACCCATCCCCACTCCCCCGCACCTTAACTCCTTCCCCACACCTCTACCCCTCCCCCACCCCTCTCTTCACCCCCCATCTCTCTCCCCTCCCCTCCCCAAAGTCTTCATTTCAAAATCAGCCTCTACCAGCTCTTCAAGTACATAAAGTACCTTCACCGTAATCCTATGTCCTCTGGTCCTCAATTCCCAACTCTGGGCAAGAGACTCTGTGCATCTACCCAATCTATTCCTCTCATGATTTTAAACACCTCACTTTCATTTCCCACTCACCTGACCTGAGTGTCTGTCCGATCTGGAGCCCCTCCTCTGCCAGTGGAAGCAGTCTTTATTTGTGAGGGTCCTTCAAGCGTATGAACATCTCTACCCAAGCTTGTTCTAACCTTCTCCGTTCCAAGTGATCAACGCCTCTCCGGTAAGTCCACCTCATTTATTTTTCCCGTGCCTAGAATTATTCTGGACGGCCACCCATTCGTTAAGACAACATTGGTAAGAGTTGATTATTGTCTTTATGTCAGACTATTATTTATTTATTAAAATGAAGTCAAAGCAATTAAAGAGAAATATTCATTTAGCACATTGATCCTGAAATCAAATGGTGAGATAATAATGTTCAAATGCCTGATGCATTATCATCACATTTTTTTAAATATGCTTCAGTAATGTGTCATTATTATAAGATGTAAATCAATTATAAAAACTTTCCTAGGTAGACAAAAATGCTGGGGAAACTCAGCAGGTGAAGCAGCATCAATGGAGCGAAGGAATAGGTGACGTTTCGGGTCGAGACCATTGTTCACGTCTGAGTTTCTCCAGCATTTTTGTCTACCTTTGATTTTTCCAGCATCTGCAGTGCTTTCTTAAACATGAACATTTTCCTTCTCACTTTCAAACTCTCCACCATCACCGCCTCAAAAAAAGAATAATTTTGAATTAAAAATTAGCTTTGGAGTTTTACAGACAGGTTGAAGTCAGTACAAGCTGGAAATAATTGATGCGAGTGCACAAACACTCTTCCGAATTTTGGATTAAAAAATTAGTTAATTAGCAATTAGAAACATGTTAAGTCTCCATCCTACTCCCACTCTGACCCAACTGTATGTGATGTTACAACAAGACTCAATACTTGTGGTGGCACGGTGGTGCAGCGTTAGAGTTGCTGCCTTACAGCGCCAGAAACCTGGGTTCGATCCTGACTATGAGTGCTGTCTATATGGAGTTTGTACATTCTCCTCATGATCTGCATGGGTTTTCACTGGATGCTCAGGTTTCCTCCCACATTCCAAAGATCTACAGGTTTGTAGGTTAATTAGCTTCTGTAAATTGTCCCGAGTGTGTGCCGGATAGTGGTAGTGTGTGGGGATGGGTGCGGACTCGGTGGGATGAAAGGCCTGTTCCTGTGCTGTATCTCTAATCTAAACAATCTTAAGGAACATTGACAGAGATTGAATATCTCATTGACAGATTGAGCATCTCATCTTCCATCCAGGGACATTGCAGCTTTCTGGACTAGATGTCAAATTCCTTGATATTAGGGACCTCATTCTTTCAGTCTGTATCAGAACTGGCCTTTTCCCTCTGTCATCATTTTCAACTACAACAAACAAACTGCGGGGCCAACTCGGCAGTCAGGCGGCATCTGTGGATGGAAATGGGCAGATTAACTTTTGGGTTGGGAAATTTTTGGAATAGAGAGGAAAGAGCTGCTAGAAAGAGGTAAGGGGATGGGGTTGGACAAGAATAGATAGATATGCCATTTATTGTCACTATACATGTACAGTGAAACTGAAAGCTGCTCGTACTCAGTGCATACATACAATTTTACACAAAAAACAAGAAACAGAAAAACAAAACAGAAGGGAGATGGGGGGGGGGGGGAATAGGTGCACAAATTCTACGGCGCTACATACATATATACATATATACAGATGGAAGTCCGTGTTGGGCGGTGTAGTCAGTGCATGTGTGGATTTGAATTTATGGTAGATATAATTCTCGGGAAGCAGCTATTCCTGAGTCTGTTTGTCCTGGATTTGATGCACCTATAGCGCCTTCCAGAGGGCAGCAGGTCGAACAGTCCAAACGCAGGATGGGAGCTGTCTTTGGTGATCTTCTTTGCCCTGCTAAGGCAGCGGGAGGTGTAGATGTCCATCAGGGAGGGGAGAGGGCAACCAAATCCTCTGCGCTGTCCTGGTTACCCTCTGAAGCCTCTCCCTGTCTGCCATGGTGCAGCTGCCATACCATGCTGTAATGCAGTATGTCAGCAGGCTCTCGATGGACGAGCGGTAGAAGGTCAGCAGCAGGTTAGAGTCCAGGTTGTGCTTCCTGAGGACCCTCAGGAAGTGCAGCCGCTGCTGAGCCTTCTTGATGACCGCTGTCGTGTTGTCCGTCCAGGAGATGTCAGCCGCGATATGGACGCCGAGAAACCGGAAGGTGTTGACCCTCTCCACATACTCGCCGTTAATGTGTAGGGGGACTAAGTCGGTGCTGTGCCTCCTGAAGTCGACAATGAGCTCTTTTGTTTTCCTGGTGTTCAGAGCCAGATTGTTTTCTGAGCACCAGGTTGTCAACTTCAGGACTTCCTCTCTGTAGGCTGCCTCGTCTCCCTTTGAAATAAGTCCGACCACAGTAGTGTCGTCAGCAAATTTGACGATGCGGTTGTTGTTGTGGGCCGGACTACAGTCGTAGGTGTAGAGACAGTATAAGAGGGGGCTTAGCACACAGCCCTGTGGGGAACCGGTACTCAACCTGCGAGTGGAGGAGAGGTGGGGGCCAAGTCTCACAGTCTGGGGCCGGTTTGTGAGGAAATCCTTAATCCAGGCACATGTGACAGTGGGGAGGCCGAGAGTGACCAGTTTACCAATGAGGATGTCCGGGATGATTGTGTTAAAGGCTGAACTAAAATCCACAAAGAGCTGACAAGTGATAGATGATCCAGGTATTTTGGTAGTAAAAATAAAGGCGTAGACTATTTTCTAAATGGGGTGAGAATCCAGTAATCGGAGGTGCAAAGGGACTTGGGAATGCTGGTGCAGGATTCCCAAAAAGGTTAATCTGCAAGATGAATCAGTGTTAAAGAAAGCAAACTCATCTGAGGAAGGATGTGCTGGCTCTGGAGAGGGTCCAGAGGAGGTTTACAAGAATGATCCCAGAAATGAGTAGGTTTACCTATGATGATCGTTTGTCAGCACCGGGCCTGTACTCGCTGGAGTTTAGAAGAATGAGGGGGGACCTCATTGAAACATACAGAATAGTGAAAGGCTTGGGTAGAGTAGATGTGGAGAGGATGTTTCCATTAGTGGGAGAGTCTAGAACTAGAGGTCATAGCCTCAGAATTAAAGGACGTTCTTTTAGGAAGGAGACGAGACATTTCTTTAGTCAGAGGGTGGTGAATCTGGAATTCTTTGCCACAGACTGCTGTAGAGGCTGTCAGTAGACATTTTTAAGGCAGAGATAGATAGATTATTGATAAGTGCAGGTGTCAGAGGTTATGGGGATAAGGCAAAGTGTTTGTGACTCCCTGGGTAGATCACAAAGGAGAGACAATTGGGGTGTGGGTACATGAAATTGGCAAGTTTGATGTTCGTTATTGGGTTGGAGGTTCATGTCATCGGTGCAGAATTAGGCCACGGCCCATCAAGTCTACTCTACCATTCACTCATGCCTGATCTATCATTCCCTCTCAACCCCATTCTCCTGCCTTCTTCCCATAACCTTTGACGCCCTCACTAATCGAGAAGCTGTCAATTTCCACTTTAAAAATACTCAATAACTTGGCCTCAGCCAATGAATTCCACAGATTCAACACCCTCTGGCTAAAGTAGTTCCTCCTCATCTCCGTTCTAAAGGAACATCCTTTTATCCTGTTTTCTGGTGATAGACTCTCCCACTAGTGGAAAAGACCTTTCCACATCCAATCTATCCAGATTTTCACTATTCAATAAGTGTCAATGAGATACCCCATCATCCTTCAGAACTCCAGCAAGTACAGGCCCAGAGCCATCAATGCTCATCATATGTTAACTGAATCATCCCCGGGTCATTCTTGTAAACCTCCCCTGGACATGAGGCCCAAAACTGCTCACAATACTCCAAATGCAATCTGGCCAGCGTCTTATAAAGCTTCAGCATTACATCGAAGATAGACACAAAATGGTGTAGTAACTCAGCAGGACAGGCAGCATCTCTGGAGAGAAGGACTGGGAGATGTTTTGGGCCGAGACCCTTCTTCAGACAGTACATCCCTGTTTTTACATTCTCATCCTCTTGAAATGAATATTAGCAGTGTATTTTCCCTCCTTGCTACTGATTCAATCTGCAAATTAACCTTTTAGGAATCATGCACCATCACTCCTAAATTCCTTTGGTTACCTGTGGACTAGGAGGTGGGTCTACAGACATCTGCAGACCCACAAGTAGACGACCCAATGTAGAGGACAGTCATACTCGTTTTGAGTGAGCGCCAATGATGATGATGATGATGTTCTATTGCTAAGCCATGAATTTTCTGATTGATGGAGCAGATATGAGGTTTTGTAATTTTTATGTCCTGAAGTTTAGACAAAATGAAAAACCTTCCCATCAGTGTGATTCACATACCACTCAATATATTGGAAAGCAATGATCCAGGGAGAATATTATAATGGGATGGCCTTGCTTTATGAACTAAGGTGCATGATATGAGGCATATAAACTGCTTCTGCTTTGCTTCTCTGCAGTTACAGTAATGGTCTCAGTTACGTCTCTTGTTTGTGTGACTAGACTCCACCTTGGAATGACCTTATTCTTGTAAAGCTCGATTTAATCTCCTTCCATATAACCCTCATGTAGTTGTCCCATCTCTCTCCAAACTGCACACCCCTAACTACTCTACCTTTATGAGCTATCATTCTCAAATTACATGGAAGTAGTCATGCATGTAAAGGGCCTGTGCCGCTTAGGCGACTTTTTAGGTGAGTGCAGGAGACTGCGCTCACCTCATGATCGCCACATGTTCACTGGTGGTCTCTGGTGAGTCTCCTTCATGGTTGCTAGGAGTTCCCGCATTCTGGGAACTAGTCGCAGCTTCAGTATGGTCGCCACAAATTTTTCAACATGTTGAAAATTTTTCTGCAACCGAAAGTTGGTCGCATGGAGAAAATCGATAATCCTGTAGTCGTAGGTGCAGTTGTAGTGGGGTCGCCATGTAATTATGGGTAGTCGAGGTAGTCGTAGATAGTTTTAGTTAATCGCCTTTGCTGACTGGGCATTTTCATTGGCTTACTGGGGGGAAAAATCGTAAGCACGAGTTTTCAGAACCAAGGATAACCGACCGGTAATGTTATATGCTAGCCAAACTTCACACCTGTGTATCTCTGACTTATTAAAAGTCGTCTGGCTTCTTAAAAGTGTCTTTTGTCTAGCTTCTTAAAAAGTGTCTCCCCCCCTTTCTCCCCCCCTTTCTCCCCTTTTAAAGGACTTACCATACACTGTGCTAGCCATCTTAACCTTCCTGTTCATCGCAGTGTGTGTCTGTATCACCTTGGCTTTGCAACGTGTGAATTTCAGACAGCGCTCCCCCCTTTCCCTGGCCCCCGCCTTTGCGATGTGTTTGTGTGTGTGTGTTCCACTCTGACAGTTGCCGTTCCAGTTCCGGGTTTTTCAGGCGAGTGCCGGGAACTTGACAGTCGCCAGCAGTCGGCTGAAAAATCGTCTAAGTGGGACAGGCCCTTAAATGGCACAAATCCAAAACCTTCCCTGCAGAAACACAATGAAACACAACATTCACAAGTGATTTCAAGAGTCAAATGGGAAGCATCTTGCAATATTTTCTGTCAAATAAAGACTTCTTAAATTAATGGTTGTCAATGAGACCTTCTGCTGCTGGTAGTGAAGCTGAATTTACTGACTTAACTAGAATTTTCAGAATGGGTGTGGGATCTCTGGCACTTTGCAAACCAACCAAACTTAATTTAGAGATATAGAGATCAAAGAGTATCCTGTCAGCAATTGTTAATTTTGTTTAAAGCATGCCCATAGTTTTTGGCAATAATATTTTAATTCCTGTTAGGGATTGTAAAAGCAATCCTATTTGGCAGGTACTCAAACGACAGCTTTCAGACTGATAATTGCACTCTATAGTACAATTATATGGACTAGACACGAACCCATTTGTACATGTTTTCATGCACAGATCAAACAAGGAAATGATTTTACCCAGGTGTTAACAATCATTTCTGAGGGAAAATTCACAAATCGGACATTTGGCCCAGTCATTGTACAGATAATAGTTTCAGGTACACGTCTATTAACTGCACAAGCAACACTCTACGCATCTACTTCCTTACGAATATAACAGAGCTTTTCAGTGCCGATTATGACCTTTGTGAAACACACACAGAATATCCATTGCAAATTGTGTCTGTCTTCGGTGCAAACCAGCATTTGCAGTTCCTTCCTACTCAATTTCCAGTGATATTTGATATCAAAAGAGGACTGATTTTAAATTTACCAGGAAATACTAGCTAACATACATTACAGGAAGAGGATATTTAAGGGGCTGTCCCACTGTACGAGTTAATTCAAGAGTTCCCCCGAGTTTGCCCTGATTCGAACTCGAGGAATTACGGTAATAGCCGCTCGTAGGTGCTCGGGGCTCTCGTGGACATTTTTCAAAATGTTGAAAAATCTTCACGAATCTTCCCGAGCTTACCGCGTTTCCCGAGTACCTGCCGTTAGCGTTACGAGCCGCTAAGAGACGTCCCAAGCTCCGACGTACCCGCAACGTACATTCTACATGCTGACCATGAGTTTGATTTTTTTTTTTTAAACTCAGGAGAGCTCTTGAATTAGCTCGTACAGTGGGACAGGCCCTTAACTCCAGCATTTTGAGTCTGTCTCACTTCAAGCCATTTTGTGTATGACCATATGCGGACAGAATCAATGTTTCGAACCTTCTGCTGAAGGAACGCAGAGGCTATTTTCAAATAACATGCCATTAATTGTTTTCATTTCAGAAGCAATTGTTTTCCCTGGGTGGTTCATTCCTGTACTACGCCGATCACTTCAAACTGTACAGTGGTTTTTGTGCAAACCACATTCTACGTGCTTACCACTAGTTTGATTTTTTTTTTAAACTCAGGAGAGCTCTTGAATTACCTCGTGCAGTGGGACAGGCCCTTTAGCACAACTGATCTATTCCGTTTTTTATATCCAATGACCATCTTGATTAGTATGGGTGTCAGGGGTTATGGGGAGAAGGCAGGAGAATGGGGCTAAGAGGGAGAGATAGATCAGTCATGATTGAATGGCGAAGTAGACTTGAAGGGTCGACTAGCCAAATTCTGCTCCTATTACCTGTGACCTTATGACACAGTGAGGTATCAATTGAAGAGACTGCACTGTGCATTGATACCACAGTATCTGCCTGTCTGGTGTCAGTGGTCAGGAGAATGTAACTTGCATGGTTTATCCCTTTAATGTTCACAACCTTTTTGCACGTCGGCTTTGAACAGCTCAGTGCAATTACGGGACCTTACCCATCTTTCTCCTTGCAGTGCCGTGGAGCCACTTGTGCATGAGAATCTATCAAGGCAGACCATCACATGGCAACTTTCCGGACACAGGAAATTGCCATGTGCCTTCTCCCCCAATTTCCCCTCACCTTTATGATCACATTTTTATTCAGCTGCTTCGTAGCTGGCAGGAGAGAGAATACTTTACTTTCTGGTTTACGATGCACTAATCCACACTAATGCAATTGTCAACATGCAGTAGTTGCCAAGCCTTCATATACCATGGCAAATTAGAATATTGCTGTATATGCAAAATGCAATTGGGTATATTTGACATGTTTTACTGTAATTAAAATATTATGGGGGGAGGATTAATTTGGTTGTCAGTTCAATATGTAGCGCACCACCAGAGGATGCAATATGTAGGAAGGAACTGCAGACGCTGGTTTAAACCAAATATAGACACAAAAAGCTGGAGTAACTCAGCGGGACAGGCAGCGTCTCTGGGGAGAAGGAATGGGTGACGTTTCAGATCGAGACCCTTCTTCAGACCCAATATAATTGCAGATGCAATAAATTTATTGTGAAAAGATTTTGATGTTAGCAAAATATCAGCAATAAAAAGTGATCAATAACAATGCAACAAAGTCAGAAGTATTTGGAGTGGTATGGGTTACTGAAAGAAAAGTGGCAGGTGTAATTCCATATGTACAGTAAATCCAATATGCTGGGGTCCTGGTTTCTACACTTCCAGTGCTTCACTTGGACTTCATTTCCCACATTCTCTTTAGTGTTATTGGGACCATGATTCCCACGCTCACTTTAGACACACTGAGGTCCCTTTACTAGTACTCCCTTGAAAGTCAACATGTCGGTTCCCCACACTTTCTTTAAAGTTACTGAGGCCCCTGTCCCTGTGCTCCCATGAGGGAGGAGCTCGTCTCCCGTGCTTCATTGTACGATCTCACATTCCTGCCGAAGTGGGGCATCTGTGAGAACAGCATCAGAAGAGGCCGGATAGTATAACAGGGTTATACCACTGCCCTGGGAAGTGTGTGTCTACAGAAGTGGAATAGGGTTATACCATTCCCCCAAAGTCCGATTGGTTCCACTTTTGTAGACACACACTTCCCAGGGCAGTGGTATGATCTTGATGCACGTAAAATGAGCCATGACCACATTCTCACAGAGGTAGATCTTCACGTCTGAAATTCCTCTCAACAAATGGCAGTGCGTTCAAATCTTTGGTCAGACGGTGGTGAATCGGTGGAATTCTTTGCCACGGAAGGCTGTGGAGGCCAAGTCAGTGGATATATTTAAGGCAGAGATGGATAGATTCTTGATTAGTACAGGTGTCAGTGGCCATGGCGAGAAGGCAGGAGAATGGGGTTAGGAGGGAGAGATAGATTGAATGGCGGAATAGACTTGATGGGCCGAATGGCCTAATTCTGCTCCTATTCCTTATGACCTTTAGTGCTGTTACGAATGTGGCAAATTTAAAGCACAATGGGACTCATCTCTCAGTAATTTTTAAAACATTAACTTTATCAGTCTGTTTATTCGCTCGGCTCACTTACACGGCAATAAAGTACCACAACAATAATCCATTCCTTGCAGATGTGAGGCCTGTTGTATGAAAATGTCCAAACCTTACTTTGATCAAAAGCTTGTATTGCCACCCACTTGTGATAGCTACATTCATTACTGAAAGATTCCTTAAAGAAAATGTTTCGAACTTCATTGAATGAACACCATGATTAATGAAATTATTCATTTTCAGTACAGATGTAAATCTAGAAATAAAACCAATTAAATTGAATTTTACTGATGTCCTCGACTGTATGGGTAGCTTTCTAAAAAGTTGCTGTGTCTATCACTTTAAACCATATGTAGCACGGTGGAATGGGGAATGGAAATAGAATTTCAATACAAGTGCGTCTCATCGCTCTGTTGTCGGGGACAACGGCAGTGACCACACTGACAGTCACACTGGGGTGGACTCACGTGATTTATTCTATTTCCAGTGGTAAGCAAGTCCAGGACCGCACGGGGGCACTCTCGTCAGAGCACATGGGCAATGGTGCTGGTGATCTCGGGCTTGTCCCAGCAACTTTGTCCTGGTCTTCGAAGGTAGGAGATGTGGCGAACTCGGGCCTCTTCCTGCAGTTCACCCTTGCCTCAAGAGGAGGTGCTGATGGTACAGGTTTCTTCCTGGTGGTTCAGCTTTGGACTTGAAGAGGCGATGCTGGCAGTCTCAGGATTACCGTGTTGACCAGGCTTCACCTGTGTGTGTGTGTGTGTGTGCGGGCACAGTCCCTCATTGTCTGTGGGCAGGAAGAGATTCTGCCATCTCAGGCTTGCCCACACACTCAGTCGCAGCCTCATGTAGAGGTGATGGCAGTCTTGGGCTTCTATCCCGTCAGTCCAGTCTTGACCACACAGTGGAACTGGTGGTCTCGAGTTTGTCACAGTGGCTCAGTCCTCCCTGTGACAAGGGAACACAGCTAGCAGGGAGGCACTCCATTTTGGCCCCTTTCTCATTTTGGCTCCCTTCTCATTTTTGGCTTCCTTTCTCTCCCTTCTCTGGCAGGAATTCCTGCTTTTTGTAGGGAGTAGGTTTACAAGGTTCAAATGGCCTACCAATATCAGCTAATTAGACGGTAGACAAAAAATGCTGGAGAAACTCAGCGGGTGAGGCAGCATCTATGGAGCGAAGGAAATAGGCAACGTTTCGAGCCAAAACCCTTCTTCAAACTGATGTGGGGGGGGGGGGGGAGGGGGGCGGGAAGAAGAAAGGAAGAGGAGGAGCCAGTGGGCTGAGGGAGAGCTGAGAAGGGGAGGAGAAAGCAGGGACCACCTGAAATTAGAGAAGTCAATGTTCATACCGCTGGGGTCCAACCTGCCCAAGCGAAATATGAGGCATCTGCTCCTCCAATTTACGGTGGTCCTCACTCTGGCCATGGAGGAGGCCGAGGACAGAAAGGTCGGATTCGGAATGGGGGGGGGGAGTTGAGGTGCTGAGTCACCGGGCGATCAGGTTGGTTATTGCGAACTGAGAGACCAGCTAATTCGACTCAGCTTTTTGCCATCTGATGCTGAGGATTGGCCTGTCAGCCAGTTAAAGAGGTCAAGGGAGAGGGCACTGTCACCTTGCTATAAGTAAAAGTGAAAGTCATTCCCTTATTAAAAATAAGTTTAAAAAATGTAGTAATTCTTCCCTATAATTTAAACTTCATGATATAAATCATTTGGTGTGTAGGGTTCTCTTCTGATATGTAGAGTTACAGTGATATGAATTATTGAAATAAGGCCATCTAAGCAGAATGTATTTACTGCTTGAACAATACTAACTGCTTGATCTCAAGCCAACGTAACATTTCTTATTGGGATCCTGTCTTCAAAACAACCTTTGTAGCCACAGCCTTTGACTGATAGAGTGCCAAGAAATTGTAACCATTTTTAAGGGTTTTGTAGACCTTAGTGTCCGTGCAGTTTTGCAGTGGTTTTAAGCCATTTAGAAAATCCATATTTTGAAAAATGTTAAATGCAAAGAAATTATCAAAGTGATGTAGATAGATGATTTCAATAGTGATAAAAAGATTAAGTTGTCACATTATAGAATCATACAATGCGGAAACAGGCTCTTTGGCCCAACTTGCCCATGCCGACCAACATACGCTTGTCCCAGCTGCCAGCGTTTGGCCCAAATCCCTTGAAACTTTTCTCATCCACATACCTGTCCAAACTTCTTTTAAACGTTATTATAGTACCTGCCTCAACTACCTCCTCTGGCAACTTGTTCCATGTGCCCACCACCCTCTGTGTGAAAAGGCTGCCCCTCCGGTTCCTATTGAATCTTTCCCATCTCACTAAACTTACGTCCTCTGTTTCTTGAATTCCCTACTCTGGGTGAAAGACTCTGTACATTCCCCCTATCTATCCCCCTCATGATTTTATATGTAAATATTGTATTGTTTTAGTATACCACATGAGTGCACTACTACAATTCCTAAATATAAAAGTATCAATTAGGAATATGCGCTAACTCAGCCAAATAGATTATGCAAAATGTTTCCAAAGTAAAATAATTTCCATTAAAGAAAAATCACATTTGCACTGTGGCCTACAAAATCACACCTAAATTGTCTTCATTTATTATTTTTAATTAGGAAAAAATGCCATAGGGCATTTGTTTTTACTTCCAAAGTAAGTAATATCGACATGGTGAAAGTTGAGATTTTAATGAAAATCTTAAAGGAAAGGAAACGGGTAAAATGCCAGAAAAGTTTAGAATTACCCAGTGTGGAATATAATGAAGGCATTGCTACTAATCATAGATACCAGCAAGGATTGGATGCTCAAGACGATAAATTCAGAAAATAAGACTGCAGGTGCAGGAATAGTGCAATTTTTGAGCTGGAAAAAAACGAATTTTATGAAAGGCTTCATACATCCAGCACAGTCAATTGTAGAGTTTATTTGAGAAAGCATGTCTTGAACAATGCACAATGCTATTTTCTAATTATTTTGACTTTAATCTAAAATAATACATATTTTGTCTGTCGTGCACCTCCCCCTTTCCCAACTCTACCTCCCCCAACACACACACACAGACACACACACGAACACGCAGACACACACGAACACGCAGACACACACAAACACACTAACACGCAGATACACAAGCACACACACACACAGCCACAGCACACACAGACACACACACATGCACGCACACACACACACACACACACACACACGAACACACACACACGAACACACACACACGCAGACACACACGAACACACACACACAAACACACACACACACACACACACACACACACACACACACACACACACACACACACACACACACACACACACACACACACACACACACACACACACGAACACACACACACACACACACACGCGCTCTCACACCCGCACACACACACACACACACACACACACACACACACACACACACACACACACACACACACACACACACACACACACACACGAACACACACACACACACACACACACGAACACGAACACACACACACACACACACACACACACACACACACACACGAACACGAACACACAGACACACACACACACACACACACACACACACGAACACACACACACACACACACACACACGAACACACACACACACACACGAACACACACACACACACACACACACACACACACACACGAACACACACACACACACACGACACACACACACACACACACACACACGCACACACACACAGACACACACACACGAACACACACACACACAACACGCAGATACACAACACACACACGCACACTCACACAGACACACACGCAGACACACACGAACACACTAACACGCAGACACACACGGACACGCACACTCACACACGAACACACACGAACACGACAGACACACAGACACACACACAGACACAGATACACACAGAAACACACACACACACACACACACACACACACACACACACACACACACACGTGCACACACACGTGCACACACAAGGCGCACACACACCACATACACACACTCCCCACACACACACAGACACACACGGCACGGTGGCACAGCGGTAGAGGTGCTGCCTTACAGCACGCAGCGACGGAGACCCCGGGTGCTGTCTGTATGGAGTTTATACGTTCTCCCAGTGACCTGCATGGGTTTTCTCTGAGATATTTGGTTTCCTCCCACACTCCAAAAGACGTACAAGTTTGTAGGTTAATTGGCTTGGTGTATGTGTAAAAATTGTCCCTAGTGTGTGTAGGATAGCGTTAATGTGCGGGGATCGCTGGTCGGTGCGGACTCAGTGGACCGAAGGACCTATTTCCACACTGTATCTCTAAACTAAACACACACACACACACACACACACACACACACACACACACACAGACAGGCACACATACACACACACACACAGTTGCACACACATATGTGTGCATACACACATGCATAGATAGACACAGAGACGCACACGCTCACACACACACATGGGCACAGACATATACACACACACACACGCACGCACACACTCACACACACACACATACACATAAACCCACAGACACATACATATGCGTACACACACACACGCACTGCGTACACACACACAGGCACACATGCGTGCGCACACACACTGACACACACACACAGACACACACACACACACACACACACACGCACAGACACACAGACACACACACACAAACACACTCACACACACACTCACACACGCACACACACAGACACACACACACACACACACACACACACACACACACACACACACACACATACATACACACACACACATATACACACACACACACACACACACACACACACACACACACACACACATATATACACACACACACATATATATACACACAAGGTCAGAGCACAAAGTCACAAGACAAAACGTCAGCAGGATCAATCATTCACTTTTTAAAGGAGCCTGTTCAAAGTGACAGTGTAAAAGCCTCCAAGATGAAAGCATGCAGTCTTGTCTGGTGAGTGATGTTTAAAGTTAAAGAAGTCAAGAATAAAATCATTTTTGATTTAACATCAAATAGTGCAGAGAATGCTGACGTAAGACTTTATCTGAGCCTATTTTAACACGCAGTATATCAAAGTAAGCAAACAGAAATAGATGGAGCGGTGTTATTGCTTTTAATTAGAATTTAATTAGAATTTACCAGAGTTTCAAATACAGTGGACCCTCGTTATAATGGACCATGGAGGGGGAATCTTGTTCGTTATGGCAGATTGTCCACTGCTACCTACATGACACGCTCAGTCATCATGGGGTTCTCTTACCCTCTCATCAGCTGCTGCTTTGCTTTGTCCGCTCAACGCTACACCATCACCTCATCTCCTTCTCCATCACTCTGTCCACTTGGCCTCTCCCAATGCTCCACCTCCTCCTCCTATGTCCTCGCGGTTACTGACAACTTCCAAGGGGGAGAAGGAGGAGGATGAGGCAACAGTGGAGGTGGGGGGGGCGGGAAAGAGGCTGAGTGGGCAGAGCGACGGGAGGGGAAGGAGTCGCGGTGGGACAAGGCAAGGGGCCGACAGGGTGAAGCAGAGGAGATCAGAGTGAGTGGGTCTACTCAGTGGCTGAGAGTGTCCAGTCAGTCGTGGCGGCCTGAAGTAAACTCTGTCCCCAGAGGCTACAATGTGAGTCACAACAACAGCCACATCAACCAGACTGTGTGATGGGTGAACAAGGGTTCACTGGGGCACCTTGCCAATCAGGGGTGGCGTCGGTAGCCGAGGCTGTAAACCGCTGGGGAGGTCATGCAAGAGGGTTTTGGCTTCAACAGTTCCATCCGTTATATACAAAATCCGTTATAAAGGGGTCCGTTAAATCAACGGTTTACTGTAAGTCAAGTAGAAGAAGCATTTTGAGTTTTACAACTTCCTAAATTTATTTTAAAGTATAACCAGCTTTATTTTTAAAGTATAACCAAGTTATACAAGAGTAGAATTAGGCCATTCGGCCCATCAAGTCTACTACGCATCTGCTTCCTAATCCCATTTTCCTGCCTTCGCCCCATAACCCTTGACATCCGTTCTAATCAAGAATTTGTCTATCTCTGCCTTAAAAATATCCACTGATTTAGCCTCCACAGCCCTCTGTGGCAATGAGTTCCACGCTGACTTAAGAACTTCCTCCTCACCTCCTTTCTAAAAGAGCACTTTCTGATGTTAGATTTAGAAAATTGGTTTCTTCAATAATAAAGCTCTTTAATTTCTGAAGATGTTTATTCCTTGAAGTAATATTGGTCAAGCATGACTAAAGTTCAATGTATTCCCCACTTCTAACAGATTGGCTCTACTTGGTGGTGAAGAAATAAGATCAGATATTTTAAATATGGTCATGAAAGAATGGGTTGACTGGGTTTGTATTTACTGGAATTTAGAAGGATGAGAGGCGAATTTATAGAAACATATAACATTCTTAAGAGATTGGACAGGCTAGATGCAGGAAAAATGTTCTTGATGTTGAGGGAGTCCAGAACCAGGGATCACAGTTTAAGAATAAGGGGGAGGCCATTTAGGTCTGAGATGAGGAACTTTTTCACCCAGAGAGTTGTGAATCTGTGGAATTCTCTGCCACAGACGGCAGTGGAGGCCAATTCATTGGATGTTTTCAAGAGAGTTAGATATAGCGCTTAGGGCTAACGGAATCAAGCAGGAACAGGGTACTGATTGTGGATGATCAGCCAAGATCATATTGAATGGTGGTGCTGGCTCGAAGGGCCGAATGGCCCACCCCTACACCTATTTTCTATGTTTCTATGTTTCTTTATGCAAAGTGTAACATTTATCATAATGTAAACCTCAAAGCTGATTAGCAAGAAAACATGTTTTAGAGGAGCTAAAACAGCACCACTAACATTGGCAACAAGAGTTCAAGCCCAATTATTCTATAACATATCATTAATCATTTACCATTAATAGCCAAAGAGAAGGCCAAACGGCTATTGTTGAAGTAGATTCATAAGCCATTTTTTTAGTTTTGTAATTTGAGATTACATTAGTTTGCTTTTCTTATGAGGAAGCAATGATGGTCTAAAAGAAAGTAAACATTTTTGCAACCACCATATCTTGAGGAAATGTAAAATAAGACAAAGACAGGTAACTACTGCCCTCATGTTTCTGGACAATAATTGTATTGCAAGCAAACGTTTCAACATTTTGGCAATTGTACCCTATTTGTATATTTTATAGACAATAGGTGCAGGAGTAGGCCATTCGGCCCTTCGAGCCAGTACCGCCATTCAATGTGATCATGGCTGATCATGATCACATTGATTTATCTTTCACGATATAATTATTAAAAGTAGTGAAATAATAGGCAGAAACTCATTAGATGACAGCTTTTTAGGCAGTTATTGCCATTTTCTCAATAGGTGTTTAAAAAGAAAATTCCAAATTCCCAGTCCAAGTCCATAATTCCCAGAAAGTCAAAATATAATTTGATAGAGTGGTAAAGAAAGTGTCTGGTGTGCTTGCACTCATAGGTCGGGGCATAGAGTATAAGACTCAGTATGCCACGGGTGGTGCAGCGGTAGCTACCTTACAGGGATGCAGTGCTGGAGACCCGGGTTCGATCCCGACTAAGGGTGCTGTCAGGGGAGGGGGGGGTGTAGGGGAGGGGTGTGTGTAAGGGAGGGGGTTGTAGGGGAGGGGGGGCTGTGAGGGAGGGAGGGCTGTGGGGGAGGTGGGGTATGGGAGGGGGGTGCGTGGGCTAACCGGTTCCCGATTCCGGCTCCGACCGCACTCATCGGCTCCCGGAACCGGCTCTGGACTCACTCACGGCTCCCGTCCCCAGCGCCTGTCGCGCTCACAGCTCCCGCCCGTGAACACAGCCAGCCCCCGCCCGCGGACAAAGCCCGCTCCCGCCCGCAAACATAGCCCGCCCCCGACCGCCAACACAACCCGCCCCCGCACGCAGAACACAGCCCACACTCTGCTCCTTCAGCTTTATTCTCGGTGTCGGTGATTGACAGCGGGTGCCAGAAGGAACATTGCCGTCCCTATGAATAACAGACCAATAACCTTTGTGATATTTCACCGATCAGAACAAAACTTGGTGCGCTTGGAACAGAGAACGATGAGTAAGGTGGCGAAAAAATCCTAGCAATATAGGGTACCGTTTTTGCGCAAGTTTAAAAACAACGCCAACTGGAAGAGGACAAGATGAGAGTTTTACTAATAGTATATAGATAGATAGATAGATAGATAGATAGATAGATAGATAGATAGATAGATAGATGTCACTAGAACTAGATTATAAACAGGTTATGCTTTTACGTACGGGGTTTAGGCCCAATGCCTCTAATCAAAAAATAACAATGCATCTGTCAGAGGCAGTTTTGTGCCATACGCATACCTTATATCTGACTTTACTCAGATAGGCACAGACATGAAATAAAACACCTTGTAGATCAGTGGTGATCACATTGGTTTATTGATCAAGTTGTTTTATTGAAGGCCTTTACAGTGTGCACCATAAAACACTCGGAGGGGACCCAGAGATTCATTGTACCTAAGGTATTTTTATATTCTCATGATACAATGGTTGTGGATTTGAAATGAGTCATCATTGATCAATGTCTCTGTAATTTTTCATCTTTGCCTTTCCCCAAAGTTAATTTCTAATCTTATGTTTCCTGTTAGTTAGTATACCACTCTCCCCATTACCGAAAATGGCTGTATCCCTGTATGGAGAATTGATGTGGTCAGTTTATTAAAAATGGCCGTTAATTGGTGGGTACACTGGAGCAGCTATAATCTCAAGGTTGTAATGGATGAGAACCTAAACAGAACTGCAAACAACTATCCCTCCTCAATATACAGCAGAGTGTATTAGTTTTTGCTATTTTAATTAATCTGTGCTGTGAAATACATTGATACATCTATTTATAACCTTCCCAACATTCGTTGGCCATTTTTCCCATCATGCTTCCCAAGTATGTGAGGTCTAAGGTTAAACAGACTATAACCTACTCATCCTCCTTATAATTTCCAAATTTCTGACATTTCCCCCTCTTGGCGAGTAGCCACGCCATATTAAATACTCCCTAAGAGATCTTTTGGAATTAAAGTTAGGGCTTCTGATGGTTAAATGTTGTTTCATTGGAGCGCTCATGAATCCAGCATGCATATTAGAAACCTGCAAAAACAGAAACAAATCCAGCCAATTGCCAGTTGTGTTAGTTAAGTTCTTCCTCTAAAGGGCCTGTCCCACTTTTAAGGCACTTTTTTCGGCGACGGTCACAGTCGTAGCAGGTCGCCAAAAAAGTGGCGACTGGTCCCCCCCACGACAATGTCTACTGCAAGCTACGACAATCTGCCACCTAGTTGACGGCAAGCTACGGCAAGTTACCGACAACCGGCGACCCATTAGAACATCCACCTACGACCACACCTACGACAACCTACAACCACACAGGGACAACTTACGACAACCAAAATTAACCTACATCCACCCACGACAAGCTACGACCCTGTTGGCGACAGCTGAAGATAACTGAAAATAATTTAGTCGCTGGTACCTGTTGCCGGTTGGCGTAGATTGACGTTGGTAATCACCAGTGGAATTCACCTAAGTCAGCACCCGGCGAATTCACCAACGTCACCTGGCGACAACCTACGATAGCACCTACAACAGGAGAAGACAAGCTACGTCAAGAAAACAGTCGCCAAAATGTTTTGAAACATTTCAAAATCCAGTGGCGACCAAAAAATCATTACGATTCTTTAGGCAACTTGAGGAGACTACTCACGACCATACAGGCCATACATACCCCGTGACCATGTGGTGACTGCCTCGTTGCCGAAAAAAATCGTCTACGTGGGACAGGAGCTTAAGGTTTATTCTGATTCAATTGAGTCTGATGTTTCCAATTAGCAATCCCTCTTACATTAGCCTGTTAGCTTATGACCAGTTAGCCTGACTTCGGTGGTGGGAAAGATGTTGGAGTCAATTATTAAAGAGGTAATAATGGGGCATGTGATGCTGGAGTCAATTATTAAAGAGGTAATAATGGGGCATTTGGATAGCAGCAAAAGGATTAGTCCAAGTCAGCATGGATTTATGAAAGGAAAATCATGCTTGACTAATCTTCTGGAATTTTTTGAGGATGTGACAAGTAAAATGGATGAAGGGGAGCCAGTGGATGTAGTGTATCTAGACTTTCAGAAAGCCTTCAATAAGGTCCCGCACTGGAGACTGGTAACTAAAATTAGAGCACATGGTATTGGGGGTAGGTTGTTGACGTGGATAGAAAATTGGTTGGCAGACAGGAAGCAAAGAGTAGGAGTGAACGGGTCTTTTTCAGAATGGCAGGCAGTGGCGAGTGGAGTGCAGCAAGGCTCGGTGTTGGGGCCGCAACTGTTTACCATATATATTAATGATTTGGAAGAGGGAATTAGGAGCAACACTAGCAAAGCTACGTGGCAGTGTGAACAGTGAAGAGGATGTTAGGAGGTTGCAGGGTGACCTGAACAGGTTGAGTGAGTGGGCAGATGCGTGGCAGATGCAGTATAATATAGATAAATGTGAGGTTATCCACTTTGGCGAAAAAACAAGGGGGGCAGATTATTATCTCAATGGGGTTAGGTTAGGTAAGGGGGAGGTGCAGCGCGACCTGGGTGTCCTTGTACATCAGTTACTGAATGTTGGCGTACAGGTACAGCAGGCAATGAAGAAAGCTAATGTAATGTTGGCCTTCATAACGAGGATTTCAGTAAAAGCTTTGTAATTAATTCCGTAAACCTCTCCACTTTTCGATCCTTCTTAAAATCTACCAGTCTTTTGATCATGTGTTCATATTTAGTGAGGTTTTCTTTGTTAATGTTCCTATGAAATGGCCAAAAATGTTTTATTACTTTATGGGTGAAGTGCAAATATAAGATTTTATGTTGTAATAAATGATATTGCCTCCTCCAAGCACTCTTTGTTGCAGGGTTTAGTTTAGTTTAGAGATACAGCGAGCAAACAGGCCCTTCAGCCCGCACTGTTCAGCGATCCCCACATATTAACGTTATCCTACACACACAAGGGACAATTTACACTAAGCCAATTAATCCACAAACATGTACGTCTTTGGAGTGCGGGAGTAAACGGAAGATCCCGGAGAAAACCCACGCAGGTCATGGGGAGACAAACCCCGAGTTGGGATTGAACCCGGGTCTCTGGCACTGCAAGTAACTCTACCGCTGCGCCACCATGCCGCCCGACCCATCCACCACATTCCGTGCCACCTCGCTGTCTGGTTACCGTCAGAGTGTTCTATTATTTTTGTGTAGGTCTTTAATTTCACATTTTTAATATTCATTCACGAGATTCTAATGCTGGTATACCAACATTTATTGTCCGACTCTAACTGCATTTTGACCTGCCCTCCTGAATTATTGCAGATCACATTGGCAAACATAATCCTATTCTGATGCAAGGGAATTTTGACTGAGTAACATCGAAGGAACAGGACTATATTTCTAAATCGGGATAAAATGCAATGATTCGAACCTGCACAATGGGAAAACTGAATGTTGTGAAGTGTCATTATGCTTCTTTGCTTGGGGTTCATAAACCATCAGAGCGGATTCAGCGCCGTTCAGAGCATCGGTGACTCCGCCATTCTATCACGGCCAATCTATCTTTCCCGCTCAACCCCATTCTCCTGCCTTCTCCCCATAAACCTTGACACCCATACTAATCAAGAATCCTCAATCTCCGACTTAACAATACCCAAGACGTCCTGCATAGCCATCTGTGGCAATGAATTCCACAGAATCACCAGCCTCTGACTAAAGAAATTCCTCCTCATCTCCGTTCTAAAGGTACGTCCCTTTATTCTGATGCTGTGAAATGTGGTCGTAGACTCTTCCACTAGTGGAAACATCCTCTCCACATCCACTCTATCCACCTCTCCCTCCTCCCCTTTATCTTTCTAAACTCCAGCATGTTCAGGCCCAGTGCCGTCAAACACTCATCAGATGTCAACCCAATCATTCTTGATATAATTCTCGTAAACCTCTTGTGGACCCTCTCCAACGCCAGCGCATCCGTCCTCAAATATGGGGCCCAAAGCTGCCTACAATACTCCAAATGTGGCCTTTTAAGGCCTCAGCATTACATCCCATTTTTATCTTCTAGTTCTCTTGAAATGATTATTAACATTGCATTTGCCTTCATTACTACCGATTCGACTTGCAAATTAACCTTTTGGAAATCCTTCACAAGCGCTCCCAAGTCCCTTTGTACCTCTCGTTTCCGAATTCGCTCCCCATTTAGAAAATAGTCTACGCCTTTATTCCTACTACCAAAACGGACAACTCCACACTTTGCCAAGCTGTATTCAATCTGCCACTTCTTTGCCCACTCTCCCAACCTATCCAAGTCCTTATACAGAGTCCCTGTTCTATTTACACTACCTGCCACTTCACCTATCTTTGTATCATCTGCAAACTCGAGGTGATTGAGATCATGGCAGATGCTGTTGGTGCAGCTTGGGTGATTTGCTGCAGTACCCATATAGAAATATAGAAACATAGAAAATAGGTGCAGACCCATTTGGCCCTTCGAGCCTGCACCGCCATTCAATGTGATCATGGCTGATCATCCAACTCAGTATCCCATACCTGCCTTCTCTCCATACCCCCCGATCCCTTTAGCCACAAGGGCCCCATCTAACTCCCTCTTAAATATAGCCAATGAACTGGCCTCAACTACGCTCTGTGGCAGAGAATTTCACAGAATAAGAATATCTGTCTTAATGTAATGTGGTGTTAGTGGAGTTACAAATAGGCTGCTTTATCCTAATGGAAGCTAGGTCTTGCGCATGGAGCTGTATTTATCTTGGTAAATACAGAATATTTCATTTTGCTCCTTCTGACTTGCATCTTATAGATGGTGAAAAGTTTGATATATTAGCAGGTGGGTTACTTATTGTAGCCTATCTATCCTCTGGCCTGCTCTGGTAGCTACAGTATTTATGTTGCAGACCCAGTTAAATTCTGGTTGAAGATAAACTGTGATAGTTGGTCAATTCACCATTGGAAATACTGCTAGATTTTCAAGGGGAGATGATTATATTCTCTCTGGTTGGAAAAGGTCGCTGCCTGTAATCTCCCTCAGATGATCCCAAGACTCAAGGGTGCTGAGGCATTCACTCGCGTTACCATGTATCTATACACTGTTTATGAGGATGTTGCTAGGACTAAAGGGGTGAGCTATAGGGAGAGGTTGAGTAGGCTGGGACTCTATTCCCTGGAGCGCAGGAGGATGAGGGGTGATCTTATATAGGTGTATAAAATCATGAGAGGAATAGATCGGGTAGATGCACACACTCTCCTGCCCAGAGTAGGGGAATCGAAGACCAGAGGACATAGGTTTAAAGAGAAGGGGAAAAGATTTAATAGGAATCTGAGGGGTAACTTTTTCACACAAAGGGTGTATGGAACAAGCTGCCAGAGGACGTAGTTGAGGCAGGGGCTATCCCAATGTTTAAGAAACAGACAGGTACATGGATAGGACAGGTTTAGAGGGATATGGCAGGTGAGGTGGGACTAGTGTAGCTGGGACAAGTAGGGCCGAAGAGCTTGTTTCCACACTGTGTCACTCTATGACTCTAAATGGATCGATTGTAATCATGTATTGTCTTTCTACTGACTGGATAGCATGCAACAAACATTTTTCATTGTACCATGGTACAGGTGACAATAGCCTAAACTAAACTAAACATGTGGCAATGGATTGCTTTTTTCCTCTGAGCAATTCAAAACAGAACTGTGCAAACATCCCCATAGCTAATATCCCCCAAATCATTGGTAAAGATGGCTGTGCTGAAGAAACTGCCCAGAGAAACACATGTCACCATCTGGAAGAAAATACAGGAGTCTGAAAACTATAATGTCCAGGTTCAGGAACAGCTACTTCCCCACAGCCATCAGGCTATTAAAGACTACGACCTCCAAATAAGTTCTGAACCACATAGTCTATCATTATATGTGATCTGTATATATGTATCTATGCGAAGGCTGCAGACGTCAATAGCATCAACAAACTCATCAGGAAGGCTGGCTCCGTCCTGGGGGCGGAGTTGGATTCATGGGAGGTTGGTCTTGGAGGGGAGGATGCTCCTCAAACGGCGGATCATCCTGGACAATACAGCTCACCCCCTCCATGACACACTGGTCAACCTGAGGAGTACCTTCAGCAACAGACAAGTTCCACCAAGATGCAGCACAGATCCTTTTTCCTTGTAGCTATCAAACTGTACAACTCCTCCCCCTTCTGTCGTGGGTTCTATCGTCGTATATCATATCATATATGTGAGTATGTGCATAAGTGTATTAGGGCAGTGGGCAGGAGCTATAGACCTGCACGGGAAGGTAAACGCTCCCGCCCCCACGAGTCTCGGGCAGATGGGGCTTGTCAGCCTGGGAAGGCAGTCCATCTAGGAGAGGGAAAACTCTGATTTAAAACCTCCACTGCCTTGTGGCCATATCCAGTCATGGAAAAGGCTCCAGGAGTAAACCTCAAGAAAATCCGGAGTCGGAGCCCCTAAGGCAGTTCGTCGTTGTCTACAACCTCGATTTGGCAGCTCCAGCGACGGCACTGGTTCCAAACTGTAACGGCCCTGCTGTTCCTTTGGATCGATCAGCGACGTGGAGAGGGGGGATGTGCTGCATGGGCAACAGCCTGTCCTCCATATGACATCGCCTAAGCTTGCATCCGACCAGGATGCATCACCCAGGGTCAGTCATGACCGAGAGGGTCCTACTACTGAATACATACACACACATGAAATTTTTTTCCTTCGTTTATTATATTGTTTACAGTGTACTATTGTTTACATATTCTGTTGTGCTGCTGCAAGTAAGAATTTCATTGTTCAACCTGGGACATATGACAATAATATTACTCTTGACTCGTGCAGGTATATCAGTTCAGTTTTGTTTATTGCCACGTGTCCTGGGGGACAGTGAAAAGCTTTTGTTGCGTGCCAACCAGTCAACGGAAAGACAATACATGATTACAATTGATCCATTACAGTGTATCGATACATGATAAGGGAATACCATTTAGTGCAAGGTAAAGCCAGCAAAGTCCACTCAAGGATAGACTGAGGGTCATCAATGAGGTGGATAGTAGTTCAGGGCTGCTCTCTGATTGTGGGAGGATGATTCAGTTGCCTGATAACATGAAGTTGAAGATGATCTCCAACCCTCCCCCCCCCATTTTGTTATTTGTGTCGGATGCCTCCAGCCCTCAATGGTACCCTCACACTACAGTAATTTGATCTTTATTTAATAAATTCACATTGATTAAAGTGTATATACTTAGTATGTAAATTATAACCCCCTGGAATATTAGTTTAGGAAGACAGCATCAATTACATAATTGAAGATTCTGGTGGATGCAAAATGCTGGAGTAACTCAGCGGGTCAGGCAGCATCTCTGGAGAGAAAGAATGGGTGACGTTTCGGGTCGAGACCCTTCTTCAGACTGATGTCAGGGGAGTGGGCGAGACAAAGATAGAATATAGTCAGACACAGTAAGACTAGTGGGAAAACTGGGAAGGGGAATGGGAGAGAGATTACTTCAGATAGCCCTTGCTTTCCCTCTCTCTCCATCCCCTCCCCTTATCAGTTCTCCCGCTAGTCTTACCATCTCCGCCTACATTCTATCTCTGTCCCGCCCACTCCCCTGACATCAGTCTGAAGAAGGGTCTCGACCCGAAACGTCACCCATTCTTTCTTACACATTGAAGATTCTGGATTGCATTTGGATGCAGAAAATAGCCGCCACATTTACCATCTTGCAATAACAGTTAATGATGTTTGTATAAAAGAACTGTTTTTTATCCAAAATAAATCATATTAACACCACTGATAATGTGAAAGCCTTTTTTTAAATCATTTGTGAGATATTTTATTTTATGATTATTTAAATTTTAGATTGTTTCAATATTTTGAAAAAGAGCTTAAATGCAATAATGTACTGTAGTATACGATATAATTATCACAGAGACACAAGAGACTAAAGATGCTGTAACCTTAAAAAAAAAACAGACTGCTGGAGGAACTCAACAGGTCAGGCAGCGTCTGTGGAAGGAAATGGACGGGCAACTTTGGGACCAATCATCAGACAGGATCTAACACTCTCCACAGATGCTGCTTTACCCATGTAATCCTTCCAGCAGTTTACTATTTGCTCATATAATGATCACAATTCTGTATTTTAAATTCTGTTGCTGGACAATTAACCAACTGCAGGAGTCAAAATGTTTCAGCTAAATGGATTTGAACCCAGCTGTGAGTCCAACCTCTTTCTAAGAGTTGAGTCGCACTTAGATATTCTCTTTATTGTAGTAGAAGTGAACGCCTCGTGGTTTCGGAGATGAGTAGTGATTGCACATTTTATGTAGAGTGTTAGAGAGGTCTTTGGGTCCACAGAAGAACACGCCAACACTGCATCTGCACGGAAGGCAAATTCATAGATAATTCAGAACAAAGACATCTCGTACACTTTTGTGGTGAGCATTGTAATTTGTACTCTCAGATCAGAAACTACTGAAGGTGAGCTGTTGAAATATCGTCAAAAAATTGCAAAAAGCGGCAAAGTGCATCATTTCACCCAGCTGGCACCAGAATACAATCACTCGCTTGATACAAAAATCACCAGTTATCTGTCAAGTATAAAACCAAGAAAATTGACACTGTCTGGTCTTTTCTTTGCTACATTAAACCTTGAAGTGTAGTTGATGTTGGGTGAGATTCATCTGCATTGCAGGAAAGATCCTGTGAGCTAATTGCATGATTGAACTCACCACATTCAATTCCTGCATCTAGTGGGGTTTACAGTGTCAACACTTCTGAGATGTAGCAAATGGAACACTGCAGGAGGTGTGCATGGCGGTTAATACTAAAGAGATGAAACATAGTGTTTCATATTGCACAACCAACTTATTATATAGTTTGCAAGAAATGCATTATACTTTGTACAAAAGTGGGTTTGTGCGGCACCCGTTTCATTCTTGCCATACAGAAGGTTTTCGAGGTAGTTAAACATCAGTGTTCTTACATTTAGTTATATAAAGAACACCACATGGCAACTGGCTGTTAGCCCAACAGATCAACGCTGGTTTTAATCCTAGTTATGAGCACATTCATGCCTGTTTTATTACCCAACCAAGCATAGAACATGAAGAAGCACCTCTGTGACCCAGCGTGGGTTTTCTCCGAGATCTTCAATTTCCCCCCACACTCCAAAGATGTGCAGGCTTGGTAAATGTAAAAATTGTCCCTAGTGGGTGTAGGAAGGTGTTAATGTGCGGGGATCGCTGGTCGGCGCTGACCGGGTGGGCCGAAGGGCATGTTTCCATGCTGTATCTGTAAACTCTAAACACCCTACCTGTGCTGACTATGATGACAATCTAAATCAACCGCATCTGCCTGCTTGTGGTCAGCATCTGTCTAAACCTTCCCTATTCATGTCTCTGTCTGAAAGCTGCTGGAACATTGCTGTGGTATCTGATTCTACCATCTCACCTGGAAGTGCATTTCAGGCACTGTGTAAAAAGTACTCGCCTCACACATCCCCTTTAAACCCCCGCCCCCCACCTTAAAGGTACGCCCTCTAGTTTTGACACATGGGAAAAATACTTTGATTATCTACCCCATCTATGGCTCTCATCAGTTTACATACTTGTGTCAGGTCGCTTCTCAGCCTCCGACGCTCCACTGAAAACAATCCTTAGAAGACTTACCGAGGGTTCTCCTCAGCTATGCGTTTGAATTCCTTGTTCCAGTTTGGTCTGCCATAGAAAGTCTTCTGCCGCAGCCCAGTGATAACATCTTCATTCTCTTCATAATGCAAAGCAATGTGAGCAGCCTGTAGCAAAATAATTGCCAGTCTATCATTAAACCAATTGCCTGCACTTCCGTCATTTTAAACATCACAGCTGAGGTTTTTCTTAACCGATTCATTGGAAAAAAAATTAAAACGTTAAAAATGACAAAACTGTAGTAACCAGTCTTAAAAGGAAAACAGTGAATCTATATTGGAAAATGATCAAAAGATATATATTTTTTAAATTGTATATAATTTTAAATCCTCCGTTATACAAAGTATGTGGAGGCTTTGAAAGGGTACATTAGAGGTTTAGACATAGACATAGAAAATAGGTGCCATTCAATATGATCATGACTGATCATCCAAAATCAGTACACCATTCTGGCTTTTTCCCCATATCCCTTGATTCCCCTTAGCCCTAAGAGCTAAATCTAACAGGATGCTGCCTGGATTAGAAGGTATTACCTATAAGGCGAGGTCAAGCAAACATGATTGTTTTCTCAGGAGCTTCGGAGGCCGAGGGGAGACATGATTGGTTTATAAAGGGTGGCACGGAGGCGCAGCGGTAGAGTTGCTGCCTTACAGTGCTTGCAGCACCGCAGACCCAGGTTCGATCCTGACCAAGGGTGCAGTCTGTACAGAGTTTGTACGTTCTCCCTGTGACCTGCGTGGGTTTTCTCCGAGATCCTCGGTTTCATCCCACATTCCAAAGACGTACATGTTTGTAGGTAAATTGGCTGGGTAAATGTTATAATTGTCCCTTGTGGGTGTAGGATAGTGTTTATGTGCGGGGATCGCTGGTCAATGCGGACTTGGTGGGCTGAAGGGCCTGTTTCCACGCTGTATCTCTAAAACTAAAACTAAAACAACTAAAACTAAAATAATAAGAAGCATAGATAACATAGGCCGTCTAAACCTCTTTCCCAATGTGGAGATGTCAAATACCAGAGGACATGGCAAAATGGGCAGAAGGAGAAAGTTTAGCAGAGTCTGGGAGTATTGTAGAGCAGAGGGATCTAGGAGTGTAGATACATAGTTCATTGAAAGTGGAGTCACAGGTAGATAAGGTGGTCAAAAAGGCTTTCGGCACATTGGCCATCATCAGCCATTGGCCATCATCAGTATGGTACACAAAATTACTGGAGAAACTCAGCGGGTGCAGCAGCATCTATGGAGCGAAGGAAATAGGCGACGTTTCGGGCCGTAACCCTTCTTCAGACTGGTAGGGGGGGGGGAGAAGGAAGGAAAAAGGGAGATGGAGAAGCCCGAGGGCAGGGGAATGGGAGGAGACAGCTCGAGGGTTAAGGAAGGGGAGGAAACAGCAAGGGCTAGCAAAATTGGGAGAATTCAACGTTAATGCCATCAGGACACAAACTACCCAGGCGGAATGTGAGGTGCTGTTCCTCCAATTTCCAGTGCTGCTCACTCTGGCAATGGAGGAGACCCAGGACAGAGAGGTCAGACTGGGAATGGGAGGGGGAGTTTAAGTGCTGAGCCACCGGGAGGTCAGGTTGGTCATTGCGGACTGAGCGGAGGTGTTCGGCGAAACGATCGCCCAACCTCCGCTTAGTCTCCCAGCTCGCCCCACAAGCTTCCCAGAGGACTGCAGAGAAGCCGGGCGGCAAGGCCTGTCTGGGCCGAAGGAGCCTCAGTTGCCATGGCGATGGGAGCCTCGGCAGCAGCAGCGGGAGACTCAGAGGCAGCTTGAGTCTCGACAGCAACGGAAGCCTCGGCAGTGATGGGGCCTCAATGGCAATGGAAGCCTCGGCAGTGATGGGGCCTCAGCAGCAACGGGAGCTTCGGTGACGGCGGGAGTCTCTGCCACGGGAAAGACAATGGGGACCCCGGCGTGGGGATGGTGAGAACAAAAGGGGACCCGGTGTGGGGGAGGGGGCACTCTAGTTGAGAATCATCTGCCCAGGGGATAAGTCTGTGTTTGTTTGTGTGTTCATTTGTTCCGGTGAAGGCGCTGTGCACACGGCAGTCAGACAACACGCGCTTGTCCTTTTCTTTTTGTTTTCACTTTTAATTTGAACTTTTCGTGTACCTTGTGTGTCATGACTGTCGATAGACCAATTACCCTCCGGGGATGAATAAAGTTTTATCGTATTGTATCGTAAATGTTAAAATCGGTGGCTATGATGCAAAGTTTAGCTCTAAATTAATAAAATTATAAACTTTCAATTTCCATCTACTTATTCACTTGTTTTTGGTCAAAACGTGTCCCATGGCAATTTATGGCTGTTTTTCCATCTGGGCATGTTCTGATTTCTTTCTAAAGAGTTTTCAATGTATTCAAGGATTGGGAGAATACATGTGGTGATGCATCTGGGGATGAAGAGAAATATCAGAGCTGGATTGATCCTTCTCTTGTATTCATCTGTACATAATTTAAAATATGCCTATTGTAAATGCAGTACATACAGAAAGGGGAAAGGGAGACACTGGGATAAGGAAGGATAAGGTGTGAAAATGAGATATCTAAAGAGATGGAGATCACGAAAAATGTAGAATAGATCATTGTTAGCTCGGAGAGGATGACAACAAAGCAAACGAGATAAAATGTAATCGGGGGACAGTCAGAATGGTCGGAGAACTAGGGTGGGGGAGATACGGAGAGAGAGGGAAAGCAAGGATTAGTAGAAGTTAGAGAAGTCAATATTCATACCGCTGGGGTGTAAGCTGCACAAAGCTGCCCATGCAGTGGGTGCAAAGGTTGAAATAGATAATAGACAATAGGTGCAGGAGTAGGCCATTTGGCCCTTTGAGCCAGCACCGCCATTCAATGTGATCATGGCTGATCATCCCCAATCAGTACCCTGTTCCTGCCTTCTCCCCATATCCCCTGACTCTGCTATTTTTAAGAGCCCTGTAAAGAAGTTAAGTCTGACACACTTGTAACTTTACTTATTGTTTAATGATCACTCAGGTTAAATACATTCCAGCACTGACTACTAGCAGTCTATCACCGTGCTGGAACCAAGAGAGGGAGGGAGAGATAGAGAGTTATTATACTTGATAACTAAGGCGTGGTTAGTGGTACTGAGGTAGCTATATTATTGGTTGCATGCATGGACCATCTACATCCTTCCCCTTAGAAATCAAAACAGAATTAGAGCTGTGGCAATGTAACAGCACAGGGCATGCAAGTTTAAGCAAAGTCGCCGTAGCGAACAGGCGGCTTGACAATGCGACCCGAACGCGTGCGTACAATACCTCCCCCCCCCCCCCTCCATCGGAAAGAAGAGAAGGCGCAGCGGAGGCAGGCGAGAAAGTTAAAGCAGGATCAAGCGCAGTCGAAGACGGAAAGGCAGGAGGGGGAGGTGAAATCAGAGGAGGTGAAGAGACCCGGCAAAAACCAGGTGGCCGAGGAAGAGGAGAACGCAAAGGAGGAGCAGACCGCAGCGGAGGGGTAAGCGGCATGCGGGGAACAGCAGGGAGATCGGCAGTGACAGGCTGGAACGGCAACGGCGGAGCATTAGGACCCGCAGGTGCAGGCTTCGGCTTGTTCACGGCCAGTAGGTGTTGACGGCTCCGGCGATAGACAGTCCCTTCATAGTCCACCAGGTAAGATCTGGAGGAGTCAGCCATACCGACCACGGTCACGAGGCGGGAGTAGCCGGTGGTAGTCTGCATCCGAACGACTTGGCCTGGCAGTAGAGGAGACAGTGGGCGGCAGGACTTCTCATGCGAACGTCGTTGGCTTTCGTGCTTCTGGTCAATCTGCTGTTGGACAGTGGCAGGCTCGAGCACTTTGGGTAGCAGGGCCTGTTGGGCGATTGGCATGGGTGGTCTTGTCATCCGCGACATCAGACGCTGGGCAGGGGAACCCATGGCTGGGTCCCGGGAGATGTTTCGTAGGTTGAGTAAGCCTAGGTAGAAATCGCAGTTGGACAGGCGCGACTGCTCCAGCTGAGCCTTAGCACTCCGCACAGCCCCTTCGGCCAGGCCATTACTCTGTGGATACTCAGGGCTGCTGGTGTAGTGATGAAAGTTCCACCTGGCAGCGAAAGCCTTGAATTCCGCGCTAGTGAATTGCCGGCCGTTGTCGGTCTGCAAGCGTACAGGGGCACCAAAGGTGGCGAAGTGCCTGCGCAGTTTGCTGATGACCATCTCGGAGGTGATGGAGGGAAGTATGTCCACCTCGAACCAGTTGGAGTACGAGTCGACCAGGACGAGGAACTGCTTTGCCCCGCCATTCGAATATGTCGGCAGCCAGCGATGTCCAGGGCATGGTAGGCGCCGGCTGCTGCAAAAGAGGCTGGCGCTGCTGGTGTGGGGCAAGGTTGTTGCAGGAGAAACAGGAGGACACTCTGTCCCTGATGTATTTGGCCATACCGGGCCAGTAAAATTGTCCTTGGGCATGAGAAATGGTAACATCGACCCCGGGATTACTGCTGTGGGCAGCATTGAAGTATAGATCATAGAGGGAGGCTGGGACCACGACCTTGTGGCCCTTGACGATGACACCGTCTTGGATCACCAGTTCATCACGGACGAGGAAGAAAGGGTGGGCACCCGACGGCAAAGTGGTGCGCCTGTCGGGCCACCCGCGCTTGATAACGGCTGCGAGCTGCTGCAACGCAGGGTCAGTGGCGGTATGCTCGGTCAGGCACTGTATCTGCTTGGTTGGGACGAAGTTGACGTTCGGTACCAGCAGGTCCTCCTGCTCGTAGGGGTGGCGGTCGCAGGAGGCTAGGGGGGCACGAGACAGGGTGTCAGCCACATGATTCTCAGTGCCCTTCTTGTTAACAATGTTGAAATCAAAATGCTGGAGCTGCAGCATCATGCGCTGAAGCCTGGCGGGGGCAATATGTATCGGTTTGTTGAGGATAGTCACTAAAGGCTGGTGGTCCGTTTCGACTGTGAATTTGCTGCCGAAGAGGAAGTCTTTGAACTTGGAGCAGGCGCACACCACCGCCAGGAGCTCTTTCTCGATCTGAGCATACCGTTGCTCCGTGTCGGTCATGGTCCGAGAGGCATACAAGACCAGTAACAGTGATCCGTTGTTGTAGAGCTGCAGGCAGGCAGCACCGAGTCTGAAACGAGAGGCATCACAGGTAACAGCGGTGGGGGTGCAGGTCAACTTAGACTTCAGCCATTCAAAAGCCTGCTGGTGTTGTGGAAACCAGGACCAGGCAGTGTCCTTTTTAGTTAGCTGTCTCAGGGACGAGCTCAGTTCACTGAGATTTGTGATGAACTTCCCCAGGTAGTTGACCATGCCCAGGAATCGCTGCAAACTGAGGACGTCGGTGGGGGCTGACATCTGGGAGATTGCATTTGTCTTTTGCGGGTCGGGCTTCAGACTGTTAGAAGTGAAGATATGCCCGACGTAAGGCACTTCGGATACGCGGAACCGGCATTTTTTTTTCGTTCAGTTTCAAATTGATCTGTCGGGCCCGGTCCAGGACCCGGCGGAGGTTCTTGTCATGTTCGGCGGTATTCTTCCCGTAGACTAGGATATCATCCACGATGATGGCACACGGCATGCCAGCAAACAGCTGTTCCATGGACCGCTGAAACACCTCGCTGGCAGAGCTAATACCAAATGGCATCCGTAAGAACTTGAATCTGCCAAATGGAGTGGCAAACGTTGTCAGGTCGGAGGAGCGTTTGTCGAGAGGTATTTGCCAGAAAGAGCTCTTGGCATCAAGGACAGAGAAGACCGTGGCTTGGCCGACTTGAGCTGCAACGTCTTCCACGGTTCTCATGAGGTAGTGTGGTCGCCTTATTGCGAGGTTCAGGTCCTTCAGATTGATGCACACCCGTATCTCGTTCTTGTCCTCTTTCAGGGTGGCGACCATGGTGGAGACCCAGTCGGTGGGTTCGCTAACCGCTTCCAGCACTCCCATCGCGACCATGCTCTTCAGCATCGATTCAACTTTAACCTTCATAGCGAGGGATACTCTGTGTGGTGCACGGACCACTGGCACCACTTTCGGGTCGGTGGCGATTTTGTAAACGAGTGGTAGCTTGCCCAGTTCATTGTCGAACAGGTCCGGGTACTCAGACATTGGATTCAGCAACACCTGCACTTCGTTGACGGTGCGGTCGAAGGACACCAGTCCTAGGTCCTGGCATGCCTGGTTGCCCAACAGAGTCACACAGTCATAGTCGAGAACATAGAACAGGAGAGGCCGCGATAACTTCTGCAGTACACAATTGAAAGTGGCCTTCCCTACAGGTTTCAGCACCTCACCCCCATAAGCACGTAAAGTCGAACGGTCTGCAGTCAGCAGCTCATTAAGTCTAATCTTCTTGAACAGGCTTGTTGACATAACATTGACCTTTGCCCCAGTATCGAGCTTAGCCGAGAAAGAATGATTGTTGACAGTAACGAGGATCGATGGATCGGGGAGTCGAGCAGGTGCGTGTAGGAGTGTGAATACACTAGCGTCTCCTTGAGAACTAATTGGCTCAGAGTCGTGGGCAGTGTCGAGAGAGGACTGGGAGCCAAAATCGTTATCGACTTGTACCAGGTTGTCTAGAAGCTGGGGGAAGTTTCCCACGGGACCAGCAAGCAGCAGAGAAATGGTTAAATGTCTTGCAGAAATTGCAGGATTTTCCGTAAGCCGGGCACTGCGACTGCATAGAATGCACATAATTGCAATTGGGGCACTTTTTTAACAACGTGAGCGCCTGGGGGGTAGCTTGTCCGCGGCACAGGTCTATTGTAGTCTATTTTGGGACGTGGTCTGTTGAGAACCGTTAGATTGATAGCTCGGCTATCGGACTCCCGCTGTCCGAACTGCGGGTCAACAACTTCGGCCAACCTGCATGCGTGCATGGCCTCAGTCAGAGTAAGATCTGGCGCTTTCCACACGCCTCAGCACTCGTGAGTAAGGCAAGGCAGCGTCTTTACCACCTCAGGCAATTGAGGAAATTCAGAGTGTCTCCGAGGATCCTACAGTGCTTCTACGCAGCGGCGGTGGAAAGCATCTTGTCCGGGAACATTACCATCTGGTTTGGGAATTGCTCTGCCAAGGACAAGAAGGCTCTGCAGAGAGTAGTGCGTTCGGCCGAACGCACTATGGGAACTTTACTCACCCCCCTGCAGGAACTATACAACAGGAGGTGCAACTCCAGAGCAAATAAAATCATGGGAGACCCCTTCCACCCCTGCAACGGACTGTTCCAGCTGCTACGGTCAGGCAAACGCCTCCGTTGCCATGCGGTGAGAACGGAGAGGTTGAGAAGGAATTTCTTCCCAGAGGCAATTCGGACTGTAAACGCCTACCTCACCAGGGACTAACTCTACTGAACGTTTTTCCTTCCATTATTTATTATGTAAAAGAATATGTGTGTTATGATTGTGTTTATAATTTATTTGGTTGTTTTGTTGTTTGTCTTTTGCACAAAAGTCCGCGAGCATTGCCACTTTCATTTCACTGCACATCTCGTATGTGTATGTGACAAATAAACTTGACTTGACTTGACTTGATCTGGCTTTCTCAGTAGCTCCGATCGCAACTTCTGATCCAGCATCCCCGTTACCAAAATGTCCCTAGTAAGCTGGTCAGTCATATTTTCAAATCGGCACCTCTGAGCGAGATAGCGCAGATCAGCAATAAAGCACTCAACTGGCTCATCAGGCTGTTGTTTCCGCGTAAAGAACTTGGCTCGCTCTAAAATGCGGTTAGAGGGCAAGTCACAAATTTCAGCAAACTTCCGTAGCAAACATACCGGACGTTGGCAGACTCCGTAGGTACTAGGACCAGATCGTTGTCATCCTGGACAGCGGGATTGTAGGCAAAAGCAAGTGCTCTCCTCATGGCATCAGGACCGGCAAGGTTCAACAGGAGCGATGCTTTGACGGCGTCGGGATCGTTATGTTGAACGATATTCATGTAGTGTGTGAAATCCAACTCAAAAGTCGCCCAGCGCTCCGCTATGTCGGCATCAAACACAAGGGGCGAGGGCTTGCGGCACGAGGAGGCCATAGTGGTAGAGGGGTGCGAGAAAAAACTCCGATAAAGCAACACTTATAAAGAAATGAAACCCGATGAACAGGAGGCGCGCGTTTTAACTATCTGACACCATGTAAAGAAGTTAAGTCTGACACACTTGTAACTTTACTTATTGTTTAATGATCACTCAGGTTAAACACATTCCAGCACTGACTACTAGCAGTCTATCACCGTGCTGGAACCAAGAGAGGGAGGGAGAGATAGAGAGAGTTATTATACTTGATAACTAAGGCGTGGTTAGTGGTACTGAGGTAGCTATATTATTGGTTGCATGCATGGACCATCTACAAGCCCTATCTGGCTCTCTCTTGAAAGCATCCAGAGAACCTGCCTCCACTGCCCTCTGAGGCAGAGAATTCTACAGACTCACCACTCTCTGTGAGAAAAAGTGTTTCCCCGTCTCCGTTCTAAATGGCTTCCTCCTTATTCTTAAACTGTGGCCCCTGGTTCTGGACTCCCCCAATATCGGGAACATGTTTCCTGCCTCTAGTGTGTCCAAGCCCTTAACAATCTAATATGTTTCAATGAGATACCCTCTCATCCTTCTAAACTCCAGAGTGTACAAGCCCAGCCACTCCATTCTCTCAGCATATGACAGTCCCGCCATTCAGGGAATTAACCTTGCAAACCTACGCTGTACTCCCTCAATAGCAAGAATGTCCTTCCTCAAATTGGGGGACCAAAACTGCACACAATACTCCAGGTGTGGTCTCACTAGGGCTCTGTACAACTGCAGAAGGACCTCTTTGCTCCTATATTCGATTCATCTTGTTATTTAAATAATCAGTCAATTTGGTTTATAAGCATGAGGTAACTTTACTTTGTAAAGAAGTCATTTGTTGAAAAATGACAAAAGTGCAATAGGAAATGTTAAACTCACTTGATAATCGTCCCAGCCTGTGAGGAAGATATGATAACTTAGGAACTGATTATTTCCCATCTTCATCATTTGGATTTCCAGGGAATGCAAAAGACCCGCAAACCACTCAAATGAATGAGTATCCCGGCAAATCCAGTAGAAATAGACCTTCATTTCAAAAAATAAATGGAGTCACAACAAACTTCACAGCAATCAGGAACACATACAAAAGGGAATATTGCTTCAGGAGGGCAAGGTTATCATTGGTGGGAAAGGAAGAAATGCAGTAATGTTATTCAACGTGTAAAAAACCTGCCATCGTGTTTCTTTAAACTTTTTGTTTAAGAAAGAACTGCAGATGCTGGAAAAATCAAAGGTAGACAAAAATGCTGGAGAAACTCAGCGGGTGAGCAACATCTATGGACAGAAGGAATAGGTGACGTTTCGGGTCGAGACCAAGGTCGCCTATTTCTTCTCCTCATCGATGCTGCCTCACCCGCTGAGTTTCTCCAGCATGTCTTTTTTGTTTTGTTATTTTACAGTTCACTAGGCTTATTCAAAAAATAATTTCTTCAGGTGTCATATTTGTATAGGGATTCACCCGTATTTCCTAAAAAACTGCAGTGGGAATACAGTGGTACACGCTCATAATACAAAGATAGACACAAAAGGCTGGAGTAACTCAGCGGGTCAGACAGCATCTCTGGAGAAAACTTATAGATGACCTATCGGGTTGAAGAAGGGTCTCGACCCGAAACATCAACTATTCCTTCTCTCCAGAGATGCTGTCTGTCCAGCTGTTACTCCACCATTCTGTGTCTATCTTTGGTTTAAACCAGCTTCTGCAGCTCCTTCCTACACAAAGTTCCTACACAAACTAAGAATATAATTGAGTGTATTGTCCCTTGCCTGGGATCGACGCTCCAACCGTGACCTGCGGATTCCAACATAGAGGAGCTTGCAGTCTCGGGTAGAGACTGATGTCTGGAAGATCCAAAGTCGCAGGAGGTTCGACCAGTCCCCTCCCGGGGTCCGATCACCCGGCGGGGGGGAGCTGAGATCCCCCTGATGCGGGAACTTCATCGCCCCGACACGGAGGGCCTAACCACCAGCTACAGGAGCCAATATTGTCCCGTCAACCGGAGAGCAAAGAAGGGAAGAGATTGAATTTTTTTTTGCCTTCCATCACAGTGAGGAATGTGGAGGAGTCACTGTGGTGGATGTTTATGTTAAAATGTATTTTGTGTGTCTTGTTGCTTTTTATTGGTATAACTGTATGGCAAATCAAATTTGTCGTATGTTGCAAAACATACTTGACTAATAAAGTGTGATTATGATTATGAGTGATAAAGCATGGAAACAAGCCTTTCAACTCAACTTGCCCATGTCAACCAAGATGCCCTATCTACACTGGTCCCACCTGCACACGTTTGCTCCATATCCCTCTAAACCTTCTCAGTACAGTTTCCAGATGAAAAATAAGGTATCAAAAAACTCACCCGTTTTATTTTAGTTGTCATTGTTGGGTGGTTGTGCTTGGACCAAATTGATTTCAGTATAGAAGCAAAGGGTGTGACTCCAATTCCTGCAGCAATCAGCACGCTAACTTCATAACAGAACACATCAATACTGGCGGTTCCAAAAGGCCCATCGACTGCAACTCTGTAAAGCATAATGAATAGCTGGTAGCATGATGTACAGGGTTACCTAGCTTTCCCCAACGTTAACTGGAATGCTTTGTCTTCAGATTCTTAAAATAATCCAGAGATTACAGAATCATAAAAATGCATTCCTAAAATTTCTGAGGAATATATTTCCATATTAAATAGACTATTTTACATGTAATCTAAAAAAACTGTACAAACTGCACATAAATAACATATGGGAAATGCTGAAAATCCTCACCTAAATTTATTTTAAAGTATAACCAGCTTGCACAAGTTACAGGAGTAGAATTAGGCCATTCGGCCCTACTTCAACATTCAATCATGGCTGATCTCTGCTTCCTAATCCCATTTCCTTGCCTTCTCCCCATAACCCATGACACCCATTCCAATCAAGAACTTGTCTATCTCTCCCTCAAAAATATCCACTTTTGGCTTCCACAGTCCTCTGTGACAATGAGTTCCACAGATTAACTACCCTCTGACTAAAGAAGCTCCTCCTCACCTTTTTAAAAGAGCACCCAATAATTCTTCCATGGAAAGATAAAGACACAATGATTCAGGTTGAAGACCCTTCCTCAGGACCTGATCTCTTTACACAATTGTTCTTTGTCTGATCGATTATTTCCAGATTGTTTTTTCAATAAAGGCATACTTGATTTTGTAACATAGACTAACTTGAGTCTCTGCCCTCTCTCTTTTAGCCCAACCACATTCAAATATTATTGGATGCCATAGGAGGAAATATATAAAATGTAATTTTTCAGGGACATGATTTTAACTTTTACCAATATAACTTTTCTCAGAAATCAAGAGGAATAAATTTACACTTGAATTCAGCTACAATAAGACCAATATTAGTTGTCTAATTTCTACCTGAGCTGAGGCTATCTGCCCCAGTGCAGAGCAGGGTGGCACAGTGGCACAGCTGGTAGAGCTGTTACCACACAACATCTCACAACTCTAGAGACCGGGAGCCAATCCTGTCCTTGGGTGCTGCCTATGTGGAGTTTGCATGTTCTCTCTGTGTACACGTGAGTTTCCTCCGAGTGCTCCGGTTTCTTCCCAAAGACGTGTGAGTTTGCAGGTTAAATGGCCTCTGTCTGGGTGTGGTTGCCATGGAACCGGTGGGCCGAAGGGCCTGTTTCCATACTGAATCTCTAAACTAAACAGCAATCAAACTTGGACATTTTTGAGTGGTCTTGGTGCAACAAAAGAGAGTTGACGGGGTTTTTTTTCACATCATTTATTTATTGGAGACCAAAATGCGACATGCAATTAAATTTGACCTCTCTCAAAAGTATCAATTGTCATTTACGTAATGGTTCTACATATAAACTGGCAGATTTGTTCGTATAATGCATCAACTCCATTTATCATTCTTTTGAAACATATTCCATGACCTTATGGTTATTCAAAAACAGCTAAATTAAGTCACTGTATTAGATTTGCAAAGATAGCTTTATCTATTGTTCAGAAGATGAACCGCTGCGGAAGGGTTTTGACTGTAATGTTAAATCTGTTTCTCCTTCCACAGGTGATCCCTGACTCACTAAGTGTTTCCTTTTTTTTTGCTTTTATTTCTAACATTCACTAATGGGAGAGTCTAGAACTAGAGGTCATACCCTCTGAATTAAAGGACGTTCTTTAAGGAAGGAGATGAGGAGAAATGTCTTTAGTCAGAGCGTGGTGAATCTGTGGAATGCTTTGCCACCGAAGGCTGTGGAGGCCAAGTCAGTGGATAGTTCTAAGGCAGAGATAGATAGATTCTTGATTAATACGGGTGTCAGAGGTTGTGGGGAGAAGGCAGAAGAATGGGGTTAGGAGGGAGAGATAGATCAGCAATGATTGAATGGCGGAGTAAACATGATGGGCCGAATGGCCTAATTTTAGCTTTTCCGCTGGCTCATTTGATCTCACTTTCAAGTTCTCCTTTATTGAAAATACCTTTCAATAGCTTTTAAGGCTCCAGTGGAAAGCAAAATCCACCAAAGAACTAAGTTATGCAAGTTTAATTCTGATTTGATCAACAATTCACTGATATAATATGAATAAAGCTAATTAAATATCAAGGGGGGTAGGGAACTTTTTAAAATTTTAAATCTCTTCCCTGTACGGGGACCCGACCTTTTTCCTGTTGGGTCTTTGTTGTCGTTGGGACCTAGCACCGTGGAACGGTCTCCAACTGGAATCAGCCTGGGGCTCCAGTCGCAGAGCCTGCAAACTCACCATTGCGGAGCTAGCCGGCTTTGGAGCATGGAGAGCTGTGGTGGCACGCGGCTGTGACCTGACTCCGGAGCTTCGGAGGCTCCAGCCGCAGGTCCGGTGGACGGTGACATCGGGAGCCCGCTGGTCCCTGGTGGGAGACCGCTTTTCGGAGCTCCCGCAACGGCAACTTCTCCCGCCCGAATCGCGGGGTTAAAAACTACCCGTAGCGGGGCCTTACATCGCCCGGTGCGGCTTTAACGGGCGCCGGACTTAAAAATTGCCCGCCGGGGGCTCCAAGACCGGGAGCAGGGCCTTAAATCACCTGCCGCAGCCTTAATGGCTGCGGGATTTACCATCGCACGTCGGGGGCTTTAACATCGGGAGAAGAATTAAGTACAGGGGAGAGACAACTTTGCCTTTCATCACAGTGAGGAGGTGTTTGGAGATTCACTGTGATGGATGTAAATTGTGTTAATTGTGTGTCTTGGTTTTTTTCTTGTTCGTATGACTGCAGAAATGAAATTTTGTTTGAACTTAGGTTCAAATGACAATAAACGGTATTGTATTGTATTGTATTGTATTGTATTGTGCTGCTCATAAGAAAAGGGATCAATTCCCACACAAAATACTTGTTAGTATGGAGATACAAGAGACTGCAGATGCTGAAATCTTGAACAAAAATACCGTGTCATGCTGCATCTGTGGGGGGAAATGGAAGATTCTGTCTGAAGAAGGCTCCTGACCCAAAACGTTGCCTGCCCATTTCCCTTCACAGTTGCTGCCTGACCTGCCGTGTTCCTCCAGCAGTTGTTTTTTTCACATTTGTTTGTGCGGCTGTATGGAGATTGAATAAAGACCAGATGCGATGTATCATTAGGTAAATAATCTTGTAATGCTCATTAGTTAGATCAGTGCATCAACCTTGGTCTTTCGAATGAAATGAGAGAGCAGATGAGAATGGCAACAACAAATTCCTTTGGTATCTCATTGATCTGCTTTGAACATCGGATAAATTCCACAGCAGTCATTATTTGCCAATGAAACATTAAGGGGATGTTAAGAGCATGTTAAAGGAGAGTCAAGACAACTTTACCAAAGCGAGTTTAAGCTGTGTCTTAAAGATAGAGAGTGGTGGTGAAAAATCTTTTCATGAGAGAATTCCAGTCATCAGGACTTTGCAAGTTGTAGACAAATTCAGGATTACTTAAGAGACATGAAGTGGAGGAATGTAGATACGATGGGAAGATTAAAGGGCCTGTCCCGTTTGGGCGTCATTTACACAGCATCATTTACGCGCACGTGATGCATGCATGGTGCGTGGTGACGTAGGCAGTGATGCACGGTCACGCGCGGCGCCCCTGGATTTCGGGATGTACAAAATCTTCGCTCGCCATCTGCGTGACGCGCAAATGACGCCCAAGTGGGACAGGCACTTAACATTTGAAAATGCTGGAAACACTCCGTAGGTCAGATGGCACCTGTGGGAAGAGAAACACTCACCATTTCAGGGCCAGAACTCTTTGTTAGGACTAGGAAAGAGAGAAAGCCAAGTTAATTTTCAGAAGGAGAGATGCGAAAAATAAAGTATTTTTCGAGGGGTGAATCCAAATGGGATAGAGGGAGCAAGTCGCAAGCACATTGCACTTTGTCTGTATGCTACATTGAAAAAGGCAAGGCAGCAGGACATGCACAGTAGGCTAGACTATTAAAATAGAATAAGCAGAACCAAAATGATGATGGGCAGAAATGGACAGTTCTGATACAGATGGCCAGAAAGAATGCATTAATAAAAGTAGGAGAATTCAATATTGTCCAAAAGACTGAAGTGTGGCCCGATGGAAGATGAGGTGCTACTCTTCAAGCCTGCATGGACCTTGTTGTAACATTGCAAGAGGCCACAGCCAAGATTGTCTGGGTGGGAGTGGGATGGTAAATTAAAGTGTCAGCATCCAGCGTTTAGGGTCACTCCTATGGACTGAACGCAGGTGCTCCACAATCTCAGTTTTATTTTAGAATTACAGCATCTGATTTTCCTAATTGGAGGGTTATGCGATGAGGGAAGATTATAGAAATGTTTAAAAAACATTTAGACATATACATGGATAGGATAAGTTTGGAGGGATGTGGGCCAAACGCAGGCAGGTGGGACTAGTGTAGATGGGGGCATGTTGGTTGGCGTGGGCAAGTTGGGCCGAAGGGCTTGTTTCCACATTGTATGACTCTAAAAAGTGATAAGTGAGACCACAAAGGGAATTGAAAACAGGAATGTGAATTTAAAATGTAAATGTTGCTTAAATGAATATGACTATAGGTCAGTAAGCACAGGGGCTGATGATTCAATGGAGTGTTGGATGACATTTGCAGAGCACATTGTGGAAATTTATTGATACTCAAATCAGAATGAATGAAGGTTTCAACAACGTACGATCAACCACAGAATTGTTTGTAGCGTGAGTCAAAAGGAGTCTATAATTTGATCTAGGTCATCCCAGGTTTAGTTTAGTTTAGTTTAGAGATACAGCTCAGAAACAGGCCCTTCGGCCCACCGAGTCCGCACCGACCAGCGATCCCCGCACACTAACACTACCCTACACACACTAGGGACAGTTTACATTTATACCAAGCCAAATAACCTACAATTCCACACGCCGTTGGAGTGTGGGAGGAAGCCGGTGATCTCCGTGAAAACCAACGCTTGTCACAGGTAGAACATCCAAACTCCGTACAGACAGCCCCTGTAGTCAGGATCGAACCCCTCTCTGCCACTACGCCACTGTGCCGCCCAGGTTATGGCATGGTTCTATTCCTGTGAACTGTTTGTAACCTCAAGTTGAAATACAATCATGAACCAAGTTCCCACACATCCGAAGATGCCTGCCGACCCACAGTAGCCAGCAAATTTTGTATGTACTTCCTGTATGTAAATCAGGCACTCACTCCTAGGCTGGGACGGGCCTGTATTTACTCAACATGCCAACATTTCCACTAATTATTTCTAATAACATGGTACCAACAAGATAGATTCACAAAATCTCAAAATATTAACCTTGGCATTTTCCATGGTTGCTGAAATCTTCTCACATTCGCACCACAGGCTTCATATAGAGCACTTGTCCAGTCTCCCAGCACTTTAATGTGGATACTAAAATGGTCCTCTTCAGGTGCAGAGGTTAGTGTAAATGGATGCCATTCAAAGTGAGATATTGAAGGACAATGCAGAAAGATGTATTGACCAGGTTTCATCTTAAAGCCTTGCTTTTTCATCTGAAGCTCAAGAACCATGGAGGGGTGGACGATTACCTATCCATCAAAAAAACAAATCAGATTGTTTAAAATGTATATATTGCTTGTGTTTATAGTTCACACAACAAAGTCAATGGGTTATCAACACAACAAGCTGGAATAACTCAGTGGGTCAGACAGCATCTCTGGAGGAAAGGAATAGGTGATGTTTCAGGTCGAGACCCTTCTTCTCTCAACCCGAAATGTTACCTATTCCTTTTGTCCAGAGAAGCTTCCTGTCCCGCTGAGTTACTCCAGCTTTTTGTGTCTATCTTCAGTTTAAACTAGCATCTGCAGTCCCTTCATATACACAAAATCAATTGGTTCGAAGATCGTCACAAAATGATGGAGTAACTCAGCGGAACAGGCAGCATCTCTGGAGAGAAGGAATGGGCGACGTTTCGGGTCGAGAGCCTTCTTCAGACCAGTCAATTGGTTCATCTGCTTTTAGAGATGTTACAATCCTCAGTTTTAAGATGAAGACAATTTCTGTCTCAGCTTTTAAAAATAATTTGTATAGATTGGCACCGTTAAAAATACAATATTATCTTTTTAGATTTAAAAAAAAAGCTTCCACAATTCAGGAGAGACCCTAGTGAATCAGAGAAAATATTTGCTATATCACTGAAGATCACTGTTCATCTTTGGTTTACTTACAGACTTACAACATCTTCACTTCGGACCAGCTGTGAACTGAATAATGCAATATGCTGATTGGTTTAAAAACGCTTTGTTGACGACCTCATTACTTAAAACACTGATAAAACTATAGCCAAGATTCATTCATCAGGAAAGGTAATATGTCAGTATCAAGGGCATTTCCGTTACACCTCCTAAAGTTGCAGCATCTTCTGCCAAAGTCCAAAGATGACACTAATTAATTATGAATCCGATTAATAAATCAGATGCCAATGGGTCTATCATTTCTTAGTCCACAGGAGGAGAATAAATGTTGATGATCAAAGAATGCATTGGGATGATTTCTGAGTTTACCAGATTTTATTTCAATTAGATTTGCAATGGGTATGTAAAGGATTCTCAATTTTATGGATTCCACAGAATGAGTCAGAAATATGTTTGCATCATTTATTTCCTGAGAGAATTATCTAAAAAATGATTTGATGCAAGATCAAAATGGCACACTCAAAATGATCACAATCAAACTTAGCAAGTACATTTGCAAGTATATAAATAGGTCTGCCTGAAAAACAGTAGTTACCTTTATGATCACGACCTCTTGTAGGGATCTGGCAAAACGAATCAATCTTTCGCAAATGTAGAGAACATTTGGGCACAAAACCCATTTCCAGCTCTGAAAAATGTACATACAGTTTTTTAAAACACTGTAAAAGACTTTAAAATTTCAAAAGACTTTAAAATTGTATATTCAAATTTTAATTAAAAAATTAAAATATAGAAAATATTTAATTTCCTCTGATTCACTAGGGTCTCTCCTCAATTGTTGAAGCTTTCTCATCCAAATAGATAATATTGCATTTTTTAAAGTGCCAATTTATTCAAATTATTTCTAAAAGCTGACAGAAATCGTCTTCATCATAGGTTTGGTGGCCAGCATGCTTCAATAAGATCTCCCCTCATCCTACTGCACTCCATGGAATAGAGTCCCAACCTACTTAACTCTCCCTATAGCTCACACCCTCTAGTCCTGGCAACATCCTCATAAATCTTTTCTGAACCCTTTCAAGCTTGACAATATCTTTCCCATAACATGGTGCCCAGAACTGAACACAACATTCTAAATGCGGCCTCACCAACGTCTTAAACAACTGCAACGTGACCTCCCAACTTCCATACTCAATACTCTGACTGATGAAGGTCAAAATGCCAAAAGCTTTTTTGACCACCTTATCTATCTGCGACTCGATCTTCAAGGAACTCATGCATTTGTACTTCTAGATCCCTCTGCTCTACAACACTACCCAGAGGCCTACCATTCACTGTGTAGGTCCTGCCCATGTTAGACTTCCCAAAATGCAACACCTCACACTTCTCTGTATTAGATTCCATCAACCATCCCTCAGCCCACCTGGCCAATTGATCCAGATCTGCTGCAATCTCTCACAACCATCTTCACTATCTGCAAAAACACTAACTTTTGTATCATCAGCAAACTTTATCCGTGGGTATGGAGAGAAGGCAGGTACGGGATACTGAGTTGGATGATCAGCCATGATCATATTGAATGGCGGTGCAGGCTCGAAGGGCCGAATGGCCTACTCCTGCACCTAATTTCTATGTTTATATGTTTATAATCCTGTATGTTCTCATCCAAATCATTGCTATCTGTACCTCCACTTGAAGGTAGAAGACAGAGGGTGGGGGTTTGTTCAGACTGGAGGCCCATAACAAGAGATGTGCTTCAGGGTTCAGTGCGGAGTCCATTATTGTTCATCATTCATATTTACAATTTGGATGTGAGTGTAGGTGACTTGTTTAGTTCCTTATTGTCACGTGGACCGAGGTACAGTGAAAAGCTTTTGTTACGTGCTATCCATTCAGCGGAAGACAAAACATGATTACAATCGAGCCATTTACAGTGTACAGATATATGATGAGGGAATAACGTTTAGTGCAAGGTAAAGCCAGCAAAGTCTGATCAAGGATAGTCCGAGGGTCACCAATGAGGTAGATAGTAGTTCAGGACTGCTCTCTGGTTGTGGTAGGATGATTCAGTTGCCTGATAACAGCTGGGAAGAAACTGTCACTGAATCTCGAGGTGTGCGTTTTCACACATATACCTTTTGCCCAATGGGAGAGGAGAGAAGGGAGTGGCCAGGGTGTGATTTGTCCATGATTATAGAAACATAGAAACATAGAAATTAGGTGCAGGAGTAGGCCATTCGGCCCTTCGAGCCTGCACCGCCATTCAATATGATCATGGCTGATCATCCAACTCAGTATCCCGTACCTGCCTTCTCTCCATACCCCCTGATCCCCTTAGCCACAAGGGCCACATCTAACTCCCTCTTAAATATAGCCAATGAAGTGGCCTCAACTACCCTCTGTGGCAGAGAGTTCCAGAGATTCACCACTCTCTGCGTGAAAAAAGTTCTTCTCATCTCGGTTTTAAAGGATTTCCCCTTTATCCTTAAGCTGTGACCCCTTGTCCTGGACTTCCCTAACATCGGGAACAATCTTCCTGCATCTAGCCTGTCCAACCCCTTAAGAATTTTGTAAGTTTCTATAAGATCCCCTCTCAATCTTCTAAATTCAGAGTATAAACCAAGTCTATCCAGTCTTTCTTCATAAGACAGTCCTGACATCCCAGGAATCAGTCTGGTCTCCAGGAATCATGCTGTGGGTTCGATCCCAACTATGGGTGCAGTCTGTACGGAACTTGTACGTTCCCCCCGGGACCTGCGTGGGTTTTCTCAGAGATCTTCGGTTTCCTCCCACACTCCAAAGTCGTACAGGTTTGTAGGTTAATTGGCTTGGTATAAATGTAATTTGTCCCTAGTGTGTGTAGGATAGTGTTAATGTGCGGGACTCGGTAGGCACGGACTCGGTTGGCCGAAGGGCCTGTTTCCGCGCTGTATCTCTAAACTAAACTAAACTAAACTAAATTAAAGTAATCCACTCGGCCCCTTTACTTGTTCCTGCCATTCAATGTGATTATGGCTGATTTGTCACAGGCCGCACGTACACACAGTAGGTCTCAACTCTACCACTGCACCACCGTGGCATTCTCAAAGTTGTTGAGGCAGATTATGATACCTTGACAGCATAAGACATGCACATAGTGTTTTTAACAAAGGAGCTTCTTACAGCTTCATTGCAAACATATATCACCCTGATGTTTAATTCATCGTTGCTTAAAGATACCAACTTACCGCTGGTTCATTTCCAAAGAATTCAGGGAAAGGACATTCTGGGATGTCTCCCCATTCTTCATGATGATCCCTGCAGTATGTAACATTGTGTTCCTGAAGACTCTGAGAAGTTTGCCCTCGAACAATACGCCTATGAACAGGATTATTCATTTCAGTGGTTGTAATTCATTAACAATTCAGACTTGATAACCATGTTTTGAAATGCTGATCCATGAGTCATAGAATCATACAGTGTGGAAACAGGCCCTTCGGCCCAACTTGCCCACACCAACCAACATGTCCCAGCTACACTAGTCCCACCTGCTACACTAATCCCATCTGAGTCGAGGGAGGAGGTAGACAGGTGTTGTATCTCATGCGATTGCAAGGGAAGGTGCCTGGGGAGAGGGTGGTTTGGGTGGGAAGCAATAAGTTAACCACAGGATACCAAGGAGACCTATTTAAGGGCCTCATCTATGATGGAAGACGGGAACCCCCGTTCCCTAAAGAACGAGGACATCTCGGATGTCCTGGTATGGATCACCTCATCTTTGGGAGCAGATGCGACGTAGACTGGGGAATTGGGAGTTGAGGACAGAGTCTTTGCAAGAAGCAGGGTGGGAAGAAGTGTAGTCAAGATAGTTGTGAGAGTCAGTGGGTTTGTAATAGACATCAGTCGATAGTCTATCTCCTGTGATGGAGGCGGTGGGATCAAGAAGGGAGAGAGGGTTGTACCTGCTGTGTACATATAAGCTTCCAAATTTAATAAAAAAACAGAAATGTATGAGGGTAAGAATAAGATAGGCTCATTCATGTTATCTAGTTTATCCACTGTGACCTTGGGTGGTCATGGTGGCACAGTGGTAGAGTTGCTGCCTTACAGTGAAACCAAAGATCTCGGAGAAAACCCATGCGGTCATGAGGAAACGTGCAAGCTCCGTACAACAAGCACCCGTAGTCGGGATCGAACCCTCGTCTCCGGTGCTGTATGGCAGCAACTCTACCGCTGCGCCACCATTATTAGCTATAAATGAATAAACAATTCACATATGTGTTCAAATAAGTAGAAAATGTATTTACCCGGAACCATGAATGATGAGACCGATAAAGAAGATAATGAAGAGATGATGAGCGAACCAAAATACTTCATAAAATGATTTCATGATAATCTGTGCAGAGGAGGTCACCATCAAAACGAGAGTCACAGTAATAATGATGCCAGTCACTCCCGCTGTGCTACTTAACAGTTCTTTTGTTGGATTCTAGAAATATATCAAGTATCACATGAACAAAATCACCAATTATAGATAATATCTTTTAGACAATAGACAGTAGGTGCAGGAGTGGGCCATACAGCCCTTCAAGCCAGCACCGCCATTCAATGCGATCATGGCTGATCATTCTCTTTTTCATGGGAAATACTTTATGAAAAAATATAGTTGAAATTCTAGAATGCCATTTGATGAGAGCTAATGTAAGAACACAAGAAATAGAAACAATAGTCAGCTTTAAGGCTCTAAAGCTTATTCTGCTATTTAATCATTTTATTCTGTACCTTGAAAATAAAAAAAAAGACTGCAAATTAGGCAGCATCTGTGCAAAGAGAACAAGTTAATGTTTCAAATCTGAGACTTGATTTGCACTGCAAATTAGAGAAATGCATTGGTTTATGAAAGGGGAATAGTAACCATTTCATTGGCAAGTTATCCTTAGTTTAGTCTGAAGAAGGGTCTCGACCCGAAACATCACCATTTCCTTCGCTCCATAGATGCTGCCTCACCTGCTGAGTTTTCCAACATTTTTTTCAATTTTCTTCGATTTTTCCAGCATCTGCAGTTCTTTCTTAAACATTAATTTAGTTTAGTTCAGTTTAGTTTATTGTCACGTGTACCCAGGTACAGTGAAAAGTTTTTGTTGCCTGCTAGCCAGTCAGCGGAAAGACAATACATGATTTCAATCAAACCATTTACAGTTTATAGATACTTGACAAGGGAATAACATTCATCATAGTTAAATGAATTAATTGAATGAATGAATGCATGAATGAATGAATGAATACGTTTATTGGCCAAGTATTCACATACAAGGAATTTGCCTTGGTGCTCCGCCTGCAAGTGACAACGTGACATACAGTGATAGTTAGGAATGACACATAAAACATTAAAAATAAAACATTATTGATTAAGCACATTAAGTAAGATGATGACGTAAAAATGTTGCTGTAGGAATAGAGATTTAAGAGTATGGAGTGATTGTAATATGATTGTATATCTCCTTCTGTGGTTAGCACGCAAATAGTTGCCTGGGTTGGGCAGCATCACCCCAGACTGGACCCTTTCTCCCATCTCCAGAATTCCCAATTTATCTGTACTCTTTCCGCTGACTTTATACCTTCTCTCAATCTATTAATTGCTAACTGTCGGTGGGACATTGATCACTTGATTTTACCACTCCGCTCACGTGCTTTAACCTACTGCCATCTAAATAAACAGCGGTCCACTCACTAACAACCAAGCCTGAAACTACTATCAAACTTGCCAACAAGGTTAATGCTATTGAACTGTCATGAACTGACCTCTATCCTGTAAAAGCCAAATGCCAGCTCTTAGTCACATCCCTATGGACCATGGCTTCACTATGCAATATCAGGCCATTGTCCACCACATAGTTATGGACCTCAATAGCATCTAGTTTTGGACAGCCCCAGGATTACAGAGCCTATTCTACCTTCTGCCTAATATCCACAAGCAGGACTTCCCTGGCAATCCTGCTCGTGCCCCATTGAAAACATAACTCCTTACTTTGACTCCGTTCTTTCTTCCCTGGTCCAGTCCGCTCCCACTTAAATCTGTGACACTCGAGTTGCAATCCATCACTTTGAGGATTTCCAATTCCCTGGTCTAATCATTCCATCTCACCATGGATGAACATCCCAACACCATCAGACCTTTAAGCACTCCACCGTTCAAATAAACCCCGAACTACATCGACTTGGGGGGGTCATTGTTTTTGTCTTTGCACAATTATTTTTTTTTATATATGCACTGAACTTTTTGTTGTTTTTTATTATATCTGTTACATATCTGTTGTGATGCTGCAAGTAAGAATGTCATTGTTCCATTTCAGGACATATGACAAGAAAACACTATTGACTTGACTCTTGGCTGTGCATCTTGGTCGCACACCAGCATAGACTCTCAAGCATTTTCATCAGATCACAGTTGTAGGTATGAGCAAACATGTGTGTCCAAGCTACTTCCTCTCATATAAGCTTTCCATTCAATTCTCATGTTCAGTTCTCGTCCATTCAATTCTCATCTTCCATTCAGTTCCTTCATCTTCATCACATTTGGTCCAATTACACACAGGTGCCTCTGAAATGTTACCCGACTTCCAAAACTGTGGCTTCCACTCTGCCACGAAAAGCAGAACACAATACCCACGCCTCTATGCTCATCCCTGGACAGCATAAGAACAGTGTGTAGGAAAGGATTGCGGATGCTGGTTTAAATCGAAGATAGACAAAAAATGCGGGACAGGCAGCATCTTTGGAGAGCAGGAATGGGTGACGTTTCGGGTCGAGGCCCTTCCGCAGACTGATGTCAGGGGAGTGAGCAGTACAGAGATGTAGTCAGACAATAAGACCGGTTGGAGAACTGGGAAGGAGGAGGGGATGGAGAGAGAGGGAAGGCAAGGGCTACTTGAAGCTGGAAGTAGTGTAAGAACAGTTTTCCTCTGGTCTTCACCCTATCAGCCTCTGCATTGAACACATTATCCTTGGTGAACTCTGCCAGCCCCAACATAATTCCTTCATCAGACATATTCCCATCCCTCCCCATTCAACATTTTGAAGGGATCACGCACTCCACAACTCTTTCCCCTTTGCCTCCCGCACCCTATCATGTGGCACTTTTGCATGCAACCACAGGAGGTGCAGTACTTGTCCATTTACCTTTTTCATTCTCACTATCCAAACAATCTTTCCAGAGGAAGCAGTGGTTCTCTTGAACTGGAGGGGAGCGCTCCGTTTCGCTGGCCCGTGGCAGCCGGCAGCCTGAAGCCGCGCGCGGTCTGCACAGCTCCAGCTGGCGCGGCGTCTACAGCCCGGGATCCCTCGTGGGGGACCCGGGGGAAGAAGAAGCCATCACTGCCGGCCCGCGGCCAACTTCTACCGCGGGCCCGGCGTGAACTTACTATCACCCCTGGAGGGGAGCTTCGACCGCCAGCCCTGCAGACTGCGGTGCTTCTGTCTGCGGCGCGGCGGGGATTTTAAATCTTCGACCGCCGGCCTGCGGCCTACACCAACTTAAAACTGCAGTCTCCAGTGGGGAAGAGCCGACTCTGGACTTACCTGGACTTGTACCTTGTCCTTTACCATCTGGACGCCCGCAGCAACGGCTGCGGAGGGTTGAGGTCCCGCGGGGGAAAATGGAGGAGGACGGGCCAAATTGTGTGTCTTCCACCACAGTGATGAATGCTGTGGTGGATGTTTATGTTAAACTTTTATTGTGTTTTTGTGTGTGTTCTTTATAATTGTACCGCTGCTGACATATTCATTACACTTGCACTTATGTGCAATGTGACAAATAAACCGTATTGTATTGTATTGAACCTTTTCCAATCTAGTCTACTGCACTCAATGTTCACAATGCAGCCTCCTCTACATTGGGGAAGCCAAACGCACATTGGGTGAGGACTTTGCAGAGCACCTGTGCTCAGTCTGCAGGAGTGAGCCTAGGCGTCCAATTGCCTGCCAGTTTAACTATCCACCCTACTCACAATCTCATTGTGCACTCTTGCTGTGTAACAATGAGGTCCAATGCAAGTTTGGAGAACAGCATCTCATTTTTCATCTGGGCACACTGCAGCCTGCAGGACTCGATATTGATATCTTTAGTTAACTTTTTGTTTCTGTTTGTTTTGGAACTTGCTATTTTAACTTGCCATCACATTTTTTACTTACATTTCCATGTCTGACCTGCTGGACATGCCTATCTTTGACAGTTCTGCTGACAGATCCCATGCCGTTAACTCTTTCCCTTTTGCTGCCTGACCTGTTGAGATTTCTAGTGTTTCTAATCTTGCAACTTGTCCACTTTGGAGTCTAATCTCCATTTCCTTTAAACAGGGCGGTCAAGGTGGCACAGGGGTAGAGTTGCTGCCTTACAATGCTTACAGCGCCAGACACCCGGGTTCGATCCTGACTACAGGGTGCTGTCTGTGGGGAGTTTGTACGTTCTCCCCATGACCTGCGCGGGTTTTCTCCAAGATCTTCGGTTTCCTCCCACGTTCCAAAGACGTACAGGCTTGTAGGTTAATTGGCATGGCAAATGTAAAAATCGTCTTTATTATGTGTGTAGGATAGTGTTAATGTGCAGGGATCGCTGGTCAGTGCGGACACGGACACGGTGGGCCGAAGGGCCTGTTTCCATGCTGCATCTCTAAACTAAACAAATCCGTCGAAAGAGAATGTCGAAGTGTAATTGATTTTAAAGCAATGTAAAATAGAATATAGATCCAACTTTTCAACCATAATTTATTTCTAGAAGAGCAATCAATTTTATTTATTGATAATGGTTTCATAATTAGTTCTTCAATTCTAGGATAAGTCTTCTTCTTATTCTTGCGTATGGCGTGCACAGCCTAAAGTTGTTCTATTTGATCTATTTGTTTGTGCACGACGGGTTGATTGCATTAATCAAAACAGGGTGGACCACTCGAAGATTGCAAATTCCACACCCAAGGATACGTTAAACTTTGTAACAATTTGATTTTAATTTTCATTAGTAGTAGGCCCCCCTCGGTCATGACTGACCATGGGTGATGCATGCAAGTTTGCAGGTGATGTGTGGTCGGATGCAAGCCTGGGCGATGTCATATGGAGGACAGGCTGTTGCCCATGCAACACGTCCCCCCTCTCCACGTCGCTGATCGAACAGCAGGGCCTTTACAGTTTTCATTAAATGTACATAAATCTGCTATGGAGAATGTGATTCCTTGTATCATCCTTTCCCCAGCAACTGGGCAAATGTGACCAATTTTGAAAATATAGATATGGATGACATCTGCACGTGTGCACACTTTTAAAATATCACTTTTAACTTTGCTAGGAAAAATCACTGAATGAAGTTCAGGAAGCCATTAAGTATCCTAAACTGAAGGAGGCAATTGCTGAATTTGTTAACACATTATTAGATTCATGAATGGTGTATATAATACTTGTTAAAAAGTCCTTGACAAGTCACTCTTATATTAGCTAATCTACTGATTAACAATAAAAACTTTCAAATGATTGCAAGATTAGAATTGAAATCAGTGTGCCCAGATGTTGTACACAAAATGGATTATCTATATATTTGAAAAATGGGCACATTATTAATGCTAACGTTGTCGTAATTTGTAACTTTCCCAACTTTAGTTGAATTTGGAGTCAACATACCGTGTCATACGTTCTGATGGGGTTGAGGTAACTTTCACTGGAGTTTGTCCCAATGCTGGAAAGTCTGGACAGTAAGCCTGTGGCTGCAGGTGAATAGCCTTCATGGTATTGCTCAATATTGAACAGATGAGCAATTATATGAATACCTAAATATTGGAAAACAAATACTTCATTCGTTACATTTTTGACTATTGAAATGGACGTGCTCAATTGTCTGAAGGTTTAAAACAAGAAATGTAATTTCAGATATTATATTGTAAAGTCAATGACTTTGCTACAGATGCAAAATAACCTCTGAAAAGGAACTTAAGATCTTTGTTATTTATTAATATATCCCAATTTGCTAATTTTCCTTTGAGAAAAAATTATTGCACTTGGCCTTGCACTCAAATAGCAACTAGATTGTAATTTTGAAGAGACACGGTTCCATCCCAGAAACACACACTTTAGTTCATACAGTTATTTGCCCTGAGTGTGAAATGATGGACCAGCAAATGCCAGCTCAAAGAACAGGCGTTGACTGCACCTTGATCTGGAAGAGCAACAGAGAAAAGCATTGGCATCTTCATCAGAAGTGAATCTTGGCTTCTCTACCAGAATACATCTCGACTGGAGTGATGATAATGACCAGGACATCAAGAAGTTAATTCACTCTAAATACAATGAGAAGCATAGATGGTCAGAACATTTCTCCCCCCCCCCTCCTCCCCGGGAGGAAATGTCAAAGACCTGAGGGCATGGTTTTAAGTGAGAGAGGCAAAGTGAAAGATGTGCAGGACAGGTTTTTTTACAGAGAGTAGTGCTCACAAGGTCATAAGTGAAAGGAGTAGAATTTGACCATTCGGCCCATCAAGTCTACTCCGCCATTCAATCAGATTCAGATTCAGATTCAACTTTAATTGTCATTGTCAGTGTACAGTACAGAGACAACGAAATGCAGTTAGCATCTCCCTGGAAGAGCGACATAGAATATGATTTCAATAAATAAATCTATTTACATGTATACAGACATAGTGTTTTTCCTGTGGGAGGAGTGCGGGGGGGGTGATTGGCAGTCACCGAGGTACAGTGTTGAGTAGTGTAACAGCTGCAGGGAAGAAGCTGTTCCTGGACCTGCTGGTCCGGCAACGGAGAGACCTGTAGCGCCTCCCGGATGGTAGGAGGGTAAACAGTCCATGGTTGGGGTGAGAGCAGTCTTTGGCGATGCTGAGCGCCCTCCGCAGACAACGCTTGCTCTGGACAGACTCAATGGAGGGGAGCGAGGAACCGGTGATGCGTTGGGCAATTTTCACCACCCTCTGCAGTGCTTTCCGGTCGGAGACAAAGCCGTTGCCGTACCATACTGTGATACAGTTGGTAAGGATGCTCTCGATGGTGCAGCGGTAGAAGTTCACCAGGATCTGAGGAGACAGATGGACCTTCTTCAGCCTCCTCAGGAAGAAGAGACGCTGGTGAGCCTTCTTGACCAGAGTTGAGGTATTGTGGGTCCAAGAGAGGTCATCGGAGATGTTGACCCCCAGGAACCTGAAGCTAGAAACACGTTCCACCTCCGTCCCATTAATGTGGATGGGGGTGTGCGTGCCGCCCCTAGACTTCCTGAAGTCTGCAATGAGCTCCTTGGTCTTCTTGTAGTTAAGGGCCAGGTTGTTGTCAGCGCACCATGCTGCTAGGAGCTGGACCTCCTCCCTATAGGCCAACTCATCATTGTTGCTGATGAGGCCAATCACCGTTGTATCATCTGCATACTTGATGTGGTGTTAGTACCATGTAAAGGTGTGCGGTCATAGGTGAAGAGGGAGTAGAGGAGAGGGCTCAGCACACTGCCCTGTGGAACGCCGGTGTTCAGGGTGAGGGTTGAAGAGGTGTGCTTGTCTAACCTAACAGACTGGGGTCTGTTGGTTAGAAAGTCCAGTATCCAGTTGCAGAGGGAGGGGTCGATGCCCAGGTTACCGAGTTTGGTGATCAGTTTAGAGGGTATAATGGTGTTGAATGCTGAGCTGTAATCGATGAACAGCATTCTTACGTAAGTGTCTCTGTTGTCGAGGTGGGAGAGGGAGGAGTGAAGTGCCGTTGAGATGGCATCCTCCGTACTCCTGTTTTTGCGGTAGGCAAACTGATAGGGATCCAATGTGCGGGGTAGGCAGCCTTTGAGGTGTGCCAGGACCAGCCTCTCGAAGCACTTGGTGATGATGGGGGTAAGTGCAACTGGGCGGAAGTCGTTGAGGCTTGCTGCAGTGGAGTGTTTTGGCATCGATACGATGGAGGTGGTTTTAAGGCACGTGGGGACAACTGCTTGGGCAAGTGACAGGTTGAAGATGTCAGTCCAGACGTCTGTCAGCTACGCAGCACAGGCCCCGAGGACGCGCCCGGGGATGCCGTCAGGGCCAGCAGCCTTACGTGCCAATCATGGCTGATCTATCTCTGCCTCCTAACCCCATTTTTCTGCTTTCCCCCCATAACCTCTGACACCTGCACTAATCAAGAATCTATCTATCTCTGCCTTAAAAATATCCACTGACTTGGCCTCCACAGCCTTCTGTGTGGCAAAGAATTCCACAGATTCACCACCCTCTGACGAAAGAAAGTTCCCTTCATCTCCTTCTAAAAGAACGTCCTTTAATTCTGAGGCTATGACCTCTAGTCCTAGACTCTCCCACTAGTGGAAACATCCTTTCCACATCCACTCTGTCCAAGCCTTTCACTATTCTTTATGTTTCATTGAGGTCAACCCTCATTGTGTTGCCCATTGATCTGTAGTCACATGGATGGAGGATCACATCCAGTTAACCAAGCACCCATAGGCATGTCAACCAGAAGCTACCAACCTGGAAATGATTTAATTCCGCACGGCACTTCATTAGCACTTTCTAACTCGTTTTTCTTCAAGACAACGAGGGATTGGAAAACCCTACCAGCCAGCATCAGAGATCTCCAAAACATCAACACACACAAAGGTGCAACTCCAAACATCTCCATCTCGACTAGCATGTCCAAAACCATCATAGTAGCAAAGTTACAAAATTTTGAGATTTAAAAAATCAAGTCTGTAATTTATCCCATCAGATAAAGCATAAAAAGAAGTTTAATTTGACACATAATTCACTTTCATATCTCAAGTATTTAAAAAGTTATGGCCATTTTCATACTCGGAAATAAGCAAGGAAATAAGATGCAAATAAGCATCTTGTTCCCTATTGATTTTCTATGGACATAACAAAAAAGCTGTGATCGTGTGCAGTCAAAAGCCCATAACCTTCTTAAAAATTAAGAGAACTGAATGAAATTTTCAGTTATCGTAGATTGAACCATTCTGAAACAAATATAAAATAATCTTACTTGGATGACCTGAAATTAAAGCATATAATTAGTTAGTTACCCAATTGTAGCTAATTTCAAACTTCAATTACTAGATCTAAACATCTATCCATTTCTTAATAAATTATTAACATTTTTAAATAGCCTAAGTGTCCAAATAATATTCATAAATAATTCACAATAAAACATGATTTTTAAATCTCATTTACATTAATTTATAGGCCAAATGGAAGGAATTTAGTGTTCAATTGCTGTAAATTAAAGTCCATTTTAAATCAGCTTTCTACTGGGATCCTGTGAACGCGCTGGTTTAGAACGTTCACATTGCGGTAGATTTGTGCCTCAAATGCCCAGAAAAATACTGCGGGATATAATGGGCCCAAAATGAGCTACTCGCAATATTAAACTTTGTATAAAGGGATCTTAAGAAGCCCTTTTTAATGTAAAAATAAACAGCCTACCTTCTGTTGTCTGCTCTATGCGACCCTGACGGCTGCCGGTGGTCGCGGGTTTAGAGATTGATTTTTAAACTACTATAACTATTATACAAGGCCTTTAAAACTAATAATAGCTTTTGCGACGGGGTCTTCCAGCGATTTTTCGTTAATAATTAACTAGGCTGAACATCTTCGATTGGAACAGCCTAGAGAAAATCGCGTTTTAAACCCGCCCCCCTCTAAACGGCGCCAAAATCGCGCGCACGGGCTGGGACAGATTTTCAGCGACGTTTCAGGTAGGCTTTGCAACATACCTAATCATAGTGCTGAGTGATGCTTTACCTAGAGCTTTTCAGCGTACTACATCCAGATCCAGATCAAGATCCAACGAAGAAAATAGATAGTGGGTGGAAAGAGCATTTGAAATCCAACATCTAGTTGATAAGCTTGACATCCATTGGATCTGGTTGACACTGGGCAAGGAAACTATTGTTTAAACCATCCACTTGTTAAGTTCAGCAGAACCTCTGATATGATACGATAGAACTTTATTTATCCCAGGAGGGAAATTGATCTGCCAACAGTCAAAAAACACAACAAGATACATGAAACATGAAATGAAAGTGACGAGTGGAAAGGATTGGGGATGTGCAAAGATTGGATGAGGGGAGACAGTCTACCCCATGACAGAAGGGGGAGGAGTTGTACAGTTTGATAGCCACAGGGAAGAAGGATCTCCTGTGGTGTTCTGTGCTGCATCTTGGTGGAACCAGTCTGTTGCTGAAGGTGCTCCTCAGGTTGACCAGTGTGTCATGGAGGGGGTGAGCTGTGTTGTCCGGGATGCTCCGCAGTTTGAGGAACATCCTCCCCTCCAAAACCACCTCCCATGAATCCAACTCCAACTCCGCCCCCAGGACGGAGCCAGCCTTCCTGATGAGTTTGTTAATCCTGTTGGCGTCTGCTGCCTTAGCCCTGCTGCCCTGCCTTTGTTGCCTCCTGTTATATCTTCCCCGTCCCATGTCCACCTCACCACAAATGCCACAATTATTGAGCAAATGTCATTGGATTGAACTATTGCAAATACAAGTTGGTCGTAACGAGAACAGAGGGGAAGGAATGAGTGGGTTAACCACGGTCCCCGTGACCGCGAAAGGTTCCTCTCCGAGATCCCCGGCCTCCTCCCACACTCCAAACGCGTACAGGTTTGTAGGTCAACCAGCCCGGTACAAATGTAAACTGTCCCTAGTTTGTGCAGGACAGTGTTAATGTGTGGGGATCGCTGGTCGGCGCGGACTTGGTGGGCCGAGGGATGCTTCCGTGCTGTATCTCTAAACTAAACCAAACTAAACAGTGAAGAGGTTGCTTACACTAGTGGGAGTCCAGGAACAGAGGCCATACTGTAGCCTCAGAATAAAAGGTGGTAATAAGAGATGAGGAGGGATGTCTTTAGTCAGGGGGTGGTGAATCTGTGGAATTCGTTGCCACAGAAGGTTGTGGAGGCCAATGGATATTTTTAAGGCAGAGATAGATAGATTCTTGATTAGTACGGGTGTCAGGGGTTATGGGGAGAAGGGTAGGTTGAGAGGGGAAGATATGTTTACAACTGGATCTAGATGAGTTTGAGGGGGAGGGGGAAGAAATGGCAAATAGTGAGGTGTTGCACTTAGGTGTGTCAAAACAGAACTTGACTTACACAGTAAATGGTAGATCTCTGCAGGCTGCTGTAGAACGAAGAGATCTTAGAGTACTGGTGTTTAAGAAGAATGCAGATACTGGAAAATCAAAGGTAGACAAAAATGCTGGAGAAACTCAGTGGGTGAGGCAGCATCTATGGAGTGAAGGAAATAGGCTACGTTTCGGGTTGAGACCCTTCTTCAGACTGATGTGACGGTGGGTAGGGGACGGGAAGAAGAAAGGAAGAGGTGGAGACAGTGGGCTGAGGGAGAGCTGGGAAGGGGAGGAGAAAGCAGGGACTATCTGAAATTGGAGGTCAATGTTCATGTTCACTGGGGTGTAAACATTGACTTCTCCAATTTCAGACAGTCCCTGTCCCTGGGAAGGGGAGGAGAAAGCAGGGACTATCTGAAATTGGAGGTCAATGTTCATGTTCACTGGGGTGTAAACATTGACTTCTCCAATTTCAGATAGTCCCTGCTTTCTCCTCTCCTTCCCAAATCTCGCTCAGCCTATTGTCTCCGCATCTTCCTTTCTTATTCCCACCAGAAAGGTATCGACCCGAAACGTCGCCTATTTCCTTCGCTCCATAGATGCTGCCTCACCCGTTGAGTTTCTCCAGCATTTTTGTCTACCATGGAGTACTGGTGCATGGTTCCCTGGGAGTGGTATTTGACGTGGACATGGTGGTGAATAGGTGGATGGCTTGCTTGCCTTCATTGGGAAGGGTGTTGGCTACAAAGGATGGGACATCATGATGTAGCTGCACAAGCCATTGCTCAGACCACTTTTGCAGTACTGTGTGCAGTTCTGGTCACGCAGCTACAGGAAAGATGTCCTATATAACCATATAACAATTACAGCGGGGAAACAGGCCATCTCGGCCCTACAAGTCCGTGCCGAACAATTATTTTCCCCTAGTCCCATCTACCTGCACTCAGACCAAAACCCTCCATTCCTTTCCCGTCCATATACCTATCCAATTTATTTTTAAAATGATAAAATCAAACCTGCCTCCACCACTTCCGCTGGAAGCTTATTCCACACAGCACCACTCTCTGAGTAAAGAAGTTCCTCCTCATGTTACCCCTAAACTTCTGTCCCTTAATTCTGAAGTCATGTCCTCTTGTTTGAATCTTCCCTATTCTCAAAGGGAAAAGCTTGTCCACGTTAACTCTGTCTATCCCTCTCATCATTTTAAAGACCTCTATCAAGTCCCCCCTTAACCTTCTGCGCTCCAGAGAATAAAGACCTAACTTATTCAACCTTTCTCTGTAACTTAGTTGCTGAAACCCAGGCAACATTCTAGTAAATCTCCTCTGTACTCTCTCTATTTTGTTGACATCCTTCCTATAATTAGGCGACCAAAGTTGTACACCATATTCCAGAATTGGTCTCACCAATGCCTTGTACAATTTTAACATTACATCCCAACTTCTATACACAATGCTCTGATTTATAAAGGCCAGCACACCAAAAGCTTTCTTTACCACCCTATCTACATGAGATTCCACTTTCAGGGAACTGTGCACAGTTATTCCTGGATCCCTCTGTTCAATTGCATTCCTCAACACTACCATTTACCATGTATGTCCTATTTTGATTTGTCCTGCCAAGATGTAGCACCTCACACTTATCAGCATTAAACTCCATCTGCCATCTTTCAGCCCATTCTTCCAAATGGCCTAAATCGCTCTGTAGACTTTGGAAATCTACTTCATTATCCACCACACCACCTATCTTAGTATCATCTGCATACTTACTAATCCAATTTACCACACCTTCATCCAGATCATTGATGTACATGACAAACAACAGTGGACCCAACACAGTTCCCTGAGGCACCCCACTAGTCACCTGCCTCCAACCTGACAAACAGCCATTCACCATATCCTTCCTATAGTTGATCTCAGAACCAACGATAGAACCAGGCAGGTCCCAAGGCCCTCCCCTTCTCCCTTGGACTGAGATCCAATCAATTTCCCTCCAATAACACTCTGCTCCTCCACCTGTCAAAACCTGTCCTCATCCTCAACAACTTCTCTTTTGATTTGTCTCGCTCTTTCCAAGCTTACGTTGTAGCCGTGTGCAATCCCGTGGGCCCCAGCTACAGTCTGCCTATTTGTCAGTTACGTCAATCAGTCCTTGTTGCAACTATACTTTTTCGGCTACTTCGACAACTGCATCAGGGCTGCTTCCTGCATCTTTGCAGAACTCTTTTGTTTCATTAACTCCGGCGCTAACCTCCACCCTGTCCTTAGATTCCCTTGGTCAATCTCTGACAACTCTCTCCCCTGTCTTGATCTTTCTGTCTGTACCACAAGCCAAGTTCTGCCAGGTGGGGATGTCAACTATAAACCTACTGACACCCACAGTTACTTGGACGACACGTCCTATCACCTTGCCTCTTGCAAAGACGCAATCTTCTCTTCTCAATTTCTCTGCTGCAGCTGATCCCAAGATGAGGCTTTCCATTCTAGGGCATTCGAGATGTCCTCTTTGATACGTAAACATGGTTTACCCTCTGCTGTCAGAGAGGGACCCCTCACCCGCGTCTCCTCTGTGTCCTGTAGTTCTGCGTTTGCTCCCCCTCTCAAGGATAGAGTTCCCCAGCTCCTCACTTTTCATTCCAACAGTCTCCGCGTCCAACACATCATCTTCCCACATTTCCATCACCTCCAACGTGATCCCACCACCAGTCACATCATAGGCCAAGCGTAGACTCAAGGGCCTGTCCCACTTGGGCGTCATTTACGCGACATCATTTAAGTGCCACGACGCACGCATGGTGCGCATTACGCGCGCATGGTCCGTGGGGACGAGGGCAGTGATGGGCGGTCGCACGCGGCGCCCCAGGATTTTGGGATGTACAAAATCTTCGTGCGCCATCTGTGTGATGCGCAAATGATGCCCGTGGGACAGGCCCTTCAGTAACCATCTCGCCGAACAGTTGCGCCCCAGTCCACCAAGGCCTACTGGATCTCCCGGCTGCTAACCATTGTAAGTCCTCTTCCATTTCCCATAATGACCTTTCTATGCTTGGCCTCCATTGCCAGAGTGAGGCCATATGTAAAGTGGAGGAACGGCACCTCATGTTCAGCTTGGGAAGCCTACAGACCAATTATATGAACATTTAATTTTCCAGTTGTAAGGGCTTGTCCCACTTAGGCGATTTCTTCGGCGACTGCCGGCGATTGTCACAGTCGGAAAAGCAGCGACTGGACCCTCCCCCCCCCTACGACAATGTCTACAACAACCTACCCACCTAGTCAACGTCAAACTACGGCAAGCTACCGACAACCGGCGAGTTAATCGTCGCAACTTAGGACGTCTACCTAGGACAACACCTACGACAACCTACCACCCCACAGGCGACAACCTATGACAACACAAGTCAACCTACGTCCACCCGTGACAAGCTATGACAAGCTACGACCCTGTCGGCGGCAACTGAAGGCAACTGAAGACAATTCAGTTGCCGGTACCTGTCGCCGGTTGATGTAGGATGACTTGGGTAGTCGCCAATGGAATTCACTGAGGTCAGCACCCTGCGACAACCAACGTCACCTGCCGACAACCTGCTGCAGTACCTATGACAGAAGAAGACAGGCAACGTCAAACCCTCAGTTGCCGAAAGGTTTTGAACATTTCAAAATCCAGCAGCGACAAGAAAGAAGTTGAGGAGAAAACTCGCGACAATACAGACGTCACCCCGCGACCATGCGGCTGTTGCTGAAAAAATTGCCTAAGTCGGACAGGCCCTTTAGTTACAATAACCCCTGCCCGCATCCCCTTCTTCCTCTACTATCCTCCCTTTCTCCTCTGAAAGTTGGCTGTGTTGAAGTATAACATTCATGAGGTCCCTTTTTTCTTTTTTCCAAGGGTACGGAATTAAAAAAAGACAGGTCACAGGCTGGGGCTGAGAAGGAAGTGTTTTAAAAGAGACTGCAGGGGACATTTTGTCACTCTGAGAGAGCCCGTACCTGGAATGAGCTAAGCTATGGAAGTGGATATAATTGAAACATTCAAAAGACATTGAGACAGATACATGCGCAAGAAGAAACTGTAGATGCTGGTTTCAACCGAAGATAGACACAAAAAGCTGGAGTGACTCAGCAAGACAGGCAGCATCTCTGGAGAAAAGGAATGGGTGACATTTCTCTTCTCTCCAGAGATGCTGCCTGTTTCGCTGAGACACCAGCTTTTTATGTCTATCTTAGACAGATAAATGCATAGGATAGACACAACATTCGGGAGTAACTCAACGGGTCAGGCAGCAACCCAGGAGAACATGGATAGATGATATGCTTCGGGTCAGGACTTTTAAATTCAGACTGATCACAGGAGTGGGTTAAAGAAAGCTAGAAGACTGGAGGGGCTGGGCAAATTGTTGTGATTCGTAGGTGAAACACAATCAAGGAAGGGTAGGGGGAGGCACCGCCATTCAATATGATCATGCTGATCATAGATCCCGTACCTGGTTGGATGAAGGGCCACATCTAACTCCCTCTTAAATATAGCCAATGAACTGGCCTCAACTACTCTTAACCCTCGAGCTGTCTCCTCCTCCTCCCTTTTTCCTTCCTTCTCCCCCCACCCCCCATCAGTCTGAAGAAGGGTTTTGGCCCGAAACGTTGCCTATTTCCTTCGCTCCATAGATGCTGCTGCACCCGCTGAGTTTCTCCAGCATTGTTGTGTACCTTCGATCTTCCAGCATCTGCAGTTCCTTCTTGAACATGGATAGATGATATGCTTCGGGTCGGGACTTTTAAATTCAGACTGATTACAGGAGTGGGATTAAAGAAAGCTAGAAGACTGGAGGGGCAGGGCAAATCATTGTGATTCGTAGAAAAACACAGTGGAAGGAGGGGGAGGTTGATAGAGGTGTGAATTGTGTACCTAGCGGGATTAGAGAATATAGTCGGGGGAGGAATTGTATACCTAGCGGGGAGGGGAGGGGAGATAAGTGGAAGGTCAATCAATGCTCAGGGGAGGGGAGGAAGTAAGGAGAGGGGGTGGAGGGTAAGAATATATGCATAGGAAGGGTTGAGATATGGGGCCAATACAAGTTAACGGGGTTCCCCTCTTTGACTATAGACGAGGCTCTCACCAGGGTCTCCTCCATACCCCTTAGCTCCGATCTCACTCCCCATACCCCCACTCGTAACAAGGACAAAGGCCCCCTGGTCCTCACCTTGCTCTCTACCAGCTATCACATACAACAGATAATCCTCCAACATTTTCACCACCTTCAACGGGATCCCACCACTGGCCACATCTTCCCATCTCCTCCCCTTTTGGCTTTCCGCAGAGACCGCTCCCTCCGTAACTCCCTGGTCAATTCGTCCCTTCCCACCCAAACCACCCCCTCCCCTAGTACTTTCCCTTGCAACCACAGGAAATGCCACACTTGTCGCTTTACCTCCCCCCTTGACTCCATCCAAGGACCCAAGCAGTCGTTCCAGGTGTGGCAGAGATTCACCTGCACCTCCTCCAACCTCATCTATTGCATCCGCTGCTCTAGGTGTCAACTGCTCTACATCGGTGAGACCAAGCGCAGGCTTGGCGATCGCTTCGCCCAACACCTCCGCATTAACCAACATGATCTCCCTGTGGCTCAGCACTTCAACTCCCCCTCCCATTCCGAATCTGACCTTTCTGACCTGGGCCTCCTTCATGGCCAGAGTGAGTCCCACTGCAAATTGGAGGAGCAACACCTCATATTTCGCATGGGTAGTTTACACCCCAGCGGCATGAACATTGACCTCCAATTTCAGGTAGTCCCTGATTTCTCCCTCCTTCCCCTCCCCTTCCCAGCTCTCCCACAGCCTTCTGTCCCTGCCTCTTCCTTTCTTCTTCCCATAGATGCTGCCTCACCCGCAGAGTTTCTCAAGCATTGTTGTCTACCATGGACAAGTTTAGTCAGTCTGTTTCCATACTGTACATCCCCATGACTAAAATGAGATTCAGAAATATGACGTATGATGCCGCAAAAGTGATTGTTTTACAGTAATGAATGTAAAGCAGCGAGCTGTGAAACAAATTGACCATAAGAACAAGTTCCAAGAGACAAAACAAACCAACACCTAAATATCTTTATATACACAAATTTGGTATACCAACAGGTGGATTATTTGCCAAATACCTCACCTGTTTGTAGGATTATCATGTAGGCGATCATTTGATGAAATCTGATGTTTCTATCCAGTTGTCTTCGGACATTGTTTCTACAACACTGGGATAAGAAGCCACGTAACAATACACAGAGATTAGTCAATTGCAATATGTTACTAAAAAATAATGAGAACATTCAAAATTGGTTTAACTAGGGGTAGAGCAATCTTGTGGACTTTTCTGGGGTACAAGTGCCTTTCAGAAACTTTTTCTACCTGACATCAGCCTGGGATGTTCATTTTTTCCCCAATTTTAAAAATCCCCAATACCAGTGCAAAATGCAGACTGTGAATGCAGTGAAATTTCTGACTTTATTGGCCTGAAAAAATGACAGATCTCGTTTATTCAGAGAAGATCCAAGTTTTTATTCTGATTCCTTGGAAATGGTGCTATTTAAAGGGCAAACATTCAGACTGCATTGTTTGTCCTCTTGACACCAATTAATTTTGTCATCTCAAATATGGAGTACTGTATTTCCCGGCGATGAAGACACACCCCCATTTTGAGTCGCTAGATTTTGAAAAATAAAAAAGAGACATTTGCCGTGGTGGCGGTCATTTCCATTCGCCGTGGTGAAACGCTTTCTATAGGCCAGGGGTGTCAAACACGCGGGCCGCATCCGATCCGCGAAGGAATCCAATCCGACCCGCGGGATGATTTCCCCTATGCCAGAGCGGGCATAAAGTCACATTTTGTCCGTGACATAAAATGAGCTTGACACTCCTGCTACAGGCCTATGAACCTATGAACCTTCGGCCTCCAACATGCAGGTAATTTCTCGGGCCTTATTTTAGGATATAAAATAATGTCTTCATTGCCGGTAAATACGGTACATATTGCCAGACTGTTTCGCCTGTTACAGTCACACCGTTTCTAAGCATTGGGTTATTCCAAGCTGCGACAGCAGTCTTTCACCGCATCTCAGAGTTTGATGCTCACTGCTGTGTTAAACTCTCGAAGGTAGACCAAAATGCTGGAGTAACTCAGCGGGACAGGCAGCATCTCTGGAGAGAAGGAATGAGTGGTGTCACCCAGTCCTACTCTCCAGAGATGCTGCCTGTTCCGCTTAGTTACTCCAGCATTTTGCGTCTATTTTCGATTTAAACCTGCATTTGCAGTTCTTTCCTGCGCATCATGTAAATTCTCAATGCATGGACAGGGAAGTCCGGAGATGGTGGGCAACGGTTCTTGCTTGCATTGCACGCTTCACTAAAGTGTAAACATATAGAACCTTCTTCACTCATATCCTGAGAGTGATTGTCTTGGTTGGACGCATCACTAGAGGGCCCCTTTGACTCCATTGAACGAAAAAGATATCTCGAATTGAAGTCATGAACTGTTATGTTTTTCCAGAGTTCATCACACCTCACTATATGGAAAATACTCTATTCTTTTAGAACTAAGGTGGCCTCCCGTTTTCTCATTTGAAGCTTATCGCTAACACTTATACCCATCCACTTAATCTAATATCTCTTTGTAGTCTTGGTACAACAAAATTGTGTCATTAGTGAAGCTGGCTGCATAGATCTGTTCACTCATCTGAATTATTTATAAGAAAATAGCGGAGTCAGGGGATATGGGGAGAAGGCAGGAACGGGGTACTGTTTGGGGATGATCAGCCATGATCACATTGAATGGCGGTGCTGGCTCGAAGGGCCGAATGTCCTAAGCCTGCGCCTATTGTCTATTGTCTAAAATAAGTTGAAATTCAGTACAAATCCCTGAAGAAAACTCCTGAACGCTAACTGACAATTTGGAAGTATTATCGCTACCTTCTGTGATCCACCTTCTAATCGATTGTCTGCCCATATCAATAAGTACTTCAAATAGGGCGGCAGTGTTGCTTGCCTTACAGCGCCAGAGACGCAGGTTCGATCCTGACTACAGGTGCTTGTCTGTACACAGTTTGCACGTTCTCCCCATGACCTGCGTGGGTCTTCTCTGGGATACCGGCGTCCACCCACACTCCAAAGACGCACAGGTTTGTAGGTTAATTGGCTTGGTATAATTGTAAATTGTCCCTAGTGTGTGTAGGATAGTGTTAGTATGCGGTGATTGCTGGTTGGTGCGGACTAGATGAGGCGAAGGGCCTGTTTCCGTGTTACATCTCTAAACTAAACTAGTGAAAGGCCTGAATAGAGTGGATGTGGAGAGGTTGTTTTCACTAGTGGGAGTCTAGGAACAGATACTTTTAAGGCAGAGATAGATAGATTCCCGATTAGTACAGGTGTCAGGGGTTATGGGGAGAAGGCTGGAGAGTGGGAGTGAGAGGGGAAGATAGATCAGCCATGATCGAATGGCGGAGTAGACTTGATGGGCTGAATGGTCTAATTCTGATCCTATCACATATGAACTTACATTAATAAATTAGTCAAAAATTGTGTTAACTTTGTAAAAATTAAATTACTCTCAGATCAGATAAAATTTGTCTAAGAGCACAGCCACTCTCACTCTAATAAAAAAAATAGTAGCTTCTTCACATCAAGAAATAGACGAGTGGATCTACAATTTCTTTATCTACCTTATACTTTTCTTAAAAAGGAAATAACTTACCACCTATCAACTATGAATATTACATGGTATAACATGATGGCATCAAGCACGTACCTTGCAGGAATTTTTCATAAGGCAACCGTGGGTCAGATGGACAAGATAAACAATTATTACCAACTAGGAGATATCTTTTCTTTTGTTATCCACTTGCTCCGATGCTCAAATGACAGTCAGTTTTGCGGAGTGCTCTCCAAATACGCTAGATTTCACTTGTCTAGCCACTTGACTTTAACCACTTCACTTTGATCGGACTCCAGTTCATTAAACCGTGTCTCAAGTTTTCAGTTAATTTCCAACTTTGTTTGATAGCTGCAAGGAAAATGTTAATGCCACCAGCAAATGTTGTGCAGTCACTCAGTCAGCGTCTCCCAAGCGCTTCACTGCCTCGGGCGAAGGAATTATCTCTCAACCTACAGGTGTTGAGAGACAATTTCTCACATAGGAATGCACAAACCGATCGCTGCTGATAATCTGACACATTAATTTAATCAGAACATTTACTTTATCTGGCAAATGCTAGGTAAAGTTTAGAGATACAGCGTTGATACACCAAATCCGCACAGACTAGCACTAACACTACCCTACACACACTTGGGACAATTTTACATTTTGCACCAAGCCAATAGGTCTTTGGTGGGAGGAATCCGAAGATCTCGATCACGGAGAGAACGTACAGACTCCGTACAGACAGCACCAGCAAGCTCTGCTGTAATGCAGCAAGCAACTCTACCGCTGCGCCACCGTGCCGCCCTAAAGTGACATATAAAAAAGCCATCACAAGTCGTGCTAACCCCCAGGATAGGTGAATGAAATAGCACGTACACTGCACGATCCTCTCAGGAATGAAATGAGATTTCGACTGATGGGCAGCAGAATCAGGAGGCAGTTAAAGTTGAGACATGTTGCAGATGCTCTTGACCAAGCGAGCGCTGACTAATAAAATCAAATCAAATTGAAACTTTTAGTTAACCAAGAAAGAGAATGTAGTTTTAAGATAAAAGATATGAAATTCCAGCAACATCTCACTTACTCCAAGTAGTGCGCGGGTATAAATATAAGCTTCCCCATGTTCATACTGATAGAAAGTGTTGCCAAAAAGAAAAGTATTGATTCCCAACCATAACAGCTGCAACAAAAAAGTTTCACACACTTAAAAATAATGACATACAATTGTGATTATCAGTGGCTTCTTCTTATTTGTTTTAATTGGTTTGCTGTGAAAGATGCAAAATAATTGAAATTAATTTTTTTTTAAATAATCACAGTAATAACTATTTCAAATCAGTTATGCAAAAATGTATCAAATGCACACATGAACAAGTGAACCAACATCGTCAAATTATACAAAGTATTGTTATACAAAAGAAAAGCCCACAATATATTTGACGTCCAGTAAGTCAGAAATACACAGTTCGTATTTTTCGGTAATTTGTCAGGATTTTGGATTGTTTCTTGATAATCTATTTCAAATTGGTTTGCCAAATTGACCCGAGCGGTTACTTTGTCAAGATAACTAAATGATAATAAAAGAGTGTGCGGGATTTAGACCTCGTTATCGAAAACAGCATATTTGAAACACACAATGTTATTGCATCAACTTTATACCAAAGTATCATTTAACAATTTAAATACGACTTACTAATATGATGAGTTTTGGTGCTTCATTCACAAGCCAGTTTGCCATCGAAGCTGTCGAGCTGATGTATTCATCAGCTCTTTGCTCCCTTACAATTGGTGCCTTGTTTTCTATCCACCTTAAATGAATGGCTAAGGCTTAAGGTGCAGCAGTATTCAGAGTGGACTCTGGGAAATGTAGTTACAATTTACCTGTCTAAAATCCATGTAACTATTCACCTGTTTCAGTGAAACTACCTGCCACCGCACAGGGAAGGCAAATTTAAAAAGGATTTGTTCGACTGTGGCTGCCAGATGGAGAGCGCTTTCAGCAATTATTCTCACCAGAGATTCACTTTTGTGTGGAATGAAATTGAAGATTCTGTTTCGTTCTGCATTACATGCGGCAACTTCAACAAAACAAATGTTATTCAGAAATTCCTCAAGAGTATTTAGGGTGGTCAGTGGGAAAAGTGTCGGATGGCATTATGGTAAATGTTTTAATAAAACCATGCCGTGGGAGCAACGTGCCATTATATCTCAGATACAGTTGCCAGAGATTTGGAAATTATAAGAAAGATGAGTAGGGCATAGTCTGTTTAACCCTAGAGCCCACATACTGGGGAAGCATAATGGGGAAAATGGCCAACATAGGATGTTAGGAAGGTGATAAATAGATGTGTCAATGTATTTATCCTTCACAGCACAGCTTAATTAAAATAGCTGAAACTAATACACTCTGCTGAAAAGCAGGCACCCTTATCTCTTGAGGGGGAATAGTTGTTCGAAGTTCTGTTTTGCATTTATCCGCAGCAACCTTGAGGTTATAGCTGCTCCACTGTACCCAGCAATGAATGGCCTTTTTTAAAAATAAACTAACCCCATCAATTCTCCATACATTTTTTGGTAAATAACGAGAAACATAAGGTTAGAGATATCTTTGTGGAAAGACAAAGATGAGTTAGAGCAGTAGATTCCGCATTGTTGTTGGGTGAGCGTAAGTTGTAGAATCAAAAGATTCTAAAGAGCAAAAGTGGAGGAAAAGAAATAAAAACGGAAATATGTGGTGACTTTACCTGACAAGATCGGTGAAGGTGCAAGATATTAGGTGCTAACGCGGTGGTGTAAGATGTTATGTACTGTTACAAAGGTAACGTGAGATGGCAGGTACTACCATGGCGAGGTAGGTAAGATGTGTAGGAAAGAACTGTAGATGTTGGTTTAAATCAAAGATAGACAAAAAAAGCTGGAGTAACTCAGTGGGACAGGCAGCATCTCTGGAGAGAAGGAATGGGTGACTTTTTGGGAGAAGGGTCTCAACCCAAAACGTCACCCATTCCACCTCTCCAGAGATGCTGCCTGTCCCGCTGAGTTACTCCAGCATTTTGTAGGTAAGATATCAGGTTCTGATGCGATGAGATAAGACACAGGGACAGCTTGCGTTGGTGGGAAACTTAAAGGTGGTTTAATAGCAGTTTTTTTAAAACATTCCCAAAGTCCAACTTCAATAGCCATTAATTTGTCAAGTAGGATTTGAAGGTGCAGCCTAACGCACACACGACATACATAATACAGCAAAGATGAATCTTCCAGATGTCGTTTCTTGATTAATTAGTCGTTTATTGAAATAATAGAAAACAAAGAAATAACTCATAACTTTCCGTTCTTAATTGCTTCCGTCACATCATATAAATCACATAAAAGCTTCTTCTTATAGAAACATAGAAAATAGGTGCAGGAGTAGGCCATTCGGCCCTTCGAGCCTGCACCGCCATTCAATATGATCATGGCTGATCATCCAACTCAGTATCCTGTACCTGCCTTCTCTCCATACCCCCTGATCCCTTTAGCCACAAGGGCCACATCTAATTCCCACTTAAATATAGCCAATGAACTGGCCTCAACTACTTTCTGTGGCAGAGAATTCCACAGATTCACCACTCTCTGTGTGAATTTTTTTTCTCATCTCAATCCTAAAAGACTTCCCCCTTATCCTTAAACTGTGGTCCCTTGTTCTGGACTTCCCCAACATCGGGAACAATCTTCCTGCATCTAGCCTGTCCAACCCCTTAAGAATTTTGTAAGTTTCTATAAGATCTCCCCTCAATCTTCTAAATTCTAGCGAGTACAAGCAGAGACTATCCAGTCTTTCTGGATAATCCAGTCTGGATAGACAGTCCAGTTGTAAAGGTATGTTGTCTCGTAACATGAGTGTGTCATGATCATGGTAGAAAATTATCTCCCCTCAAACTCCGACACCAACTAAAACTTCTAACCTGCGAGTCTGCGCGAGACTCCTCTAACAATGGAACACATCCCTACTACGTGTCAAATCCCACCTACAAAAGTACAGGCAGATAGCTAAAACTAAAAATATCAGACATGATAATAATACTGACTTAAGCTTAATGGCTCCCATATGCCGGCCCCTAATTGTTCTGAGTATATAACAAAACTATTACCAATAGGCATTAAGAAAGGAACTATAAAAGCTTATTGTATATCAAAGAACAAAGTAAAATACATTATACATTAGCATTCAGACTTCTTAGCGATTTTTCCATCTTCATTTTTGCCTTCTAGAAGCAGATATAGCTTGGTTATCGGTCTTACCAAGACATTGTTCTTAGTCTGAAGTCGTACTGTATGCACCAAACCTTTAACGTCTGGCATGACCTCCAGTATCCTTCGCATCAACCAGAACCTCGTGGTGCAGTGGAATTAACCACCAAAACGATATCACCGGGAATAAAATTTCTTCTTACTTTCAACTATCGTTGTCGTTCTTGTAAATGCATAGATTTGCAACACTGTATTCCACTGGCAGCTCCTTACCTGTGCTGGTAAGATGGAGAAAATACAGGTTTCTAGCCCGGCCCCAGTATGTGCACTTATTGAGGTGAGGTAACAGTTTCCTAGTAGCTGGCGTTTCCTTCTGTTCTATTTGCTCTGGCTTCTTCTCCGCATTCTTCTGTTCTGCACAAAGTAATTCAGGATGATCTTGTCTGCACTTCTTACAAGTTATATGATTCTTGCAGTCTTTAACCATGTGTCCCTTCTTCAAACAACCAAAGCAGATTCCCTTCGCCTTTAAGAAGTCCATTATTTCTTTATACTCCTTCTTCTTGAATTTTCG